>NC_133537.1:10166671-10478513 GCF_048544455.1 Silene latifolia | reverse complement strand
CAAGTTAATACAATTAATCAAAAGATTGGAAATTCAATTATCAAAACTGAAACTTTCAAGATCAAATCCAAACCTAGATAATCGGATAATCAGCATTGTTCGTCTGTATATACGGAGTATAATTATCAAAGGAATTGCTCATTGGCGATCGAAGTGTGGAATGAGAAAGACGACGGAAGAATGCAAATGAGAACGACAATCGCGACTTGGCGAAGATGTGACTGGAAAGGCGATGGAGAAGGTGATGGTGATTGGAGAGGCGGCGGAGTAGGTGGCAGCGGGTGAGGACATTGACTGTAGAGGTGGTGGCCGTGATGAAGATTTTAGTTACGGTTATACAGTGGAGGGTTTTGGTGGTAGTGGAGAAAATCGTAAATGTTGATGCGTTTGTTTAGTGAAGTTCTCATATTGGGCTACCCTTTCTTATTTGGCTAATCCTATACTATAGGACGGTCCTATAGAAGAGTTACTCAAGGGCTCTAGGGTAAGAGAAGGGCATATGGTTTCAAAAACAGACCTTCAAAGCACTTTTTGAGTCGTGTTGGATAAAAGCTAAACAAGTTGTTGCACTTTGTTGTCATTTATGCGAGTTATGAACTCCCGATCGTCATTTTTAGGTATATTGACCTTGCTAAGAAGGTTTCGGCAAAAATATCTCTAACGTTTTTGAAAGATCCTCGAAAAATGTCAATTTTAAAGGCTATTATTCACAGTTTTCAGGCCGATTAGGCGTCGGAATAAAATGTTGTGTAAAGTGTTTCAGGTTAGCAAAATGGGAGTATGGATACATCTAGAGCAGGGGCGGAACTAGCCCTCTTTTACTAGGGCTATAGCCCTAGACAATTTTGGAAGAAATAAAATCTAGTAAGCACAATAATACAGTATAAAGCATTGGGTCTGGTGGTAAATCTGTTTGCCATGTAAAGAGGGAATTGCCCAGTTTGTCTTCGGTTCGAAGCACAACGTAGCAAACTTTTTTTTATTTTGGTTTACTTGTCACGTGGGCCACTCATCCCATTTAATTGCAAGAATCTTGCATTTGTATTTGGAGTACTTCTCTGCATATAAATCATGTTTTGCTTAAAAGATTTAATCAAATTCAGTTAATCTCATAAGAGAGATTATTAAATACAGTTTTTTTTTGTCATAGACAATTATATTAATAGAAAATGAAATATAGTAGTTTTTTCATCATTAAAAATTCTTATCTTTTTTTGTGAAAACATGCTTTAAGTTTGACATTTGTATTACTCTTGTAGGATAAATTTAAACATTCATATTGAGTACTTTATTATCGAATAATAATTAATTAAATAAAGACTTCATTGTCAGTGGTGGAATCAAAATTTGAACTTAAACGGAGCGAAAGACATTCAAAGGGCGGACGAGTAATGTTAAATGATAAACTCGAAGTTTTTTCTATAATTCTGACTACAGTTTCGAAATTTACAAACAACTACGGCCTAAAGGAGCGAGTCCTCTTACTAGCCCCCGGTAGTATTTCGTATACACCAATTTACATTTTTTTTTTAACGGCTTATACATCTAGCCCTAGTAGTAACCTATTCCTGGTTCCGCCCCTGATCTAGAGGCCTTAAGACTTCAAAGAGTTCTATTTGGTGTCATGAGGGAAATAGACGAAACAAGATGTAAGTTGTCTCTGACGGTTTTGAATACCTCCGAGTCATTTTATGGCATATTGGCAAACGACAGTTTTGGCAAAAATAACTTTCACCATCTTTGGAAGATTGCCCAAACTGTAGATTATTATCCACGGTTTTCGGGCCAACTTAGCCCTTGTGACTTTGTGAGGTCTCAAAATTCCCACACCAATTCACTCTAGCCCATATAGAAATCTCCCAAGGTAGTAGCATGGGCAATTGGGAATATGGTTTAAAATACGGAGAAGTGGTGATTGAGCCCCATGACTTTGTGCAATTGTGAAATTAACCCCCACAAGTTTCAATTAGAGTGATTAGGCCCCATAACTTGCTTAATAAGTGAAATTAAACCCCTTTATCAAAATCTCACAAGAAATTCAATTTATCATATCTCAAAAGTGAAAAAACGATTATTTTCTTATGAAAAATACGAAACAAAAGTTTTAAAAAATTAATAAAAAAAAAGTTATGGGAGTCAATCACTACTTCCCCGAAATACAATATAGACCAAGTTTTGAGAGTTTTGCACTCTCAATAGTCGTTTGCTGACAAAGTTTCAACAATTATTCTCGCTGGGTTCAGAAGATCGCGGGAATAACTGATTACGAAAATTATCATCCAAGTTTTTCAGACCGAATGGGTGTTGGAAAAGAAGTCTGGAAATTCCCAATGTAACCACTCCATTGTATAAAAATGTCCAACGGTTACATAAAAGACATACTCCATTTAGTGAACGAAAATCAGTTAGTGAAATGAATGCTATTTTACAATATACTAAAAAATAGCAAATAATCACCAGATTTACAAACCCTCGACAGAGTTGACACCATAGAAAGGTAAATAAGGCACATCAAAATAATTTTTTATTTAGGAAAAGCTCATCAAAAATATTGACGACAGTTTTGCTGATTTATGCTACAAAATTCCTGTAGCTCACCTAAATCTTCAAACAGCTAGTCTTGCTTAAGACGGCTATATCCGTTTTAATAAAAGTAAAACTGACCCAATACTACCAATTGATGATTATAAAACTTTACCTAGACAACTATCCTTATCATATGATACCTATTTGGATTTCTTTTACCATTAAAACAGAATTTGTCGTGTTAAACAAGAATTTGTGATCCTAAAATAATCCAAGTGATGTGTATAAACAAATACACAAAACAAGCGAACAATTTTCACGAACCAAGCTTTATTCAAATTGGTAACATATTGGCAACACAAACATATACAAAATTCTAAACACCTATCTCTATAACTATACAGTACTCGTACATGATATACTTGCAAAAACACAGCAAATATACAGATTCCTAATCACTTCTTACAGTACTTACCAGCACAAGGCTCCGAAACAACGATAGGATCGGTCAATCATATGTTACAACAAAGGGCAGAACCAAGGCCATAAAATCGTCATAAGCGATTGTTGCAGAGCCAGTGTACTGCTTATCCTTCTCCTTGAATTTTTCCGTCAAGCCCTATGAAGAAAAACAAACCAAGTTTGAGGATTCATATACTCAAAGATGTTACCGTAAATGTTGCATGGTTTGATGTTCGATTCAGTCAGAGGAATGGGTTCGTTACTGGCGAAACTTTATTTACCCAAAACTGGATTCAAATTTGAAAACCCAAGCAACCGAGTTTGCGATAGGAGATCATTCTAGTACGCCCAATTCGAGTCGAGGAGTGTACGACCGAAACCCAAACCATGCAGCATTTGCTTCCCTATTTTTTAAGTTAGAAGATTTATTGAAAGCAGTAAATTCCCATAAAATGTACTGAAACTTTTCAAAGAGAAAGATAAAAAAAGGTCATAAAATGTAAGCATCTTCAAATTCCACTCATGTAGGTCAAAGATAGCATGTGCCCACCTTAATAATCGTTCCACACCTATGTATTCAAGAAAAACAAGGATTAGAAGTGTAGTAGTACAAACCATATATAAGGAATCTAAATGAAAATGCTGAAGAAAGCGATAGGTTATAAGAAAGGCTTACTCGACGAAGCTATCAAAATCAAGCAGAACCTTGCCGCGGCTTCCACCATTATAATAGGAAATCAAAAGTTGAAGAACCGATGGAGGGACAGCATATCCTAAACTGTACAGTGCATCTTTTAGCTCTCCGACATCAATTTTTCCACACCGATCTCTATCAAATTTCTCAAATATCACCTGAAAAGAGAACGAGTAGCTTAAACCAAATTTGCCAACAATAGTTAAGGTGACCATGACTAACATCTTTGCTTGGGGTGTGTCAAGTTTGAATTAAGATTGGCATAAAATGGCCTCGTCGGTGGCTAATAGCTAGTTAGCAAACCTTTCCAGAGAGCCAGCCATGGATCCTAATGAAGGTTTACAAATTTAACTGCAGTTCATTGGCGACTACTAGTACTTCACATTCATAATATAAGTAGCACAGATATTTGCGTGAATTATTTGGTAACACTCTGTACTACAGTATGCTTGGAATCCAATGATATGAATCTTTGGCTTCACTGCCAATATCTCCTCGATAACTTTGCTAACCAAAAAAAGCCACCTAAAGTCAAACCTATTAAAAACTGCTTCTACTTCTGTACTTCATTGTGCAATATTCTCACCCATGTTTCAGCAAGTTGGCATCTATTATAATCAATGTTACTCCGACGCTCCACTTTGGTCGCGTGTCGGATACTTTAAGTGTCCAACACGACACGACACAACACTTCATTTTCAACCAAAATCGTGAAAACTTAACGAAAAATAACCCTATCAGACACTGCGACGTGTCCTTCAACTGAAACTGAGCCGAACTGTCGAAGTAACATAGATTATAATCTTCAAATTCAGTCATCTATTATAATCTTCAATCCTATTAAAAACTGCTGCTACTTCATTGTGCTATATTTTAACCCCATGCTTCAGTTAAGTTGGCATCTATTATAATCTTCAAATTCAGGCATACATTACCCTGGACTATTGTGTTAAAACTTAAAATGAGATGAATTTGTCAACACCAACATTATACAAAACTTAAAATGAGATGAATTTGTCAACACCAACATTATACAACCCCGAGACTATCTCAATCCCATATTGAGAATCTGCAAACAACAGCCTAATCTCCCCAGCCTTCAATCCTAAGAATTACTGTATGCAAAAGATATGAACTATAAAAATTTTCCACAAAGTATTGAGTGATTCCGAAACAGAATTCCAAACACTTGAGTCTTGAGCGTGAATTATAGTCTTAGAATTCGCTACTCTTGGAGACTCGGGTTATCCAAGGCGAGTAGGTTACAACCTAATCCTCATTTCCACACTCCCTTGCTCCAAAATGTCTAATTGCTAGTGCTATCAATAATCATATCCAAAAAAGAGTTTACTTTAAAAGGAATCATCTCTTAAAGAGCTCTTTATTGATTGAACAACCTTGATGTGAAATGCCACTTTAGACGCCACAACTTACATGCCATTTACCAAAACGGAAGGAGTAGTGTACGTCTCTCATATCATGGTCATTAAGGTAGACAATAACAGGAGTACAAAGACATAAACAATTCAATAGATAGATAAAGAACTTGATATCCATCCATCATCATCCCCTATTTACTAAATGAACTAGTTTGAATGCCCGTGCGTTGCAACGGCGTAATTAACTTATTTATAATGCAAAAAAAAATATGTTATAAGAGTTTAATGTTTACATTTTTTGTCTAATGATTTAGAATCATATAATCACCCTACCTTATATTAATCTTTCGATGTGGGACAATTCTACTATTTATAAGTAATATATTCACCAAACTTGAATTTTTTTTCTGATGTGTGACAATTTTACTATTTATATGTAATATATATTCATCAAATCTGCATTGTTCTTCAATGTGGAACAAATAACATACTCAGAATTACACCATCTTTTTTTGCACTTAGTTCGACATCCAACCAAATCCCGAATACCGAATACAAACATTTGCTACTCATTATATCTAATAGTTATATTCAAATTTAATAATATGATCAAGTACTTTCCATTAATATTTGTACGTTGTTTTTCTTCAAAAAAAAAATTTAACATAATTGAGATACGGAAATTTCAAAAAAAAAATAAAAGATTAATATATACGTGGGTTAACTCTTATTTATAATCATATACTCACCATACCTTATACTAATCTTTCGATGTGGGACAATTCTACTATTTATAAGTAATATATTCACCAAACTTGGATTTTTTTTCTGATGTGGGACAATTTTACTATTTATACGTAATATATATTCATCAAACCTGCATTGTTTTTCAATGTGGGACAAATAACATACTCAGAATTACACCATCTTACTTTGAATCTAATAATATTATTTTCATAATTTTTTTACCGACATTATTTTGCCAAATAAAATGTAAAAGCTTTTGTAGAAAAATTAGAAACATCACTTGAATATAAAAAAAAGAAATACAGAGCATATATTATAATAACTAAAATATTTTCCAAAGATTAACTTAGGTTAGAAATCATTATTGTAGAGACAGTGATACAAACTCTTTTAAGAGCTCTCTCTGACAATACTTAAGAGAATCAAAAGATTTTGGGTTATGACTTCTATTTATAATCATAAGATCACCCTGCCTTATGGTAATCTTCCGATGTGGGACAATTCTAATATTTATATATAGTATATTCACCACACTTACGACATTACTTTTCAATGTAGGACAAATAACATACTAAGTACATCATTTTTTTTTGCACCTACTTTGACATCAACCCGATTTAATAATGAGAAAATACAATACAATACAATCTACGCTCTAATGATCGCATTTTTTTGTCACAATCTAATTATATAATTTTCATACGATTCTTTTTTGTCCAATAAAACATAAAGTTTTTATATCAAAATTATAAACATCACTTTAATATAATATAGAAAATGTATATATATATGGGACAATTCTATTATTTATACATATATAATATATTCACCACGCCTATATTATTTTTCAATGTGGGACATATAACATACTCCCTCCGTCCCGGTCATTTGTTGTCCTTTGCTTTTGGCACAAAGACCAAGGAAAGAGAAAGGGGCCAATTATTAAATGACAAGTGGAACAAATTGAGTGTGAATGATCAAATTGCTCATCAAGTTTATTCTTAAAATAGAAAGGACAACAACTCACCGAGACATCCTAATATGGAAAAGGACAACAAATGACCGGAACAGAGGGAGTACTAAAAAGTACATATCTTTTATAACAAAAAAATTTGGGTTAATATCCAAGTTTCAAGGATGCCTCTTATTTATATTTATAGAATCACCCTACCGTTACCCTACCGTATACTATTATTTCAATGTGAGAATTGAGATACATAATTTAATTATCTAGACGTAGTATGTTCATCATGCCTACATTATTTTTCAATGTGAAAGATATAACATACCAAGAAATACATGTCTCTTCTTAAAAAAACCATTATTGTATACATATTATTTTTCTTTGAAGGTAAAACCACCTAGTCTCGATCATTAGATAAAGATCTCTACATTGTATATATAACGACTCATTAACGCTCTATTACTGCATTCAAAAGACAACCATTAGTAAAAATTTTAGTTTTGTACGTGTCATGAGACTACCATTAGTAAAACCTTTAGTTTTGTATTTTTTGATTTTCTTGTTCATGTTCTTAACTCTTTCCCGAGTAGTTCCCAACGATTTCCACTTTATTTTTTATATCATATCGTAGATAATGATAGAAAATCTTAAGAGCTCTTTAAAACAATATTTATGAGACTCAACATTTGTTGGGTGGATACATAAGTTCCAAATATGCTTCCTATTTATAATCATAGAATCACATCACCTTATACTAATCTTTCAATGTGGGACAACTCTACTATTTATATGTAGTATATTCACCACACCTACTTATTTTTCAATGTGGGACAAAACATACTAAAAAGTACACAATTTTACGTATTAAGAAATACATCATCTTTAATATGTGCAAATAATATGAAATTTATACTCTAATGATAGCATTTTTTACCACAAAGCTAATTATATTATTTTCATAATTTTTTTAACGATATTTTTTTGCCAAATGAAATGTAAAAGTTTGATATAAAAATTGGAAATATCACTTGAATATAATTTAGGAAATATACATATTATAATAATTAAAAGATTTTCCACTTTATTTTTTACATAAAAAATTATACTTTCCTAAATTGATTTTTGATGATGTGGACGCTCTCAAATCGCTCGAAAAAACTCTCTTTTATGTATATATATAGATATGTGAATTTTTCCCCGCCTAAATCATATTTCCTAAAATAAAGTGTAGTATTTTTAGCATATATTATAGGTATGGTAGGTGATTAATGGCACAATCTTTTAATAAATTTAATATTTAAAACATTCTATATTATTTATCTCCATTATTATATGATAAAAAAAACTGTATACATTTTTTTAAAAATAATTGTACGATGAAAATTCGTTGATTTTTAATGAGAAGAAGTTGCACAAAAAATGTTAATAGTAAAAATATTCTAAAAATAACATCATTAATTTCTCGGTAAAAAGAAAACTTTCATTAAAATACTCATTTCATGACTTTTTACAATTTTAATTTTTATTGCTCAAATTAAAATAAAGTGATGAGAAACATAAAAAATAAGTGAATTGCCAATTTAAAATCCATAAATAATAAGGAGTACACTAAAAAAGTAAATTTTTATAAATACAATGCATATATTGCATGAGAGCATATATTGCATGAGATCTAAACTAGTTACTAAATACTAAGATAGGCAGATAGCACAACTTACACGCCATTCACCTAAGCACCTCCATAATGCAGCGAACTCACCGGGACCTATACCATTCATTAGTTCACACCAATCAGCCAGCACAAACGATAACGGAAACTACACGGACAATTAACCAATAAATATCAAGAAACATCATTACCCCGCCAATTTGTGGGGTACAGGAACACTGTGCTAGCCACACAAGAAGCTAAAGTTATTTCCAAATAACCCAAAAATAAAATCACAGATTCACAGATACTTGGGTAGCCTGGCACAAGTATATTGTAAACCGGGTCCTTTTGTTAATAACTACCGTACTTTCTAACATTTGTTGAGAATTACATCAAATAACTACTACTTCCTCGTAAAAAAACAACTATTTTGCTTCGTTCTATCATAATCCAGACGACAAAAAATGAATCATTAGCTCCATCAGAAATGGGAAAAGTTAACAATTCAATCAAATTATCAAAAATTAAACATCCCCATAAGTTAAATGAAGAGCCTTAGTCTCCCAATTCCCAAATTAAAGCTTCACCAAACTCGAACCCGATTACTCCCAACATCATCACAATCACCAAACAATCAAAGCTAAGCCGTAAACATTTCAGACAAAACAGAACAGAACAAAACAAAAACACTCTTTCACAACACAATTCACTGAGGCAAAACAACAAACAGCTGATACGCATATCATAAAAACCCGAAAACCTTACCAATTTTGGAATAACTTTGATTAGGGTTCTTAAACAACGAAATAAGCAAGCGAACTGTACGAAGATTGAACTTATGATAACCAAAAGACAAAGCATTCTGCAACTCATAATCTTCAACAAACCCACTTCTATCACGGTCTACCGATTCAAATACCCGAATAATTTCCGGGTCAGTACCTGCCGGAAACGAGTTGTACCCACCCGGAGGTGGGTAATTAGTTGATGGGTAATTAGGGTAATTGTAATTATTGGTGTGATTGTCACATTGATTGCAATTGTAATTAGGGTTTGAGGAAGATGATGATGATGTAGGAATTGGTGGTGCTGAAGGTTTAAAGTACGACATTTTTGGGGATTAATTTAGGGTTTACAGATTGAGAAAGAGATAAGGTGAAATTTTAATGGAGTTTTGCGAATTGAGATAAAGGAGAAAATGATCACGCTTTCAATGTTGAAGTGAACGCGTGATGTTGATACGTGTTTGGGTTTGGTCTTATAATCTTTTCGTCGGCCAGGTGATAAACTCACTCGAAAATGAATCGTATTGCTCAATCACTTAGTCTTGCTGAAAACGGGTCGGAGTAAATGACGGGTAATACCACTCATAAAACGGATATGGGGGACAAGGTGGGGCACCCCCATGTGCTTCCCTCCCTCCTCTATCTGGGTCATTTGTGAGAGTAAATGGTATCCGTCACTCCAAAGTGACGGATACGTGCCGTCTTCAATGAGATTTTGTGTTGCTCAATAATGGTCTGACTCGAATTTGATCCGTATTTGAATTGATGACCTTTTTGAAATTTAAATTGACTAGATCCTATTCAATTCGATGCAAATATTCACTTTTTTCATTGACAATTATTCCCGAATAAGCTCATAACAACTCATCCGAAAATGATTTGAAATATTCAGCTGGAGGAGGTGGAATATTCAGAGATGAGACGGGTAATTTTCTAAATGCTTTTTACTTCTCATGTGGGTCATGTACGTCAATGAAGGCTGAGCTTTTAGCACTCCAAACCGGGTTGAAAAGGGCAAAAGCAATGGGAATACGAAGACTTCTCATACATATGGACAACTCTCCTTCTGTCGATATCATCAAGGGAAATCAGCTGCTTAGCAACAATTTGAAATTCATAGTCAAAAATTGCCAGGAATTGATCCGAGATAGCTCATGGACAGTCAAGGTGGAGCATACGTATCGAGAGGCGAACAGAGCTGCGGATTTGTTAGCAAATAAGGGAGTGAATGCTAGTAACATTCCTATTTATATAGATGTACCTTTAATTGAGCTACGTCCTATCCTCCGGGAGGACATATTTGGGGTGGCTATTCCCCGTGCAATAACAAACAATTAGTAAACGAAGTTTATCCCCTCATTAGCACCCAAAAAAATGATTTGAAACCCGAAATGTTTCCAACCGACTCGAATTCTTGCGAGCCCAAAAATGACATGATCCGAACTAACTCGACCTGAAGCCGACCCGACTGACCCGTTTACCAAAATTAATAGTGACTAGGTGAGTGTGTTATTACTTATGGCACTCGAAAAAACCGAGTTGGCATAATTATTTTGAGAAAGACGTTCTATATTTTTTATATTATCATTTTAATTTTTGAAAGTTGTCCTGATTTCTGAAGAGTTGAAGCTCTTTTTATCTCGTTTATTTGTTTCAATTACTTGTTTACTTTTTTTCTTAATTATGTTTTTTTTTTATGTTTACATAAGTTTATTAGACACACTTATTACAAGTCACTCTTTCAGATTTTTTAAGTATATTAATATATTTACTATTCACTTTATGAGTTATTTGTTTATTAATTACATTTTATATTATTTGTAAAGAGTATTTTAACCAAAGCTAAACAAATATTTGGGCCAGAACAAGTACAATTTTATTGGGTATTTTGATAAAAAAGAAATGTATGGAAATGACAGCTATAAGAGACTTTCAGAAAATAACCTAATTTTTTACGGGAGTGAAATTCTTTATTTTTCGAGAACGATTTTGTTCGAATACCGTCTTTCTTGAACTTGGTGATTTTATGCAAGACCCTTTCAATTCAAAATGGAGGCATTATTATTATTAATAACTAAACTAAGAGTTCAACATATGAGATGGTGATATTAAAACTCGATACTTGATAGTATCATACCCGTTCCCCGGCCCATGCCACTGTTCTTTAATTAGATGATACAACTCATACAAGGGACATCTACATAGTATAAAAGCCAAGTTTTTTCTTGGCTTTTGATTGGCCGGTGAGTTTCTATATGTGGACCCCGCCATGTCTCCTATACTATTTAATTACCTTCTCTTCTCAAGTCAATTCCTCTTATTTCTATTTTAATTGTTTATGTTAAAACATAAGTTAAAATGTCACAATTTACATAAATGTTGCAATTTACAATTTTACATACATTCAACGGGTCTAACATGTCAAATACCTTTAATATAATTCTAACAAAATACGGTTGTATATTATCTGATATTCAAATCTTCAAATATGGACTATTTATATTGTCACGGTATTGAACGCTTAATCACGCTCAATTATATGTTCATGTATCTAATGATTAGGGGTGTTCATAATAAACCGAACCGCAATAACCGAACCGAAAAAACCAAAAACCGTGCATTTTTAAGGTTCAGTTAACCGAACCGTTTCGACAAGGCGGTTCTTTGAACCGAACCGTTAACTTTATTATGAAAAAGGTTCGGTTAAGGTTCGCATTTTTAGAAAACCGGTTAACCGAACCGAACCGTTTCACAAAAAATTAAAATATTATATAGAAAACTGTTCTTTTATTTAATTTTCTTAGTGTACCCAAATTTAAAATTTCTTAAATTGATTAATGCTAAAGTTTAGCTAATTAACTTTTTTGTTGGGTATAATATATAATGAAAATTTAATCAAACTATTAGAAAAAATCAACGGAAACTGTGAAAAAAAGTATATATAGAACTATTATACGTTAACTGGTAACCGAACCGCTAATAACCATTTAAAGTGGTTAACCGAACCGTTTATAACCGTTAGAAACGGTTCGGTTTAGGTTCGGAGTTTTGCCGAATCGAACCGTGTGCGAACCAAAGTAAGTTAGAGGTTCGGTGAACCAAACCGCGAATGAACACCCCTACTAATAATAGCGCCTGCTATTACGACCTGTGCATTTTTTGCACGGGAATAAAACTAGTTCATTAACAAATGCCAGTAACAAAGTTGTTACATACCATAATATAACACAACATAATTAAACCATATATATAGTTGGTTCACTTGGTTGAATTATTTATATAATTAATAATTAATAATCCGGCCCAACTAATCCCGTGCAATATATGCACGGTAATTATAAAATTTTACTTTTTAGTGTATTCCGTATTATTTATGGATTTTAAATTGATAATTCACTTATTTTTTATGTTTCTCATCACTTCATTTTAATTTGAGCAATAAAAATTAAAATTGTAAAAAAGTTATGAAATGAATATCTTAATGAAAGTTTTATTTTTACCGAGAAATTAATGAAGTTATTTTTAAAATATTTATATTATTAACATTTTTTGTGCAACTTCTTAACATTAAAAGTCAATGAATTTTTATGTACAATTATTTAAAAAAAAATATACAGCTTTTTTTTATCATATAATAATACAGATAAATTTATGTATAATGTGAAATAATATAGAATGTTTTAAATATTAAATTTATTGAAAGATTGTGTCATTAAAAGATTGTGAGATAATATATGCTAAAAATAATACACTATATTTTAAAAAATATTATTTAGGCGGGAAAATAAGAGCTTCGTCTATTCATTTAGTAAATAGGAGATATTATTAAAAGGGTAAACCTTAAAAGCTACGTAGACAATGCCACCTCGCATTATTAAATGTCACCTTGCATTACCAAAATTCAACGTCACCAATCCTCCATGTAGTATGACGTGTTTAATTAAGAGGGTAATTCATGTTCGTATAATGATCCATTTAAAACGATACACAAATTAAAAAATATTTACATAAATAATAAATTAGCATAACAAACATTAAATTTTGGCTCTTTTAATTTCTAGATAAATTAAAAAACAATTAAATCAAAATTTATACTAGATTTTAAATTTCTACGTTTATTCTTAGAATATTTTAAGTAACAAATAAATATCACAAAATTCTAATTTTACACCGTTTATGAAATAATAAAGAATTTGTTAACATTAAGAGTAAATAATAAAATACTTAACATTAAACATTGACATTTTAATTTTTAAAATTACAATTGGTTAAATGAAAAATAAAAATTTACATCACTCTAATTTTAAATTATTTATATGTGCAATTCCTTCTTAAATATTATTGCAATAAACTTGCTCAATTTCATTAAATTGAATACATATGTAAATCTATAAATATGATTTATAAATAAAAGGGAATACAAAATATCTACCATTTTTTAGTTCTTAAGATAACTCCCTAAACAATACTCATGCAATGTGGATTTTGTAAAAAAAAAAAAAAGGAAAAATAATAATAAAGTAAACCTTTAATATTTCATTTCTCATTTCTCTATATTTATGTCTATATTAAATTTGCTAATAATAAAAATGAATATTCAAAAATCATAAAAAAATTATACATATTTATGTATATATTAAATTTGGTAATAATAAAAAAAACAAAAGTTAAAAAACGCATCCTCATTTGACTATAAATGTTTGATGGAATGCAACATTTGTGAGCCGAAATTCAAGCGAATATTTTTTTACCCCCATCGCCAAAAGAATTATATATATGTGTCAATAATCTTTCTTATCATTGTATCAACATAAATGTAAGTGTACTAAGATTTTAAATTAATAATTTATTTATTTATTTTTAAGTTCTATTGGTTATGAAGTAATCTTCACATTTTTAACCTTCACATATATGTTGTTTTGTTCTCATTTAGGGGCTATCAATATTTGTAGAGTTGTGCTATTCATAAGTAAATATACTTACATCTTTATGATTCAATACCCTATTTCTTACATTATTTAAGGGAAAACTTAAATTAATAACGATAAGGTTAATATTACATAAATCAAATTCTACCATTTTGTTTTTTATTAATTACTCAGTGGATTTTTTTCAGGGATAGTTCATTGGAGAAAGAAGCCTATTTAATTTGAAGAATAGAAATACTAGAATTGCTTAAACAAATATTTTCTCCATTATACTCAATACTATGTTATAAACTAACTACAAAATTGACTACATAAATGTAAATGACTAATTGTTTTTAGGTTCATAAATAAAATTTAGTATTTCAGAAACTTTCAAATGTATGTTTTATTTGGGTATGTGTTTCTTTTTTATTCATCATTTTTCCTTTGAAGAATAGCTCTCATAGAATGAAATTGGAGTTGCGAGGATGTCAATCTTATTTACAAGTTGGACAAAAAAATTCTATTGACATAGATAATGGCTAAATGTAAATTATTATCTAATATTTATGCGTACATATCATATTATCTAATGCATATGTCTTATAACACATAAGAGATTGCAATGAAATTTGTAGTAGGCTATTATTTAACTCATTTTATCATTTATGCAAAAATATAAAATTTAGAATTTTTGACAAATTGGTATAGATGATATAGTAAGACTAGCTAGCATTTATTAAAGTTCATAACTATGCTACTATATGATTTATAATAATTAAAATATTGAGAAGATAAAACTCCTTATAATTCTATATATTTTAAGCTCCTCACATTGTGAGATTTATTATTTTCAAAAAAAAAGGGAAAAAAAGAGAAAGAATTCAATATTATGCATTAATTTGCCCTTTTGTCTTTACTTAGTAACTTTATTTGCCGGAAGACACGTTCAAACTTTTACATAGAAAATTTAATACAAAATCTATACAATCTAATCAAAAAGCAACCTTTAAGCATTTTTTTTTACATGGTGTCATGAATTAATGGACTCATTAAAAGGTAACTTTTTTTTAAAACCATATATTAATCAAAATAACAACTAAAATAAAATATATAGTTCTGAAAATAAACCAAAATTGTCACATAAATAAGACATTAATCAACCAACTTTTACATATTTCAAGACTATATTTTTTAAATAGATCAACTAATTGTTCAGATATAAACAATATGATAAAAGTAACAAAACTAAAATAGATAAACCCGTAAATCTCACGGCCTCACGGGTCACAAACCTAGTTAAGATATATATATCATGGTATACTAATATCAATATCACCCGTATAAGTTGTGCTTAAGTTCAATGACCAGGATACACTGGCCATTGATGAACTAATATCTGTGTCCTGGGACTCACATTTGCCTTTGCAAGATTTCGAAAAGACGAGCGGAGTGACTAGAGTATGGGTGTTTTTATTATCGGATCGTGTCATATGAATGTTGGACACGGTATTTCGCTTTAAGGCGTAAAGTCGTGTTGGAGCATCAGCTAGTTTTGCCCAACAGTTTGTCGAGGTCGTTGGAGTGTCGTTTAATTGGAGGGTCGTCTTGAAATGACCCGTTTTGTCTGTGATCGCCTCTGAAATGTTGTTCACTTTATCACATTTCACTAACCCTTTGATTCCTGCAAAAATGTTAGCATTTGATATTGAGATGTCACATTACATATTTATATGGACCTCGTGTATCTGTGTCCGACACAGATACACGAGGGCAACTTAATAACTTTTGTCAAAATCCGCGCCGTGGTCCATGGGTATGTATAATGTTTTTTTTTTTTTTGTACAATGGGTATATATAATGTAACATACTCGAAATAACAGAGCGGCATAAGTATTTTAAGAAAGGTGTTATATATGTTTTCTATATTATTGTTTTAGTTGCTTTTGTTTATCTCGATTATTTGTTTACCTTTTTACTTGATTGTGGGTTGGTTAATTCTTCTACTGTTTATATAAACTAGTATAGATCCCGCGCATGCATGCGCGGTATTTCTAGATCATTTAGTTTATAATGTATTATTTATTTTTTATAGATTTAAAATTGACACATTATTAATTTTTCATATTTTAATAAGGATAAAAAATTGAAATGAAAAACTAATCAAAAGAATTAAGTAAAGTCATAAAATCTGTATTTTAATGAAATTTTTTTACCACACAACAAAAGATTTCAATTTATAAATTTTCTCAAATAGTTCTAATTTTTTTTATCACAAAATTAATAATGTCAGTTCATAATTTTTTTTAGTACGGATTAAATACTGGTTTATAGTTTTTCATATATGAATTTTTAGATTTATAACATTTTTGTTTTATTTTAATTAAAATATTATAATTTAGTTTAAAAAAAGGTTTAATGATTAAAAGATTATAGATTAATTAAAAGAAAATAATTTAATCAAAATAAAGTTTTGTTTCCTTATTTGAACAGATTCCTTTTGGAGGGAAAACAATTGAAAATTTTTATTCTCTTAGTAGTATGGGGGATTTATCACGCTTTTAGATTTCTTTAATTATATTTTCTATTCACTTTGTTTGAGTTATTTATATACT
Organism: Silene latifolia; assembly: GCF_048544455.1. Lineage (NCBI taxonomy): Eukaryota > Viridiplantae > Streptophyta > Magnoliopsida > Caryophyllales > Caryophyllaceae > Silene > Silene latifolia. The sequence goes on along the minus strand of NC_133537.1, from coordinate 10,461,783 downwards.
CCCTCCCAGTCAAAATAAACTTCCCTATTTCCTTTTCCGTCTATTCACAATAACCTCCCTATTTCCTTTTTTGGTAAGTGTTTGTGTGGTCCAAATTTAATTGTATGGTGGGGTAGTGTATTTGTGTGATTGAAATTTAATTATATGGTGGGGTAGTGTGTTTCCTTAATATTTGTGCCAAAATGAAATGAGAGGTTTATTGTGAATGGGAGGGAGTACCTTTTAATTATTTGTAAAGTGTTATAATCAAAGGTAATAAGCAAATTTTTAGAACAGTGGGACTGTGGAAGTACCATTTTCTTGGGTATTTTGTTAAAACAAATGTAAGAAAATGACGGCTACAAGTGACTTTTAGAAAATAACCTAATCTTTTAAACGAGCGAGTCTTTATTTTTTTAAAACGAATTTATTCAATTAAATTAATGATTATTTTTTTAAATCTTTTAAATTAATTTACTCGATATGGCCATGCCCCATATAGGCCATATCATTGTTTTTTTTAACAAAACTCGAACTCAAAACGATCCAAAGTTAAATAAATAAATGGAATTGCACTTGTATAGTACGGAGTACTACTCTTTTGAAGATAGATTTAATTAATACGATTAAATTGACCATAGTGTTTACATAACGTAAGGTAACATAACATCAGATGTTAAACTGATAATAACAATACTACACTTGATGTTAGCCAAAAGGCCGAGAAAGGTATGCAACGTAACATAACATAATATAAACCATAGTTGGTTGGATTATTTATATAAATAATTGATAATAATGCAGAAAACCAGCTTAATTAAGTTATATATATCATGGTGTAACTGTATTAACACTAACACCACCACCCATAGTTAAGTTTTGGGCTATGTTAAATGACCATGTTATAGACCCCTTTGATGAACTGATATTTGTGTCCTGTGACTCACATTTGCCTTTGCAAGATTTCGAGAAGACGAGCGGAGTGAGTAGAGTATAAGTGTCGTTATCGCCACCTTGTGCTATATGAATCTTGGACACGGTGTTTCGCTTTGTGGTGTATAGTCGTGTTGGACCACCGGCTAGTTTGGTCCAACAGTTTGTCGAGGTCGTTGGAGCGTCGTTTAATGGGAGAGTCGTCTTGAAATGACCCGTTTTGTCTGTGATCGCCTCTGAAATGTTGTTCACTTTATCACATTTCACTAACACTTTGATTCCTGCAAAAAGGTTAGCATTTGATATTGAGATGTCACATTACATATTTATATGGACCTCGTGTATCTATGTCGGACACAGATACACCGTACACGAGGGCGCCTTAATAACTTTTGTCAAAATCCGCAAATAATGTCTTTCATTTTACTTCAAAATGCAATGAATGTACGATAAGTAAAAAATATATTATGCACGTACGTAGACATTTTTAACACGACTGCAATATATATCACAATTTTTTTTTCATATATAAAAGTACCAAAACATTAGGAGTTTATGGTGTGATACGTAATTATTTTATTTAAAGGCACGATTTATAAACTTAACAAGACGTGGTTAATTAAACAAGGGGGATCAGATGTACGAACCAGAGAAATCATAATCAGTCTGACAGTCGGTACAGGAGACGGTGCCCATGAGTTGAGAGCATGAAGAAAGGTGTATCCTTGATAATGCAAACAATGCTATAAGAAGCACTGTGATGAGCTGAGGAAATGCCATAGAATTAGCCATAATTAATGGAAGATAATACTATTATCAGTTTATATGTTATTGGTTAATTGGAAATTTAAGTGTAGCGTGCACAACTTATATAGTGTGAGCTACCATGCAAGTTAATGAAGAGATTAATGGAGGAATTTAATTAGCGGGCCCCGCGAGATAATGAGTTGATATTGTCACCTGGAGTCAGTGATCAAACAACTTCAGTTAACAATATGTATGGCTGAATGGTAGATTGGTAGGTGTTGTGTTAGTTTATGCATTGCTTTTTCAAGGGGTAAGGGATTAATTTTTGATTTCCGTTTCTAAAATCGATGAAAATGGGTATATGCGTAATCGAATAAAGGAAAGGAAAGGGAGTCCACTTTAAAAGCGTAAATGAAGATTATTCGGCTGTTTGCTATCTTCATGTGGTACGTGTTTGAGGCGAAACATCTTTCGTTCAATTCAATGTAGACGAATGGGTTTAAGGATTTCAACAGGGAAAAGAAAGAAGACGAAAAAGTCGACTGGACAAGTATGGAGTAGTATATGGTTGCCAATGAGACATTGATGGAGCGAGGGGGATTGGAAATTTTCCATTGTTTAAAGGAGTGAGCGCCCCTGCTAGCATAGATGCATCACGACATTTGATAATAAGGTCACGAACATTGTCTTCGATACAATACTGCTAATTATGTCAATCAGGGTGTTTGGCTTGGTATAAACGGTCGTGTTAAATATCGTCGATACTTTTACTAATTATCGTCGACAATTAACACATCTTTCCAATTTTGCCCCCCAATAACTTCCTCTTGTCTCTCTCCCTAAAACAAAAAAAAAGGATGGTTTTTCGGAAAAAAAATCGTAATTTAATTTACGAACTTTTCGATTAAAACAGTTTTAAACATACGGTAACAACGATCAAGTTAGTAACGGTTTTAAAAATATTTTCGTCAATTTTTTTTTTTTTAAAAAAAAAAAACCGGACGAAAATATTTTTCGTCCGGGAAAAAAAAATCCGGCCGAAAATGTTTTTCGTCCGGAAAAAAAAAATGTTTTTTTTTTAAAAAAAAAAAACATTTTCTAACTTAGATTAATTTTTGCCGCGGTAATCGATAATCACTAATCCGTTCTAACAATAACGATTCTTTTCTAAACCACGTAAAATTACTAACTAATTACAAATTTATAAACAATTAAACTAGTTTAGATTACTTGTCGTCGATTCCTTAAATTTGGTGGCGGAATTGAAGCGACGGTGACGGAAATGTCGTATTTGAAAAAAGATGTTAAAATATGGAAGTGTTCCGGGTGTAATTCCGGAGCAGGATTTGTTACCACGTCAGCTTGGTGAATGATGTCTTTGTTCGTCTCTTCCTCTCGGTCTCTCCTGTAAAGATGAACAAACTGAGGGCTCGGCTTGTTACCGAGCGTACTCACTCCGACGCTCAAGTCAGTAAACTTAAAGAGATTAAGTTGTGTGTTACTTGACAAAGTATATTGTAGAGAGATAAAGGAGTTTATACCAGATTAATAGTGAGTTTATGGATGAATTGTGGATTATTAGATCGTTTTCTCAATGAGGATTGAAGAGTATTTATAGACTTTCACCTTTTGTCACGTAGTGGCCAAGTGGCCAAGCAGGTGGAAAGACTGTTCTACCTTCGGCCGAGGGACCCATGGCAGGCCGGCTGGCCTGGTTGACTCCATGACGAGGGGACTTGGATGTGAGTACGCGGATATGTCTCCCGGCTGGCTAGTTGCCTAGCCGAGACCCAAGTGACAGGCCGACAGGCTGCGTCGGTTAGGGTCATCTAATACGTTGACTTCTTTGTGGATGTCTTTGACCTTGCTCAATATGTTGACTCGGTCGGCGGGTGGTGCGAATATGCCCCATCAATTTGCCCCCAGCGTAGTCTATGCCGTGGTATGGACCTTCGATGAGTGTTGAGCGTATTCTGCGCAAGTTGAATTTCTTCCCCGGCTTCTTCTTCCTCGGCTTGGTTCTGTTCAGGTCATACCATATCCCCCCTCCACATGGATGTGTAATGGACATCCTATGTGGAAAAGAAAGTGGCGTTGGCCGAGACCAAGGTTGAGAGTGCCGTTTGTACTTTTGATTGCCCCCAGCCGGTGCTGTCTTTGTTTTGTTGATTAGATGGCCGTTAGCAAGTAATACCAAGGAGCGTGTTGAAGAAGATTTGTAACTGTATGTCGATTGACATTCCATGGCTGCATGCTTGACACGTGGCTTGGCATTGATTGGTCGATGTTTCATGGGCTTTGCCCTGATTGGTCCGCTTCATGGACTTTGCTCTATAAATAGAGCAGTGTGCCCCGTTTTTTGGCCATCAAACTTCATTTTCTCAAAAAAAATTCCTCTCTCTTAGTTTTTCGAAGAAATTTCTCTCTAGTCTTCAAAGCGTTACTCGGCGTAGCACTTTTCCAAGGTAAACAAACAAATTTTTCCAACTTTTAATTGTCAAGTTTTTGTTGTCATTATGTCTTCTGCGAATGCTCAACCCAACCTCTGCTCCGGCCGGGGCGAACTGTCGCATCTCGATGAGCGAGAGCCACTGGCCGTCACCCCGATAGGGTTTGGGGGTCCCAAGTCTCCTTCTCCTGAAATTGATGAGAGATTTTTGGAGGATATTGATGATGATGATGATGAGGCGACCCCTTCTGTCGTAAAGAGGCCGCTTCTTTCGTGGCACGGTGATGCCTGCTCGATCAGTCCTGACCGTGCCTGGACGAACAAGTTCGCCAGTTGTTCCGGTTTTGAACTTTTTGAGGATCATTACTCCTTCGGCGAGGGGTATAAAATTGTTATCCCTGAGGAGGCTCAGGCCGTTTGTTGCCCTCCCGAGGGTTGTATCGGCGTATACATCAGACACCTGGAGCATGGGCTCCGGTTTCCTCTGAATGAATACGTTGCTACCATAATTAAAGCCATGAATGTCGCCGTGGCCCAACTGCATCCGTTGGCCATCAGGACGATTGTTGGTTTTGTATGGTTGTGTCTTTTCAAAGGGGAGGCCCCAACGGTGAACCTCTTTCGCCGGCTTCACCACCTTCGACAGACTGTCCTAGGTGGCACGGGGTGGTATAGCATACAGACTGAGCCGGGTTATATCACCGTCTCTAAGCTTAGTTCTTGCAAGAACTGGAAGGGGCGGTGGGTATACGTTGAGGTTCCGGAGGACTATTCGCTGCCCCGGTCCTTTCAGAGCCGCGTCAATTTGCGGTGTGAGAACCAAGGGGAGCATAACAAATATGTCTCCCGGAGTAAGCTTAAGATGGACGCCAGCAGGGTCTATCTTAATGAGGACGAAACGCGGGCAATGAGGTCATTTGAGGTGAGGCCGAGAAGGATGGCACGCCGAAGGGATGGATGCCCCCGACGCAGATCGTTCTTCAGGATGAGCTGCCCTGCCACGTCGGCCTCATACCGGCCCTCGAACAGGGTGAGTGGGGTCGGTATGAGGCCCACCCTTGCTTTTTATGTTTCTGTTTTTGAACCTTGATTTATTTCTTTTGCTTAACTCCTGCTTCGTTTCTTTTGCAGACCGATTTGGCCCGGAACTGCCTGTCTCCGTCCTCAAGAGGTTGGGACTTGACGAGAACGGGAGAGTTGTTGAGCTGCATCCCAAGGCCCTGCCACGTGATCGCAGACCGGCTCCTCACGAACTTATGGAGCAGCAGTTGAAGGCACTGGATGTGACGGCGGCTCAGGCGCAGATTGCCGGTAACGTGTTTGCGCTTAAAACCAAAGACAACGTCTACGGCGGCAACGGCGTCAGCTCCAGCTCAATCTTCTGTCCCCGTAATCCAAAAGGAGCAGGTGGTTATCGTTGATGTTGAAGAGGAGGTCACCGTTGCGGAGGGTCCTCCTCCTTCAAACAAGAGAAAAGAGGCAACGCCTTTCGCCGCCGTCTTTATTCCGATCCGGGAAAGAAAAGGGTCGGCCGACCCTCCAACCAAGAAGGCCAAGGCTGGTACGGATCTAACCTACGGCTCGGATTTAGCAGGTTCATTAGGCATTCCTTATGACAGGCTTTCTGACATGTCAATGAATGTTGACATGGATGCTTTGTCCGAATTTTTTGTAGATCAACCGCCGCCGGCTGCCGGTCCCACTGAACGACAATTGGAGAAGCGGCCCGTGCAGACGGGCAATCAAAATGTCACCGTCGACTCCTCATCCCTCGAAGGTTTCCCCGCTCGGTTGCGGCGGAGGGTGCAAGGTTGTCCAAGAGGCTGGCGAATTGGACTGAAATAGCCGGCGCTCACATTATGGAGCAAGAAAAGCTCATGGCTAAGGCAGCTCCTGCGCTCGAACGGCTTAGGCTCGAGCTTGCTGCTTCTAAGGAAGAGGCCGAGAAGGCGAAGAAGGACTTCGTCGCCACCATGGAGAACCTCCTCACTCAGCGAAAGCTTAAGGAGGAAGCTGAGAAGGTGTCCTGGCCGAGAGAGCCAAGGTTGAGGCCGCATTGGCCGACGCCGCTAAGCTGCAGGAGGAGAGAGAGAAGCTTCAGGGCGGTTACGATCCTATGGTTGAGCAGAGGGAAAAATGGAAGTCCCTGCATCTGACCGAGGCGAAGGAGCATAGGAACACAAAGGCCATCCTTGCTCAGAGGGAGAAAGACATTGAGACGCTCCAAACTGTCATCATCCCTGACATGTGTGCCCAGTACTGGGACCAGGCTGAAGATGCCACCAGGGATGTAATTAAAGAGCTCTTTCCTGAAGGCCCCTTCCCGTGGAAAGATTTTGACCGACTTCTTGATGAGAAGGCGGCTGCTGCGGAGGCAAAGGTGGCGGAGAAGGCAAAGGCGGCGAAGGCCGCTGAGGCCAAGGCGGCCCATGCTGAAAAGGTGAAGGCGGCCAGGGAAGAAGCTGAGAGGGCAAAGGCAGGTGAAGCTGCCAAGTCGGCTTCTGGGTCGCCCATCGATGGTGATGATCTTTATTCGCCGCGGTGGCGATCAGAACCAAGCATAGGGACACGAGCGGTCGTCACCAGATTCACCCGGCCCTTCAGACAACTTCAGCTGTTCGGGGGCCAACTATTGAGCCTTTCCTCCCTGTCATCCTTTTGGCGCTTCAAGTCTTATGTCTGTAACCTTTTGCTGTACTTTTTGTTTTTGTTAAACTTTTGGTAGGTTGTGTTTAGGCTATCCCTATGGGGACGGCCGTCGACTTTGTTTTGCCTCATCCTGTAAACATTTTTAATAAAGTTTGTTTATTTTGCCTCCATTAAGTTGTCTTCTTACGTTTCAACATATTGAGTGCTTTTTCGTTTTTACTTCCGGCTTGGCCGAGGCAGTTAGAAGGCGCATCTCAATTGTACTTAAACGTTTAAACATGTTGGCATGTCGGTCGCTTCCTCCTCCACTCCCGGTCTAAGCCGGAGCGAACAGATTTGCGCTTCCCAACCACCGTTGTGAACATGTTAGCGTATCGATCGTTGTGTCCCCGTCGCCCCCGGTTTTGGCCGAGGTAAAACGAGGTTACGGCTCGACAAATGTCGTATCAGAGACATATTGATCGCTTCCTCTGCCGGGCCTTCGGTTGGCCGAGGCGGCTAGATTTGCGTCTCAACTGTACTTATACGTTCCTATCAGCGTATCGGTCGTTGTGTCCCCGTCACTCCCGGTTTTGGCCGAGGCAATCGAGGTTACGGCTCGACAGCGTTCGTATCTATAGACATATTGATCGCTTCCTCTACCGGGCCTTCTGTTGGCCGAGGCGGCTAGAATTGCGTCTCAACTGTACTTATACGTTCTTAAGCATGTTGGTCGCTTTCGCGAGTATCAACTGCATTTGGCGTGACTGACCGGCTTTGGCCGTGGCGTCTATTCTGGCATGACTATGGAGGGGACAAGTATTTTGATGGAGAACTTGGATTATTCTTCATAAGGTGTAATCATGCGTTGGGGTGTCCACAACGGTCTCGGACACCTCCGCTGCTACACAAAATATTTCCTTAAGTTGTCCGTGTTCCAGTGGCTCATCAAAGGAACACCCTCCATGTCCGTCAGTCGGTATGTCCCCGGCCTCATTTCTTCAACCACCTTGTAGGGTCCTTCCCAGTTGGCCGTCATTTTTCCATGGACGTTTCCTTTGTTTGTGGCGGCCGACTTTCTTAGGACTAGATCTCCTACTCTTAAGTCCCTTTTGTGGACCCTACGGTTGTATGCTCTTCTCATCCGGTTTTGATACACTGCCAAGTTGGGCCGTGCCGTGTCTCGACTTTCTTCGACCAGGTCTAGGGAGGCTCTCAGGCCTTCCTCATTTTCGACTGGGTCAAAAGTTTGCGTTCTGAATGTCGGCATCGCTGCTTCAATTGGAAGGACGGCCTCAGACCCATAGACAAGGTGGAATGGACTGTACCCCGTTGCTTTTTTCTCCGTGGTTCGAAGTGACCAAAGAACGCCGGGTAGTTCATCAGCCCACCTTTCCTTTAGATCTTCAACCTTCTTTTTTAGCCCGTTCAATATTGTTTTATTGGCTGCCTCCGCCTGCCCGTTGCTCTGAGGGTGGCAGACGGAGGAGTATGCAAATTTGATACCGAGCTCCTCCAACCAGTTCATCACCATGTCGCTCCAAAATTCTCGGCATCTGACAATTCTTGCACTTCTTGGTCTTTGCTCTGGAATCCTCAAGCATGGTGGGCCAGAAGTAGCCGGCTCGGAGAGCTTTGTGGGCTAGCGTTCTTGCTCCCATGTGATGTCCACAGATGCCTTCGTGAATCTCTGTCAGTATGAGCTCCGCGTCGGCTGGGCCGACACATTTCAAAAGTGGTCTTATCACGGACCTTCTGTATAGTTCTCCTTCGAACACCAAGTACCTTGCGGCGATCCTTCTTATCTTCTGAGAGAGACTGCGGTCCTCCGGTAACTCTTTTGTTAGTTTGTATTTCATTATCGGAGTCATCCACGTCGTCTCGGCTTCGATGTCGCCCACCATGCCGACGGTCTCAGTGACGCTTTTAGCATTCCTGATATCCACCAGCACGGTTCGACTGACATTCTTGATGCTTGAACTTGCAAGTTTTGAGAGAGCGTCGGCTCGGTTGTTCTCAGACCTAGGGACGCATTGTATTTGGAAAGATTTCAATTTTGCAGTGTCGGCTTTTACCCTTTCCAGGTATCTCACCATCCCGTCGTCTCGAGCCTCATACTCTCCTCTGATTTGATTGGTCACTAGGAGTGAATCTGTCTTCAACACGATATGCTCCGCCCCGGCAGCTCTAGCTAACTCGACTCCAGTTATCACCGCCTCATATTCGGATTCGTTGTTTGAGGCCGAGAAGGTAAACTTCAAGGCGTACTCAAACTCGTCCCGTTAGGGTGGTGATAAGGATTCCGCTCCCGAGCTGTTTGCCGTGGAGGATCCGTCGGTGTATACTTCCCACACACCGGGATGTGATTCTTCTTGGTATGTGCACTCGGCTAGGAAGTCTGCAAGCGCTTGTCCTTTTATCGAGGGCCTCGGTTTGTATTGAATGCCGAAGCCGGATAGCTCCACTGCCCATTTGATAAGTCTCATTTCTGATTTTTCGAATTTTTCTAAGGCTTTCTCCAATGGCTGGTCGGTTAAGACCGTCACGGGATGTACGTCGAAGTAGGGTTTTAACTTCCTTGCGGCAACGACGACGGCGAAGGCCGCTTTTTCAATCATGGGTAATTCCTTTCGGCGGGCATGTATGGCGATGAAGTAGATTGGGTGTTCTTTGCTTGTTTTCTTCTCTCGACGATTACAAGACCGACCGTGGCCGAGGTAATCTGCTAAGTATAGGTATAGCGTCTCCCCAGTCGTCGGCACGACGGGTCGGGAGAGTTAGTAGGTGAGCTTTCGATTGTTTGAAAGCCGCACTGCTTCCTCCCCCAAAAAAGTCTTTATTCCCCTTCAACACTTTGAAGAATGGGGTGCTCTTTTCGGCCGACCGAGAGATGAAGCGGGCGAGAGCCGCCATCCTCCCGGTCAGCATCATAACCTCTTTTCGATTCCTCGGCTCCGGCAGGTCTAGTATTGCTTGGACTTTCTCTGGATTGGCATCAATTCCCCTGGCGCTGACAAGCACGCCGAGGAACTTGCCGGCCCGGACACCGAAGTTGCATTTCATTGGGTTAAGCTTCATCTTATATTTCCTTAGTGAACAAAATGTTTCGCTCAAGTCGGCCAAGTGCTCGCTGTCAGACTTGCTTTTTACAATAGCATCGTCGACGTAAGCCTCGATGTTTCGCCCTTTTTGATCTTGAAACACTTTGTCCACCAGCCTAGTGTAAGTTGCGCCAGCGTTTTTCAAACCGAACGGCATCATTTTATACATGTATGTGCCGTGTATGGTGATGAATGCGCACTTAGGCATGTCTTCCTCGGCCATGAATACCTGATGGTATCCTGAGAAGGCGTCTAGCAGGCTCAGCATAGTGTAGCCTGCCGTTGCGTCAATTAAACTATCTATTCGAGGCAAGGGATAACAATCTTTGGGGCATGCTTTATTAAGATTTGTAAAATCAACACACATCCTCCACCCCCCTGATGACTTCTTTACCATTACGACATTTGCTAGCCACTCAGGGTAGGTACAAGGCATGATAAAGCATGCCTCTAATAGTTTATCTACCTCGGCCTTGATGGTCTCATCCTTTTCGGCCGAGGAGTTCCTCATCTTCTGCTTGACAGGGCGAGCGGTGGAGAGTACGTTCAGCTTGTGAACGATCACCTTCCGCTCACGCCTGGCATCTCGGCGGCTGAGTACGCGAAGACGTCTTTGTTCTTACTCACCAGGTCTAGGAGATCGGCTCTGAATTTTGGCTCCAGGCCGACACCGACAGTTACGGTGCGCCCTGGGTCAATTTCCACTTCCTCGGTCTGGGCTCCTTCGACCATGCCGACGTTGTTGGTGCTCATCGGATCACCCTCCTGTTGTAGGGAGGGGCTCTTCCCTTTCTCTGATTTTTTCGCCACTTTGAGGGATTGCATGTTGCACCCTCTGGCAGATACTTGGACATTGACAATTTCGTCTCTTTCGTCCTTTGAGACGAGCTTTTGCGCTTCTCCCCGGTCCGAGACATACATCAATGTCAGGGCCCGGATGGACATCACTGCATCGGCCTCGCTCAAAGTGACTCGGCCTATGAGAACATTGTAGGCAGACGAACCATCAATGACCACGAACTCGGATAAAACATTCTTGGCCGCATCGGCTTGGCCAAACATCACCGGCGGTCTGATTGACCCCCTGGGTACCAGGCCGGCCCCGGAGAAGCTGTATAGCGGGTTGGTGCAGGGGCTCAGGTCTTCAATCTTCAGACCGAGATTGAGAAAGCACTCCCTTAACATGATGTTTGTGTAGGCGCCTGTGTCAATCAGGCACCTTTTGACCAAGTGGTTGGCAATGTCTAAGTGGACTACGAGTGGGTCGCTGTGCGGAGCGATGACTCCTTCGTAGTCCTTCTTTCCGATGGTTATATCGGGGACGGTGGAAGCGGGGATCGCTGTTTTGGGCACAAAGTTGATGGCTTGGTATAGCTCATTCAGGTGCCGTTTGTGCCCATTAGCTGACCCACCGTTCTCGTTTCCTCCTACGGTTCAACCTGGATCACTCCCATCCTCCTGCGGAATACGATTTTCTATTCGCCCCGTCGGAGCTTGTTTCTGGGCCTCTAGCTACATACTTGCTGAGGGCCCCCTTTCGGATCAGCTCCTCGATGGCGTTCCTCAGATGCCGACAGTTGTCGGTCTTATGGCCGGGTTGGCCCTGGTTGTCGCAGAACTGGCTAAGGTCGCCGTCCCCCCTCGTCTTGGGGGGCCTTGCCCATTTCTGCCCTTCGTTCTTGCTTAGGGCAAAGACTTCGAAAGGTGATTTAACCAGGGGGTGAGACCGCTGTACCGCTTCGGGGTGTATGGTCCCGAACTCCCCCCGGCGCCCGCCGAGTTCTGTTTCCTATTAAATCTCTCAGGCCGTGACCTATTCATGTCACGGCGTCCTTCGTCTACGTTGTCCCGGCGGCTCCTCCTTTCTCGGGTGCCCGGCTTCACCGTGGCCTACCTGTGTCTTGTGATAGTCCTCCACCTTTATGGCTCGGTCGGCCATCTTTCAGGCGGAGTCTAGGTTGAGGTCCTCGCACTTGATGAGCTCATTTTTGAACTCGCCTTTCGGCAGGCCCTTCATCAGTGCGAAGGCCGCCAGTTCGGTGTTCAGCTCACGAATCTGCTGAACCTTAGCGTCGAATCTCTTGACGTAGCTCCGGAGGGACTCGTCCTCCCCCTGTCGCAAAGTCAGGAGATCTGATGTCTCCACGGCCCTTCGCTTGTTGCAAGCGTACTGGGCTAAGAAATTGTCCCTTAGGTCGGCATAACAGTACACCGAGCCATTAGGTAGTCCCTTGTACCAACTCTGAGACATGCCATGGAGGGTCATTGGGAAGACTCGGCACCACACCTCATCAGGCTGCTCCCATACCGACATGTACGACTCGAAAGCCTCGGCGTGGTCGGTTGGGTCGCTATCCACTTTGTATGATAGGGGCGGCAACTTCAGTTTGGTCGGCACCGGAACTTCGAGGACAAAGGCATTGAGGGGCTGTCTGACCACGTGCCGAATGACACGCGGCGATCGGCTCCTCGCAATCCTAGTCCGGCTTCTCTCCCCGTGGCGGGAAGGGCTTCTTATTGTCCGACTTTGGAGAGTCGGACTTCTTTCTTCATTTCTTCGGGGGTGGCCTCGTTGTTGCCGTGGCGACGTTGTCCTTCCGCGAGTGGGGGAAGGACTTTGGTCTGCCACTGGCACCACGGGCACCGCCGGCGTCCTTGCATGCCCAGCTCCTTGTAATACTCCGGTCAAGTTGTTCGGAGTCACTTTTTGGGCCCTGGTCACCAGTGGAGGTGCAGCCGCCCCGCCGTCGCCGTGACAGAGTAAACCGGCGTACCACCCATCGTGTCCAGGAATAGCTTCGGTTTGGCTCGCATCGACCACATGTCCCATGACAGTGACTTGGCCGGTCGGCGCGGTGTTTCTCGGCTCTCTTGGCATCCCGTACTTCACCGGCTCAATCACTCGGCCGGTGGGGACCGCCCGATCTCGAGAATTAGGGAATGTCTCATCCTGGTAGAATTCAGTTTCTACACTCACAAGTTCTGGCTGTTTTGACATCTTCTTAGCTCTTTGAATGGTTTTTTTTTTTGTGTGTAAGGTAGGTGATTAGCTTTTAGTATCTAACTCCCCACAGACGGCGCCAATTGTTTCGGGTGTAATTCCGGAGCAGGATTTGTTACCACGTCAGCTTGGTGAATGATGTCTTTGCTCGTCTCTTCCTCTCGGTCTCTCCTGTAAAGATGAACAAACTGAGGGCTCGGCTTGGTACCGAGCGTACTCACTCCGACGCTCAAGTCAGTAAACTTAAAGAGATTAAGTTGTGTGTTACTTGGCAAAGTATATTGTAGAGAAATAAGGGAGTTTATACCAGATTAATAGTGAGTTTATGGATGAATTGTGGATTATTAGATCGTTTTCTCAATGAGGATTGAGGAGTATTTATAGACTTTCACCTTTTGTCACGTAGTGGCCAAGTGACCAAGCAGGTGGAAAGACTGTTCTACCCTCGGCCGAGGGACCCATGGCAGGTCGGCTGGCCTGGTTGATTCCATGCCGAGGGGACTTGGATGTGAGTACGCGGATATGTCTCCCTACCGCTAGTTGCCTAGCCGAGACCCAAGTGACAGCCGACAGTCAAGTTAAGCTTAGGGCCTCTAATACGTTGACTTGCTGTGGATGTCTTTGGCCTTGCTCAATATGTTGACTCGGTCAGCGGGTGCAGAATATGCCCCATCAGGAAGGTTTAGAGTGAGGGGTAGATTAGAAAAGTCATTAAAAAATATCTATGATAATTAGTAAAATGTCGACAATGTTTAGCAGGTTGGTATAAAATTGCAAGGTTGAATCTTTCTTCGATTTTACGTTTAATTTTTTCTAACAAATTAAAATCGTAAGATTATATAAACTTACGAACCTTATAGAATTACAATGATCATAATATGGTAGGGTCGTTCATCTCTTTGCCAACCAAACGCTTTTTGAATACGAAATTTGATTTTTAAACTCAATTGACAAGATTTCATTCATCAACAATGTCAATTTCACAATTGGTAGTATATATATATTACATAATACAAAACACACTCGGGTCATTTATTCAAAAGTCGAAAAATAACAAAGTAACCCTTGACATAACAACAACCCAATCTCGAATCCCACATAAAACATGTTCAAGGAATATCGTAGTATAACTGGGCTGTCGTAGTAGTAGTAGTAACAGAGGTAGTAGCATTACTAATTGTAACAGTACCATTGACATCGGTGATTGTCACTGTCGTTCCGTTTGGCAGTATGACATAAACAGTTATACTACTTCTGTTACTCGATTGCGTGATTTTGTACTGGCATTTGGGCTTGCAAGCTTTTGCAAAGACGAGAGGAGTAGTTTGAGAAAACGTGTTTTTATCACCTAGCGTGACAGATAGCTTGGACACGGTGTTCTGTTCCGGGAAATAGAGTTGGGTCGGCCCACCAACTAGTTCCGCCCAACAATTTGTTGTTGGAGAATTATCTGTAGGGAGAATGGTCTCGAAATGGCCGGTTTTGTCGGTGATTGCCTCAGAAATGGTGGTCACTTGATCGCACTTCACTTGTACTTTGATTCCTAACAACAATAGATGAGGTTGAAAGACGTACGTTAGCATTTAATCGATATTATTAGGCTATGTCGAACGTTTACTTTGTCGTTGTAGGTTATGGTTTTACTAAAATAAGTACATTTCAAATGTCATTTGTATAAGAACTGTTTTTAGGGCTGCCAAGAAAAAAAAATCATATATGAATAAGTAATTACAAACCAGAGAAATCGTAGTCAGGGTGACAGTCGGTGCAAGAGACAGAGCCCTTAACTTGAGAGCATGACGAAAGGCGTAACCTTGAAAAGGCGAATGCAATAGCAAGTATAGCAATGAGCTGAGGAAATGCCATAGAATTAGCCATTTTTAATGAAATACAAGTAGAAATAATTTATGAGAAATGTGTTTTTGTTGCTTAGAAGTGAGTGCAGAACACCATATATATACACTGAGCAACTATACAAGTACATGAAATTATAAAATCATGGTAAGTAGATTGTCACATTAATCCAGATAGCAAACAGCTTAAGGTGCCAAAAATACGACAGAATCGCAGGAGGTCGTTCGTCCAATTCAATTCATTAACACGGGTTCTAATACCATGTTAGATTCACGAAGATGTGTCTGGATCAGACCCATAGCGAGGAAAATTAATGCACTATATAAGCGTAAAAGATTTTCCGATTTTGTGATGCTAACAGGATTTGAACCCAGATGCTTATTTTCTTTGTTCATAAAGTGAATTGGAGGAACGGAGGCAAAGATTCACTCTCTTCCGGGTTTATAATACGGTCTCAATGTCATATATCTCAATAGACTGTACTGTCGATATTTCTCATGGCATGAAATAGTGATACATTGAAGAATTCTATGAGACACGATTTTTATTTAGGCCATCCGAAATCATTTTTACTACTTTCGAGTTATTTAGCTTAGTTCAAAACGGATTATGAAGCAATCAACTTCCAAACTAAATTTCATTATCAATCATTATTTGATTTAACTAATCATTATTTCAAGCTTTTATGATGATTGAATTATCCTTAACCATATGCAATTATGGGTGGTGGTTACTAATTAAATTAGAAAGGTCCATATAACTACATGAGTATCACTTCCCAAAATTGGCAAGTATGTACATTAGTACGTATATAAACATTATGTGTCCCCAAACTGAGGGAGAGGGAGACGGAGACGGAGACAAAAGAGGAAAGGAAATCGACAGGAAGTAACTCCTCAATTTTGTATGAAAGGTTGGACTTGCGAGCGGAAGATGCTAAAAACATCCGTGTCAAAGTGAATCGGACTTTTTTCATTAGAAGAAAGAAATACGTAATTTATTTTCGCAGTACACTTTTTACTCATTACAATACTTTTTGCGCGATACTTTCCATTTGTCAGGCCCGTCTTTGGCCCTGTGCGGCCCGTGCGGTTGCACAGGGCCCCCAAAATTTTGGCCCAAAGTCACGTAAAATGCACTGTGTAAATGTGAAAGTTCAGCCAAACTTTGGCCCAATAGTAAGCATGCGTTAATCATCTTATACGGAATATGTGAACTTTCCATTTCATTGCGTATTAATTAATTTAATGAGTATTCCTAATTCTTTCACTCTTCCCAAAAATATTAATTACCTCTTTGATAAAATATCCTTGAATACAAACCATATTTCCATGTTCCCTTTTAAAGGTTTAGGGACTTGCTAATCAAACTAGTTTAGACCCCGTGCAATAAATGCACGGCATATAGAGTTTTTTTATTTTTTTAATAAACTACCTATATAATAGTGTAAAATTGTTCGTATTTCTCATCATTATGTTTTGTTTTGAGGAAAATAAGTTCAAACCAAATTTGATTAAGAGAATTTAGTTATGTGCTGAAAGTTAATCTAAAAAAAATATTTTTTATATCTTAAAACTAATGATTTCAATTTATAAATTCTCTCAATTTTTATTTTTTTTGCGAAAACAAAATTAGTGATTTACAGTTTTATTTGATACGTAGTATGGGTCAAGCCCTTCTTAAATAATAAATAAAATATTTAACATTTTATAGTTTTGTATAAATTTTATTAATATTTAATTAGAAGATTATAATTTAAAGTTTAGTGAAAACAATATAATTTGATGCAAAAGTATATTTTAATGATAAATTAATGAAATAGATTATAATATATATAAGTAGATTCCTTATTTAGTGAATGAATTTTATTGTGATTAACTTTCTTATTTAAGAATATGCTTTTTGGAGGGAAAAATCATGAGTTCACCTATTTATTTAGTATATAGGGGATATGCTTTTTGGAGGGAAAAATCATGAGTTCACCTATTCATTTAGTATATAGGGGATTTAAGATGAAAACTCTTCCCAGACGATTTTTTGATGAATATAACGGATCACGAGTGTGAATTGTGTGTAAACTCTTGTTCATTTATCTTTTCTCCAATTCATTATATAATTGTTAGTTTTTTTTTTTTGGATTTTGACGTTTAATATTTTTACTACGACATTTGTTATTATTGTTTATGATTTTTTTGTATGATAAGCGAAATTTACATCTTAAACTTACGCGGTCATATTAATATGTCCATTTAAAGATCGAACATACGATTTAGTGGAATATCGGGCCAAATAATTAAAAAAACAAAAAATAATTATTCACTTACTTACAATTCTTTTTGACAACAATGTATTAGTAGGGCCTCATCTTTTGATTTCGTCCAGGGCCCTCAAATCCCCGAGACGGCCCTGCCATTTGTATACCCTTGGTAAAAATCACCCTAAACCTAATTCTCTCGATTTGTAACCGCACAACCTCTCAAATCCTCTTTCTATAAAAGCTGAAGCATTTCAAGTGTTTCTATTGGCTAATTAATTTCTCCTTTTTCTCCTTTCTTTTTTTTGATGTAGGGCCCTCCACTATCACTAAACTAATTAATTTGTCTCTCTCCTCATTTCTTATCTTATTCTATTAATTCAATGATTCAACAAAACTTTTTTTTACATAAAAATTAATTTCAACTTATTTTATTAAAAAATAAATAATAAATTACGATATCGCAAAATAATCTATCGTAATACCCGTACAGAAAAAATGCGAAGAATCAAACAAATTCATATCATTATTCATATACTTGAATTATAAAAATCGCATTAAAATTGAAAAAAAAAAATATAGCATATTTAAATCCATCAAGACTGGAAAAAAAAAAAAACACGTACTAAAAACGAAAAATAATTGAAGAAGTATAGTTGAAAAATAATAAAGACTAGATCTCATTTTATTGTTAAAAATTAAAGGATAGAAATCGATGCCATAAATTAACCATTTACATAGAGCGCTTTAACTCGAATTTCTGGTTATTTAAAAAAAGGAACAAAATTACAATAGATCACAAAACTAAAATTACAAAACTAAGTGGAGGGGGTGGGGATGGGGATGGGGATGGGGATGGGGGCAGGAGGGGAGAGGGAAACATGGGAGTTTTTTTTTTCTTTTGGTGAGTAGCGTAGATGAGTGTAAATTAGGAGAGAATTTTCGAAAGTGAGGGCAATATCAGACTATAAGAGACATCTTAGTAGGATTTAAGGTCAACTTTAACATCAGCGGGAATTTATATGAGTGGCTATTAGATAAAATTGGGCTTTAAAAGCAAATGGGTTGAATTTGGTTATACTAAAAGAAAGCTTTAAGAAAATAAAAGGGGAATATGTGGTGTTTAGATTGGTTCATACGAAAATGAGTTGAGTAAGGAAATTTTTTAAATATATATATTTTTTTTTTTAAAATTGGAAAAAAAAATTATATATACTTCTTCCGTTTTATTTGTTTATCTTTTATATTTTTTAATGATGGATAATTTTATCAAAAAAATATACCCGTATATGATTGGGAGAGGAACTAGATGTGTATAATAATGCAATATAGTTGGATTGTGATGTTACATAGCATAATTATATAAAAACAAATTGTCAAGATAATTACATGTTAACTATATTAATTGAGCCATATATTTTGCAACATATAATTTTCGACTTAATATAATATGTTTGTATTTTAAAAAAACATATTCACGCTTGATTATTTAATTTGGAAATAATATTAACAATTCTAAAATTAGAGGGAAGTTGTTGTTGTTGGGGAACCCAAGCAATAATTTTGACAGAGCTTAAGTGTCCCAAATTATATTAGTAACCGTACATTATCAACTACCTAGATATATATTATATATTACTCCCTCTCATTCTTTGAAAAAGCACACTTTGAGTAAAATACTATTCATATATACTCCTTAGGTTCGAGGTCATTGTCACTAATACCCCTCTGATAGTCGCTCATAGCAGCGACTAATAGATTGATTCGATTAGTTTAATTACGCTATGAAAATCGTTGTCGTTAGAATGAAAACTGTTTTTTTTTAAGAAAATTATATATACAATTATATTTACGCCAATTAAATTACTGAACAAAATTATATGTACAATTATATTTACGTCAATTACGTTAATGATGAAAACCGCGACTAATAGATTGAATTGATTAGTTTGATTACGTTAATGATGAAAACCGTTGTCCTTACAATGAAAACTGTTTTTTTTTTTTTTACAAAAATCATACAATTTCATGTACGTCAATTACGAATGATGAAATCCGTATTTTGTCGTCAGAATGAAAACTGTTACTAAAATTATATATACGTCTATCTCCAATTATAGACTTATTTATAATCTCACAGCATTGCACATTTAATAACACGCTCATTTATATGCTTATGTAGCCAATAATAGCACCCGTTATTACGACCCGTGCATTTTTTGCACGGGTTTAAAACTAGTTAATCAAAT
Source organism: Silene latifolia (assembly GCF_048544455.1). Lineage (NCBI taxonomy): Eukaryota > Viridiplantae > Streptophyta > Magnoliopsida > Caryophyllales > Caryophyllaceae > Silene > Silene latifolia. The sequence continues at coordinate 10,442,588 of NC_133537.1, read as the reverse complement.
TTCTTCAATTCAAAACAATAATTTGGAGGTAAAACATATCTTTAATTTGTTAATCACATAGTAATGAATCAAATAAATATTTTTTAGAAGCAAATTGAATTCGGGGTTATTATTTGTTAAAGATCTACAGACTATTATCATAATGTGATTAGTTGTTAGTTGTGGTGATTGGTGAACAGGCGACTTGGAATAATTCACAGCACATCTCTTGATCATTAAATTCAATACAATATCATACAACCAACACCTTAATCAAATGTAATTATGAAATTGAATTCTAGGAAAACTCATTCGACAAGCAAGTTCATTTGCAGGACAGAGAAAGGCGATCAAGCAATTAGGGAATTGTGTGACGTAGTCTGCCAATGGTGCGACAATTAAGGCTGACTATGGTCGGTGTTTTCCGGTAGCGGGACGAGTGGCAGAGGGGAAGGTGGATGATGGGTGGTTGGTAGGGAAAGGGTGGTGAAGGGTGATGGAACGGGTTTTTTCTTTCTTTATTTTCTTCAACGTAGTACACAATACATGTGTGGAAATGCCAAGGGCAGTGTTGGAAAAATGTACTGTATTGAGTAAAAGTTGTACTACGAAAATCAATACCCAAGAAATAATACTCTCTTTTAAAATGGATTTTGCCTAAACACCTTCTCGTAACTTCTTTTAGTAATTTAATGAATGATTTTACGCTAATTTTTTAGTGTAAAACTGTTACACCCCGCTTTGTAATCTGAACAAACCCTAAAACAGCAACATTGCATACATCTAATTATTATACATATATATTCCGTATATTACAAGGCTTCAATATTTCACCGTTTGAGTTCTTACATAATGTAAAAAACACACTCGTTTATTTATTCAATATAATAGTACTAATATTAAGATTTCCGACATAGATCAACTCCAACCTAATTAAACACTGAAGTACACACATAATATGTAAAACAGCTCCCACGCGACAAAACCCGACCACAAATCCTGCAGCGAAAGGAATACCAAAGTACACATATAATCATGGTATACCGATAATAGGAAAGAAAGAAAAGAAATCGCTGGTTGGTGGTAAGCCCCACTCCGAGGGACTAGGAAGATCAACGGTCATTGATGAATCGATATTTGGGTCATGAGATCCACATTTCCCATGGCAAGATTTGGAGAAGACAAGAGGGGTACGTGTAGTGTAGGTGTTCTTTTCACCTCTTGCCAAAACAATCTCCGACAGTGTATCTTTCTTCAGGGCATAGAGTTGGGTCGGGCCACCGAGCAGTTTAGCCAAGCATTTTGGTGAAGTAGCTGCTTGCGAGGTTGGAGAATTTGATGGGAGAGTAGTCTTGAAATTACCCTTTTTGTCAGTGATTGCCTCGGAAAGCTTCTTCACTTGGTCACACTTTACTAGCACTCTGATTCCTGCAAACATGAGTTTAAGAAATGTTACCGTCCTACTGGTAAATTTTGCTAGAGGACTTAGACATCGAAATATGATACGTGGATACGTCACTTTAGATACGTGGATACGTCACTTTAAGCCATACAGAAGATGGGGTTACATAAAATAGACGAAAGCGACACATGAACACTATCAATGTTGAACATATCTAACCATGTGTCGGATAATGAGTAAATTACTCCCTATCTCATTCATTTGTTTACATTTGCGATTAGACTGGGGCACGGGAGACCTGAAGAAGCTGAGAGCCATATGCACCAATAAAGACAATTTCACAATAGTGATCTTTTAAAACACCACATCCTATCAATAAAAAACGACACTCAGCAGCAACTATCATAAATTAAGAGAAGATTATGAAGCTGAAGAGCGTCTTGGGGCCTGAAAATTCTTAAACATAGAATTACTGAACATGAACTACTAAAACTATATACTTTTATGACAACAACAACAACAACATCAGAGCCTTAATCCCAAAATGATTTGGGGTCGGCTGACATGAATCATCCTTCAGAACCGTCCATGGGTGAAAGCACGCCTCAAAAATGCGGAAAACAGAAAAGAAAAACTGAAAAACAAAAGGGGAGTGAATCAGTGAAACATAATACGAAAGCCAAGTAAACTTATAGGTTTTAAAATCGAAGTCCGGATTTCTTTTATAAAAACTTATAATTTAAATCGAGAATAAAGATTAAAACGATTTTGAAAACCGAAATAAAACTTAAGGGTCCGGAATACCTTAAAAGTGAACCAAGTATTTTAATATATAAGAAAGTTGTTGGTAAAAGGTGTAATAAATCCGAAAAGAAACAAATAAATTTTAAAAATTAAATAAAAAACATTAAACATATCAAATACTAACAAATAAGAATGTTGTTGGTAAAACTATATACTTTTATGACCTTGCAATTAAATAGTGCAGTGGAAAAATTTCAAAACATGTATTCGCTATCAAGTATCAACCACATAACTGTAGACTTATTTGATATGAACAATATATGAGCTAATAATTCAACAGTATGAAAGAATCAGAATACAGCTGAGGTGGGATATACAAACCAGCGAAATCATAGTCGGAACCGCAGTCAGTGCACGATACTGAACCCTTGACTTCAGAGCATAAAGTAAAATCAATACTTGAGAAGGCTAGTGCTATAGCAAACACGGTAATGAGCTGAGAAAAGGCCATAGAAGCAGACACGTTAAAGGGAGATAACCAAGAGGTACAAGGAGTTTATGTTGCTGGGAATAAGAGTGTAACCCTGCATATATAAACTGAGCAACAATGCAAGTACATGAAATTATTAAGGGTGGCATTCAATAAGGGACCCCAAGGATGGTGAGTAGTTGGGCAGCAGCTAGATTTAAGATTTACCCTTGGATACTATGACTTCAATCAAACGCTTTGCGTAAAATGTGAATTTTTGCACAATATCGTACATATACAGTTAAAACATAAAAGAGTATATACCGAAGATTAATCTTCTTCTGAAAGTTAAAAAATCAAATGTCGAGAACGTATATATATGAATGAATGCACTGTCTGTACTCTTTACTATATACGATACAGAAGTTAAAATGCAAATGAGACATTCAATGCTAGCTGATCCACATACAGTTACTGAGATTGAATGCAGTTCAATCAACAATGACAAATTCCAGTTTTAACAGGACAACAGGTAATACTTTCCATCTACCGAAAAAAAAACAGTAGAATCATATGCAAATTATCTACTAGATGCAATAATTAATGATTAAAATTCCCTGTCCCCCCAGGATAACTGTAATAATAGACTCAAGTGTTCTACATGATAATTATCCTCTTGGCCTTGACATCTGATTACTACTCGGCATAATAACACGTGATGGGATTATCGTCTTACTTTCCTAATTTTGGCATTTTTCCAGGACAAGGTTGGCACTGCGGTAGGGGCAAGGACTAGTACTAGCGCACAACGAGCTCACAGACAACCAGTATAAACAAAACTTATTATCTCAATAAATAGCAGATTTAAACAAAGCAACCTCATATGAAGTTCTCGAGTGATCTTTTGTCACTTTAACTTCAGTCCAAACCTCAAGATTCATAAAATAAATAAAGAAAAAATCGCATAAAAGTAACTTATTATCATCATGATTTTACGTATATCTACCTTGTACTGTATGATTTTTTCTTTGCTAATAAGAGTTTTCTAGTTAGAAGGTACCTAATATGTACACTACTTGGCACACAAGTACCGAACAATTTTATTTTTTGTCCAAAGGTATTAATATTTCTTATTTGTTTGCTGACAAGTGACAACTACCAGTAGGCAATTCCCGTCAAAGAAAAGTAAGGCTTCCGTGGTTCCGTTTTTACTCAACAAGGCACCTGAGCTGAATGTCCCTCCATTCTCCCCTGTTTTTCCAATCCCTCCAACTGTGTCTCTCATCCTTACATCAGATTAAGTCAACAAAAATCACAATCAGACAATAGATCAGTTGAAAAGTTGGCTTTCATTATATCAAAACGAACATAACAGGGTTAAACCAAGTAGGTTTATCGATAATCAATGTTAAAGTTCATTACTTTAGTTAAAAACTTAAGATAGTGAAAAATATGATAAGAAGTGATAACTTTAACTACGGAGAATATACAGTGGAGAGCAGGGATGAACACCCTTCTGTAACTTAGTTGATAGCATAATTAAAGAGAAAATGGAAGAAAACAACAATGATTAATGACTTAGCTGGGTCTGAGGGAGTAGTTGTGAGTTTAGTTAGAAGGCCAAACAAAAATAGAAAGAATAAGATGTAAGCATCTAACATGGACCGTTAAGTCAAGCCACAAACTAGACTTTCTCTGACGGAAAATGGTTGTTGATACTTTGTGACAAACACAGATTAAAAATTAGGTACTTTGGACAAAAAATAAACTGTTAGGAATTTGCGTGCAAGGTGGTATAAATGTTAAGGTACCTTCTAGCAAAAAACTTTTCAGATAACCTAATAAGTTATGTTTGTATCCATATGACTACCAATTCACCTAGACCAACATCTTATTAGGTGGTTATTTGAAATAAGTTATGTTTGTATCAAGCATAGCTTATTAGGTAGTTTTACGCAATTTCCGTAAAGAAAAACAAAAATCTGTATGTGTCCACCAGCCAACACCACATCGTTTTGCTTCTAAAAAATTCAGTTTCAAGGGTTTTTTTTCCTATGCAAACAACAAAAGACACGAGCCATGATGGTTTTTCATTATTGATAATCGAACTAATACTCGTAAGATAGTAGTTCAGTCAGAATGATAAAACAGACCAACATACAGTGAAAATATTTGTGGGGACACTGCATCAAGCCCTCTCACTATCAAGGATTTGAGCCAGGAGGAACACAGTAGAGTAATAAAAATTATATCATTAAATATTTGTCAGATTGTTAGAATAGTAGGTGATGACCTTTTGCTTCTGGACAAAATGTCATTGAAGATGCAACATTTCACAACAGGGCAACAACTACCATTAAAAGGGATCCTCATCCTAAATTTTCAATGTTATCCTAAATTTTCGGCGCTGATAGATGTCATTACTTTGCAACTTTGATACCGCAACACTCACCCTCTCTGAGGGAGAGAAGAAAAAAATAAAAGAAACAGAATAAAACCAACTTTGTTTCACAATGTGAAAACAAGACTATAGACAATATCATCTAAGAAAGCAATGCATGGAAAATCTCATATCCTTTTCAGGACCACATATCTAGATCACTGTAGGACCACGAAAATCCGGTGAGAAATCAATACATCTATATTACTTTCAGGTTAACTCATTGGTAGTTTTACAAACTTGAATAGCCCATCATGGTTGAGAAATCAATACATCTATATTACAGCCTCACGGGCAGTAGAATTCCGGGAGTAAGACAAGGGCCGTAAACACCCTAAAGTCATAACTGGAGGTACTAGCTAGTAACCACTCTACTGGTGTCGTACAGCCATCAGACTTAAAGGACGATGCAGAGTCTATATGTTAAGTCGGTCGATAGTAAACCAGTCAAGAACAACTAAAGGAATAGGAAACACTGTCATACAGGACACACCAGAGTTCCCTCAATCAAACAAGAGTTAACCAAAAAGTCTTAAGATAGAATAACATATCTCCTCATACTTACCAAAGGAAATAAGTGAAAGCGCAAACTGTAAATAGTAGGCCATTTCAAATAACTTGGACTAAATGGAAGTGAAGTCACCTTGACTGTTGAAGAACACTAGATAAAGCTATAAATGTCTGCCCCTTAATCTCACCAAGAAGTAACAAGTTGGTGTGTGTGCCTGCAAAATCAGTGAAATATCCAATTCTGAAACCAACAGTACTGATAGACATCTCCTCAAAGTGAAATGGAAGATTATAAAAAATTTCCAAAAAGGACATGCATGGCAAGGATGTAAGACCTATTTACAGCTGAGCATAAAAATACCGTTCATAAACAGACAGAAATGTCATCTTACTTATAACCCCGTCAATTTGTTTTACCTGATACTCCGTAGTATTTTATACTCTCTACATTCAAGCATTAAACTCGTTTTTTTATAAGATCCTTTGGCTTTATACACGACTCTTGGCTCCTCTGTGACAATAGACTACACAAACTTTATACACCCATCAGCCTATGAACATGGTGTTACTTTAGGGTGGCTCTATCGACATGATATGTCTTGGAAAGTGTAAACGAATGCTTCTTTATCTATGTACCAACTACCAAGAGGTAAAATGCCAAAAAGAAAGTAGTACAGAGATGTAGATATTGTCTCTAATACAATCATGCTATTGCATACTTTTGGCACATGCATCCGTATCAATGGAGGTTTACATACCCCATATACTGTCAGTTCTTAAAAATCTTCATCTACTTCAAACATAAGATATACCCTACTGAATTATTAGCTCAAATACATAATCGCCCTTACACCTACAATTTTCTTAATTATATGTTGACCAGAAGTACCGAAAATTAATGCAACTACAAATTCAATCCATGCTTGAGATTTTTTTTAATTTGCCTTCAAATTAGTTATTTGAACCCACAAACGGTAAATACTAGGGCAAGTGAAGTGCAGAGCTTAGTGAAGGTTTTATGCTGGCTTTTGAAACGAATTAGCAAGCACACATTAACCAAAAAAAAAAAACTTTGAGAAACTCTGAATCTCACAGTACTTTATTAGTCATGTGCCCCATCCCTCCTATGAGCATTGAGCAGCATGGTATGCATGACAAAAAGATCGGAAAGTAGAACATGGAACACAGTTTTGATGTTTTAACAAGAAGCGGATTGAATAAAATCTCTGCGCTCTAAACAAGGAGGAGTCTCAAGTCTCAGCCAAAGAAAATGAAATTAGGTCTACAAATACAGGAGGAGTTGCGAGTACCTGAGAACGGTGGCTCTACACAAAACACAGTGTTTCATTGTCTTTCTGAGTAATTTCTACTTTCCCACGTAAGTCTCCTCTCGAGCTACAATAGCAAGACATATTGCTCTTTTGTTCAAATAAATGAACAGTTCAAAAGCTTTGTTAGAGCAAACAAACTAACAGACAGGAATAGTGAACCTTACAGAAATTCTGACAGTTGAGGAAGCATTAAAGTTCCCCAGGAAAAGTCCAATGCCAGTAAGCCACTAATTGCTGTTGAAATTTACATTTCAGAATCTGCAAAGAATGACCAACGCAGAAATATATGCTGGAACAAAAACAATAGCAGATAGCTCAGAAGGTCAGGCTAGGAATTACAAGGCTGAGCTTGCTAAGTTTGTAACGACCCCATGGATAATAAATGTATTAGCCTCTGACGAACACTTCCACATGCAAATAAATTTGCAAAGTTTATAATACAAGATGGTCACGGAAGGGTAAAAACGAAGCAATATAGCTCCCACTGACCAGCACCGCCATTAGAAATTACAATTTAATAAGCAGAATGCAGCAACGAAACCCACCTGGCGGTTTATGGCCGTAATCGTAAATCCCATTTTTTTTGACTATCAAAAAATAAAATTCCAGGAGTCATACAATATCCTGACCAAAAGGTTACATAAAGCGCATAACATAAATTAGATGATAACCGATGGCTCATCAAGAGCATCTTAAGGTTGCAAAAATCTGAGAGCAACTCAAATCAGATCCCAATGAGTTATAGCACATGAATGATATGATATATTTTCAGAATCGGGGCTTACTCCAGCCTCGGTCATATATCAACATCATCACCTCCTTCCAGGCCTTAATATTGTACATATTCCAAAAGTTGTTTGTAGACTAATAGACATTGCTCGATATCAAGCAACTCTATGGTTATCCCATCATGGCCAACCAACACGTATCCTTACAGTTCATTCTTTCCCACTGTAGTAAAACACCACATCCTAGGAGAATAAGACGTCATCAAAACTCATACCACACCAGTTCTTCGACATATTCAATGTCAACTTAGTATTTAAGCTCCCTTAAATTTTAACACTAACACTCACAAAAGAAAAGAGCATATTACATATCTTCAACTGGCACGTAGTCAGTCATGTACCTCCATGATCAGAGAATGTCTCACAAACATCCACATTGTTCCAAATGTACTATCCTTTGGTTCCTTGACACCAAAGCGGAGTTTAAAAAGGCAAACAACGCCTCCGCTTTTCTCATATACGGACAACAAGCTAAATCAAGGTGATCCTTGAGACTTCTTCCTATACTCTAATTCTCTCACATATTGCAAATAGTGTCATATAAATAGCCATATCAAGTAGCATTGCGACTTGCTGAGTAACCATAATGTAATGCCGAGTAAATTCTTAGCCACAATTCATGAAAACTTGTGTCTCCTTTATACCGACTACGGCGTCCACTTAAAAAAAAACGAGATTCAAGGTAAAACAGCAAGCAGTAATATAATTAAGCATCATTAAACAAAGTAACATTGCATAAACACGATGATCACGCATATATACAACGAAAAGATCGAAAGACACAGAAATGAAATTAATATAATCACAATTTAATCAGTATTGTCTAGTACAACTCCAGTTGAATACTAAACAAAGATCCCCAAATATTTCTCCAACCCCTAGCCAAACCCTAATTGAATCAATCAATCAATGAAACCAGTATGTCGAAAGACGGCATTGCGAACCTGACGAAGATCTCTCCCTTTCAGAGTCCTTCCAGCACCTTCTAGAACAGAAGTAGACAACACCGGCGTCTCCGCTAATCGTTTCGCTACCAATTCATGCGGCGGAAGCATTTCCCCATCTTCATCCTCATCCTCATCATCCTCATCCTCATTGACGGCATCACCGACAACACCGCGTTGTCGGAAAGTCGGCAAGAAAGGCACGTGCATGGGAGCAGACTGCGGATACTTCGGCGACAAGGAAAGAGGAGATTTTCGGTGTTGAGGAATGACGGAAATTGTTCTAGAAGGAGAGTCGTGGAGGGCGGCGAGGATGCCGGAAGGTTGGTTAGAGAAGGAATTGTTGTGGCGGAGGAGTGGTGGTTGTGGCGGTGGTTGGCGGTGATTAGTGGTAGTGGGAGAGACAGTGGTGGAGAAGATGTCGTCTTCGGAGAAATCGTCGGAAGTGGTGGTGAGGGTGGTGGTGGTGGGTGGAGAGAAGGTGGAGAGGAAGCGGTCGGAGGAGGGACGGCGGCGGTGACGGTGGTGGTTATGATCCATTTGGTTTGTTGTGGGGGGAGGGGGATTGAGTTCTGAATATTTTACACTTATGGCTTAGTGGCTTATATAGTGCTTGGTAATTAACTAATTTAGATTATAAACGCAATTGCTAAATTCAACACGTCATTTGAGTTCACACATTTTGCATGTTTATTCCACTATTACTCTTAATAATAAAAAATAAAAAATAAAAAAAACAGTGATTACCAACCAGGGGCAACCACGAGCACGACACTCCTTCCCACAGCCCCAATCACCCTCCACCAACATCGGCCACCTGCCCCCCTCACCGTCAAATCCATGCCAGCTAGCCGTCGATCCAACACCTCCATTGCGGCTAATGGTAGATCGAATGATGATCGCGGCTAAGTTAAGGAGACATACATGATGGGGAAAGAGTGGTTGGCGCGAGTATGGGGTCGGGGAGGGGTGATCGGCGGTGAGTAGTAGTCGATGGTGGCGCGGGTGATAGGCGGTGAGGGGTAGTCGACGGTAGCAAGGGTGGTTGGCTGTTGGTTTTTTTTGTTTTTGATTTCTTAGTGAGAGTGAAAAATTAGGGTAAAAAATGAGAGAGATAAACTCGGAAAAAGATGAAAAAATGTACGGGATTTAGTAAAAGTGTGTGCCAAACTTAGCCAGTCCCATTATAATAAATTGGTGTATTTATGTGTAAATAGTTGGTAAATTCATTTTCTACTATCTTTTAAAATGAATATGATGTGATAGGTAAGTCAAATATGCTAAAATACTTTAGTGTTATGAAAATTCGACACTGTTTACCAAATACCCTCAGGCTTTGTTTGGTAAACAGCGGAAATTTCACTATAAGTGGATTGAAAAAGTAGATTATAAATAACATATTTTATTAGATATAATGAGTAGCAATTGTCCGTATTCGGTATTCGGGAGTTGGTTGGATGTCGAACTAAGTACAAAAAAGATGGTGTAAATTCTGAGTATGTTATTTGTCCCACATTGAAAAATAATGTAGGTTTGATGAATATATACTACGTATAAATAATAGAATTGTGTCACATCAGAAAAATAATCCAAGTTTGGTAGATATATATATTACTTATAAATAGTAGAATTGTCCCACTAATCTTTTTTTTTTTTAATGAGATATTTTAATAATAAAATATGTAAACAAATCATTAGACATAGAATGTAAACATTAAACCTTATAACCGTTTTTTTTTTGCATTATAAATAAGTTAATTACCCCGTTGCAACGCACATGCATTCAAACTAGTTCTCGTTCCGTCTATAATAAAAGACGGGTTGAATCCCTCTCACAAAAAGGCAAGTGAAAGGGCAAATGGAAAACCAAGTGGGTTATCATTTAACCTCCCACTTGTCTCTTTGTAAGAGGAATCCGACTCATCTCTCATTATAGACGAATATCTCCGTCTCATTGTTAGGGTGCAAACCCTTGTCCCACATCGGTAGAATAAAGATGGAAGATCATCTTTATAAGTGTCTACAAAATATAATAGTACGAGGCCTTTTGGGAAGGAGCCCAAGAGTAAATCCGTGAGGGCTTGGCCCAAAGCGGACAATATCGTACTATTATGGACAGTGGACACAGATGCAGCAGAGGCCCAACACAGGGATATTGACGCTTCCGCACAACACTCATAATGTATGAGACTGGTTGAACTTTATAACTCTAACAACCTTAACGTTAAAAGTGCCCAAATTCCAAAAAAGCACCAATGGTGTGTTAGTGTACCACATAACCAGCCATCAATGGAAATTGTTATGTGTCGGTATGTTAAAACTATGGCGCATGCGGCATGCATGCTGAAAACTTGAAAAGGCCTATACGTATGTGTCACTTTGTTAGAGATTTACGTTGGTAAAAAAGCGAGTTACCCAAGAAGTGGACTCTATATAAGAGGGTTAAGAGCATTCTCTTATTAGTATAAGAGTAAATTAAAACAAGTTTACTAACCAAATCTCAAAAACATCACTGAATTTTCCATTTAATTATGCGAGGTTACTACAAGCTTTTCCTGATAGCATTTCTTGTGTTTACTGCATCAGCTTTGCTATACTCTTTCGTATTCACCTATTTATTTACGGATTATTAAAATACTTCTCGCAAAAGAACAAAAATCGTAAACAACTAATTGAATAATCAGAAGGAATACTATTAATCACAGAAATTAATCGGACAATGCTACGTTACTTCGAGTACATTTATCGCGTGTAAGACCGTAGTAGCTGTATTGACACGACATGATATGGATTTCGTACTCGACACCTTGACTATAATTTTCCTATTTGTATAGAATTATTTTTGTTGAAAATATTATTTTAGGAAAGATTTTTTATATACAGACGCATATGTTATTTTTTTCGTATTTTTTAATGTATTTATGGTCAAATTTTGCGAAAGTTAACCTCAAAAATTTAACTGAGAAGATTTGAATTGAATTGGAGCTGGGAATATAGATTTATCGGTATTGAAATTAATAGCATTAAGATTTAAGAGGGCTACCTAGGGCTAATGCTTATAGGGTCACTTTGTTTTGCAGCAATAACAAATGCAGATGAAATTACTACAATGGAAGGAAGTGTTGAGTTGATGGAAGAACTGTTAGCAACAGAGGAGAAGTGTTTTCCATCAAAGCATATTTGTTCAGGTTTTGGGCCTCCAGAACAATGCTGCTCTCGTTCTTGTGTTCCTCACCCTTCTCTGAGGATTTTCATTTGCGAGTGAACTCGTATATAGCCCAATGCAACGTGATTTGTTTAAGGTAGTGACTTAAAATAAATAATAAGGATGTGAAGTGATGTATATTTAAAGTATGCAGTGACTCTAGAATTTTTTTTTTTTTTTTTTTACTGCCGTAAAAAAAAAAGGTTCCTTATACAAAGCAGACCTGCAGAAATCAAGTTATGCAGTGACTCTAGAAAATTAAATAACGTGTATATAACTATGTATGTGTTAGTAACATGTTAGCTGAAATCAAGTTATGTGGAATAAAGAGTTTGATTGACTGTCATTGGTGTTGAATTGTTGATGTGTGAAGATGTAGATCTCTATCAGGTATACTCCCTCCAATCCAATCCAAACTACCCACTTGCTTTTGGGTGGCTTCGAGGCGACACTTTGACCGCATTTTTCTTCTTTTGTATATAATTTTTTTTTGCAAAAACTATAATTTATGAAAGATATTTTCATAATACAACTAAATATGTAAATTTTATCGTTCAAAGTTTTATATTTTTCTGTGGATTAACGATCGAACTTTCAAAGTTTGACCTCCAAAAGGCAAGTGGGTAGTTTGGATTGGATTGGATTGGAGGGAGTATATTGCAACTTTGCAAGTGTTATATTTGTCTAAACACAAATTTTTCAGGGTTTCTCAAGATTTAAGAACGATTAATACCTGAGAGGAGAGAGGGTGATCGAATTAGGTGTACTTTTATGGATATTGACTTAATTTCATAGAAAACAAGAAAATCCGTACCTGCGATAAACAATAAAGAGCAAGAAAATAACATGGAAACAAGAATTTGTATTATTGAAAGATTGAAGATTACAATTTTCGTAGATCTCTTGATTCTATCCTAAAGGCTAGGGTTTTAATAGTGACTACGAGGTCTTATCGACTTAATTCCGTAGGGAGATTATGGGTCTTTTTGTGACTTATTTCATTTACCTACAATTTGGTAGTAGGATGATGGGTCGTTTTGAGACTTAATCTATGTGTTCTCCTCTAAATCCTAGGATACGATTTATATTTGTAGATACGGTAATTTAGAGAACAAAAAAATTAAGAAATATTCTATAATATCTCGAGATATTAACACAATATTTTTTGATAATTATCTCAAGATACTGAAGATATCATTTTATAGACAGACACAAAAATATAAAATTTCGGTGTCTACAGGTGTGTTATTGTACCACATAGCCACCAACAAATCTCATTAAAAACGGGCAAATCCGTCACAAGCTGGAGACTGGTCAAGTAATATTATTAGACCCATCTTCAAATTATGACGGATATGTGTCATATGTCCGTAAATTTGTACTTTTAATAATATTTTTCGTTACCAAAAAGCTAACTCAAATAAAGTAAATAAATGTTTAAGACACGGCGTGTAATACCCTGACTTTTAATAAATTATTATAAGCCGGCCGTGTTATGTCGCTAAATAATATAATATTATAATATAATAAATAACAAACTATAATCACAAGACGTTAAATTTAATCATGAAAGTAAGTACATATTTATGTTACTCAGTGTCGGGATAATACGGAAGTATTCTCGTAAGTTTACGTTTCATATAAGATAATTAAATATAGGATTGCGGGTATTGGTTAAACGCAAATAAGAAACCAATCGGACCCAAAATAATTAAGGGGACCGTGTCTTTGGGGAGTGTAAAGCATGCTTGATTATTTTACCCAAACCTAGACTACCCATACCCCAACCCCACGCCTACACCAACAACAAGGCAACCCATACTCCTTTGTTTACGTCAACCCCCAACGCAACCCATACTCCCTTGCCCCTCTCCTTCCTTTTAAAAACCCGACCACCCTACCCTTCCGCTGGCAATTATTACACACCAACTGTGCAGGTGAGTGAGTGAGAAACAGAGAGAAGCTGACGGCGGTTGCTAGGGTGGCCGAGGTGGCAGTTCAGGCGAGGTAAGGTCGTCATCACCATTCGTTTCGTTACCTTGTTTTCCAGTTCATTTTTGTAATATCATGTGTGTCGCTGTAGTCGATGGGTCGTGGTGGCTAGGTTGTGTTCTCGGGGTGGGGTCGAGTCTTCCGGTGGTTTTGAGGGTGGTCACATTGTGGTTGTGGGTGTCGGAAATGGCGTCTAGGGTGGGTGTTTCGAGTCTGCTTCGTAGGGACCTTGGGGTGGTGCCGCCATTGACTCGGGGGAGGTCGATGTGGTGGCACCACGTCCTTTGGGTAGTGTAGTTGTCGGAGATATTGTCTGAGGTGGTTGTTGGTGGTGTTGTGCGTGGTTGTTGGGGTTGCACCGTGTCTTTACAAACCTGTTTGGCGTGTTTGTGGGGGATTGGGTGGTGAACCAGGCCAAGCCATGGCCGTGGCTCGGCTTGCCGGCGGGAGTCGACCCATTTCTGGGTGTCGGGGGTGGAGCAGTCGAGGTGGGTGCGCGTGCGGTGGTGGCGGTGGGCTGTGGGGCATGGGTTTGGTTGATGACGCGGTCGAGGGGTGTGTGTGTCGTGTAATGAATTCGAGTCGAGATCTTCGCGGGCTGCGGATTGTTGCGTTGGTTTCATGGTTACTATAATTACTACTGTTATTATTATTAGTATTATTATTATGTTAGTATTTTTAGTGTGTTACCATTAGTATTATTAACATTGTTATTATATGCTTAATTAATTAATCTAGTTCCGACTTATTAGCAAATTAAAGACGGGTTTTTCATAGTTTAATTAATATAATTCCCGTGCCATCAAATAATTGAGTTAAGTTAATTCTCGAGTTATTTAATATAATTAGAGTCGGGATTGTTCGAGTTGTTCAAGTGTTGGGTCGTTTCACCATATAATTCATTTAAACCTTTAATTGTCATCTTGGTTTGCATTCCAACAAAATAATAATTAATAATGAGTAATTAATTAAAGACGGGTTTTGAGTCGGGTTGTTAAAAGAGAAAAGTTTCTATTTTGGGCAAGGCTACTATTTCGGGAAGTCTCTATTTTAGGAAACTTTCCACTTTTAGAAAGTCGCTATAGTCGGTATCATTGCTATTTTATAATGGGGAATAATTGAAGGAATAATAATTAATAAATATTATATGTTTAGGTGACGGTTTTCGCGTGGAGTATTTTTAGCAAATTGCTTGGATTGTCATTCTGCAATTTGAGGTAGGGGAATAGACTGGGTTTATCTTCCACTTAAATACTGAATCGAATTCTTGAACTGTCTTGGGAATTGCAGGTGGTACCGTTTATTATATTAATTTTGTTATGTTATGCATATCCTATTATGTGGTGATATAAGACAGCGTGGAAATTGTTCAGGGTCTGTGATATAGGGTCTGTGATACGGGACGGAAATTGTCCAGGGTCTGTGATATAGGGCCTGTGATATGGAACGGAAATTATTCAGGGTCTGTGATGTAGGGTCCGTGATATGGAAATGTAGACTATTCAGGGTCTGTGATACGGTATGGAGATTATGCAGGGTCTGTGATTTGGAGAGGTGGGGGACGTGACGAATTGGAAATGGAGTTATGCATTTTTGTTGTTGTACTTATTCTGTTTCCCTACTCAACTTCATAGTTGACCCCGTGTATTCGTGTACGCCGTGATGAACCAAATTATTGGGGAGCAGATTGACAGTACTTGAGACCATGGAAGTTTGGATGGGAAGAGAGGGCTTGGATCCCACTGACTAGAGTCTAGATCACTTTTGTAGTTTCATTTCATGTTTTCGGACATACACTTTATTTTCCGAGGCAAACCTTATTTCTCGTTGTAATGACATTACATTTGTTTATTAAAGTCTGCGCTTCTTTCCCTTTGTTATCTACTACCTCGAAAAACCGAGATGGTAACACCCTTAGTTATTTGGGGAGTCCTAATATAGGCCCTTAAATAAATGGGGGTGTTACAAAGTGGTATCGAGCGAACGATCCTCGTGCCTAACCAAATGAATCCAATGAACATAGGAAGAGTCTAAATAAAATGAACCCAGGGATAGGACCTGTCAGAGCACACTTAAGGTAAGGGATGAGTTAGGGGCCCCCTCACACCGAACCTTTTGGGCCCTCTCGTTTTACCGGGTACCCCGAGTGCATACGAGAGAAAGGGTAGAATAGGAAGAGATGGGAATTTTGGAGGTGATAAAGGAGTTATTAAGATTTCTTGGATGTCAACGATATTAATATGGAAACCGAGGGTTTGTGAAAGAATGCTTAATATGCCTAACAATTAATTATGATATATGACGGTGTTGTGACTAGTGAAATTATGAGATTCCTTATATTGTGTAAGTATAGTATCCTGTCTAGTGATATGCGGTTATGTGATCCCTGAACCATGTTTATATGTAGGTTGTAGTGAGAATAGTTGCGCATATTTATAAAGGGATGATTATTATGATTTGGGGCCTATAGCCTAATCTAGATCGGTACTCTTAATCAGTGAGATTTACTGATTTCCTTTAATAGTATAGAATGCCTCGAGCAAGGAGTGGACCGGCAGATTGACATCACACAAGAGGAGCTAGATCTTTGCTAGCCGAGAAATGCGCCTTAAAAGCCAAGCGTATGGATTCCGCTAAGATGAGCACGTTTATTGCGAGGCACAACCCTACCCAATTCACGGGGATGGGAGCCTCACTTGCTGGGAGAATGGTGCCGGAGTTCGATAATTTGTTCGAGCTTATAGCTTGTCCGGAGGAATTACAAGTCGATCAAGCTGCCCATTACCTCCGGGTATGGTGGAGATTGGTGGTCTGCAAACAAAATGTCTATTCGTGAGTCTCGCACGGCCGAGCATGGGAGTGAGTATGTAGAGTGGGATGTGTTCCAGAGGATCTTACATAATATCTTCCTTCCAGAATTTCAGAAGGACAAGCTGAGAGAGGAATTTGACATCTTCAAAATGGCAGAGGATATGACAGTGGAAGAATATTATAAGCAATTTACCCAGTTAGCTAAACATGCAGGAGAAATGGGCTTCGATGAAGCAATGTTAGCTATGAAGTTTGAGAGGGACCGACAATTGGCATCAAGAAAAGACTCATATCCGCTCCGCCTACCACAATCCGTAACATCTACCCGAGGGTCACAAGGAGAGGCTTGCCGAGATGATTAAAGATGAGAAGAAGACCAAGGCCGAAAAGAGGAAAGTCGAAAGTGAGAACGCCGGGTCGAAGAAGCGAACTCCAACAGTACAAAGGTGGGTACTTCACCAACAATGCTTCGAAGTAACCGCAATCGTGGTGGCTACAAGAGTGGTAGAACGGGGTCCGGTACCGTTGGGTTAGTTTGCTATGGTTGTGGAAAGATAGGGCACAAGCAGCAAGATGCCGATCGTTTGGTGGGAATCGACCCGTAGGGTACCACACATCTACCTCTGGATACAATGGGTTCGCGCATGCATGCATCCGGGAGGTAGTGGATACCGTGCTCCCATGTCGCTATGGAGGTGGTATGAGGTCCGGGGCTAGCAAAGAATTACCAGCGAGCTACAACAATTACCGTAACCGTGCTCAGCAGAGTCGAAGACAAAGCAGAAGTGGAAATAATCAAAAGGCGGAATCAAAGAGAACCAAAGAGTGGGGGCTACTACCAGCCAGAGGGAGCTAAGTCCAAAGGCAAACTTTATGCCATGGGGAAACAGCAAACTAAAGATGATGCCCATGTGGTGACTGGTACATTTCTTGTGAACTCGAAACCTACCTTTGTGCTTTTTGATTCCGGAGCTACCCACTCCTTTGTGTCTAGAGAGCATGCTAGGACGTTGAATCTTGAAATTTTTGATTTGATTATGGATTCCGTGACTATACCTTCTGGAGAGTCTGTGTCCTGTAGTAGAGTCTATAGGAGTGTGCCAATTAAGATCGGGGAGGTTGTCTTTCATTGTGACCTGATTGAGTTTCCCTTGGGGGGATTTGAGGTGATTCTGGGAATGGATTGGTTGGGGAAATATAGAGCTTTTATCGACTGTCACCAGAAGAAGATTTCCTTAAGGGGACCTAAGGGAGTAAGGGTGTCTTACAAGGGATACTTGGTAAAACCTAAAGTCAAATTTATTTCTGTTAACACCCTTAAGTCTAGTCTGAGGAAGGGGGACCAATTAATCTTGTGTCAGATGTGGGATTGTGAGGCGAGAACCCCTAGGGCTAGTGAGATACCTGTTGTACGAGAATTCGAGGAAGTATTTCGAGATGATGTCCCTGGATTACCACCAAAGAGAGAAGTGGAATTTGCCATTGATCTAAAGCCGGGAGCAGGACCGATATCTAAATCACCGTATCGGATGGGACCGAGAGAGATGGATGAGTTGAAGAAGCAGTTGGATGAGTTGGCAGAAAAAGGATTCATCCGACCTAGTGTGTCACCATGGGGAGCACCGGTGTTGTTTGTAAAGAAGAAAGATGGGAGTCTGAGGCTTTGTGTTGATTATCGAGAGTTGAACAATGTGACCATCAAGAACCGATATCCGTTGCCTAGAATTGATGATCTGTTCGACCAGTTAAGCGGAGCTGGAGTTTTCTCCAAGATTGATTTAAGATCGGGGTATCACCAACTGTTGATAAAGGATGAAGACATTCCCAAGACCGCTTTCAGAACAAGGTATGGCCACTATGAATTTGTGGTAATGCCATTCGGGCTGACTAATGCACCAGCAGTTTTCATGGACCTGATGAATCGGGTATTCAGTCCATACCTGGATAAATTCGTGGTCGTGTTTATTGATGATATCCTGGTATATTCCAAGAATGAGGAGGAGCACGAAGAGCACCTGAGGAAAGTATTGAAGGTACTACAGGAAAAAGAATTGAATGCAAAATTGAGCAAGTGTGAGTTTTGGTCAAGAAAGTTGCCTTTTTAGGGCATGTGATTTCTAAAGAAGGGGTGTCTGTCGATCCAAGCAAGATTGAGGCTGTGACTAAGTGGCAGAGTCCTAAGAATGTGAGCGAGATTCGAAGCTTTCTCGGTTTGGCGGGTTACTACAGAAGATTTGTCAAGGACTTCTCGAAGATAGCAAAGCCCTTGACATCGTTGATGAGGAAAGAGAATCGTTTTGTCTGGGATGAGAGTTGTGAGAAGGCATTCTTAACCCTTAAGGAACGCCTGACGACGGCTCCTATCCTGGCCTTACCAGATGGGAGTGAGAATTTCGAGGTTTATACTGATGCTTCTAAGCATGGCCTGGGGTGTGTATTGATGCAAAATGGGAGAGTGATCGCTTATGCTTCACGACAGTTGAAGACCTACGAGGAGAATTACCCTACCCATGACTTGGAGTTGGGAGCAGTAGTCTTCGCACTTAAATTGTGGCGTCATTATCTCTACGGGGCTACTTTTAAAGTGTTTTCGGATCATAAGAGCTTGAAGTACATTTACACCCAACGAGAATTGAATATGAGGCAGAGGAGGTGGATAGAGTTGATTGGAGATTATGACATGCAAATTATCTACCACGAGGGCAAGGCGAATGTGGTGGCAGATGCACTAAGTAGGAAGTCCATCCATGCTTTGTGTAGTGCCAGATCGAGAGTAAGATTGTATAATGAGCTGAGAGAGATGGGGATTTACGTGATCCGGAAGGGAGAGACCCTTGGGGATTTGACTGTAGAGCCAGAGTTGTATGGAGAGATTCGAGAGTTGCAGAAAGACGATGTTAAAATCCAGAAATGGCGTGAGATGATTGAGAGCGCTGATGGAGAGGTCAAATCCAAATTCAGCATTCATTCTGATGGTAATTTGAGGTTCAATGGGAGGTGGTGCATCCCTGACAATGAAGGATTAAAGAAGAAGATTCTAACCGAGGCTCATGCCACGCCATATTCCGTTCACCCAGGGGGTGACAAGTTGTACAAGGATCTTAAGAAGACTTTCTGGTGGCCAAATATGAAGAAGGAAGTTGCGGAGTTTGTGTCTCGATGTTTGACATGCCAGAGAGTGAAAGGGGAGCATAAGAGGCCGCAGGGCAAGGTTCAACCTCTAGAGGTGCCAGAGTGGAAGTGGGAAAGTATATCCATGGATTTCATAGTGGGGTTGCCACGAACTCGGAGAGGCAACAATATGATCCGGTGATTGTTGACAGTTGACTAAGTCTCGCTCACTTTATTCCTATGAAAGATACCCGGAGTAAGGCCGAGTTGGCTAAGTTATATGTTCAGAATGTGCTCAAATTGCATGGTGTGCCTAAGGACATTGTTTCGGATCGAGATTCGAGATTCATATCTAGGTTTTGGCAGAGCGCAATCCGCATTGGGTACTCAGATGAAGATGAGTACAGCTTTTCATCCAACTACCGACGGTCAGACTGAGAGAACTATTCAGACTTTGGAAGATATGTTGAGAGCTTGTGTGCTGGAGTTTGGGGGATCTTGGGAGGATCGACTGGGGTTGATAGAGTTCTCGTATAACAACAGCTATCATGCTAGCATTGGGATGGCCCCTTTTGAGGCCTTGTATGGGAGGAAGTGTAGGAGTCCCGTGTGTTGGGATGATCGAGCTGATACGGTGGTGTTGGGACCAGAGATGATCCAAGAGATGGTGGAACAGGTTCGGGTTATCCGGCAGAAGATGAGAGCTGCCCAAGATAGGCAGAAGAGCTATGCTGATCTCAAGAGAAGTGATATTTCTTTCGAGGCTGGAGAGAAAGTTTTGCTGAAAGTATCACCGATGAGAGGGGTGATGAGATTTGGGAAACGGGGAAAGCTGAGTCGAAATTCATTGGACCATATGAGATATTGACAGAGGGGAGAAGTGGCATATCGACTAGCTTTACCTCCATCTCTAGCTAAGGTCCACAATGTATTCCATGTCTCACAATTGAGGAAGTATGTGAGTGATCCTTCGCATATACTGAACCATGATGTTGTTGAAGTAGACGAACAGTTATCCTATGTGGAGATGCCAAAAGAGATCCTGGACAGGAAAGTAAGAAAAACTAGGAAGGGAGAAACAAACTTTAGTGAAAGTTTTATGGACTAATCACAATGTCGAGGAAGCAACGTGGAAACCGAAATGTCTATGAAAGAGAAGTACCCGCACTTGTTCACCTAAGGTGAGTTACGAGGACGTAACATTTTTTTTTAGGGGGGTAGAATGTAACATTTCGAAGTTTTTACGTGTAGCTTTATAAATTACAACCAAATAAGGAACAAGTAAAAGAAGTTGAGTAAACCCTTAATCGGTTACGATTGGTGAACTTCGGGACGAAGTTCATTTTAAGGGGGGAAGACTGTAATACCCTGACTTTTAATAAATTATTATAAGCCGGCCGTGTTATGTCGCTAAATAATATAATATTATAATATAATAAATAACAAACTATAATCACAAGACGTTAAATTTAATCATGAAAGTAAGTACATATTTATGTTACTCAGTGTCGGGATAATACGGAAGTATTCTCGTAAGTTTACGTTTCATATAAGATAATTAAATATAGGATTGCGGGTATTGGTTAAACGCAAATAAGAAACCAATCGGACCCAAAATAATTAAGGGGACCGTGTCTTTGGGGAGTGTAAAGCATGCTTGATTATTTTACCCAAACCTAGACTACCCATACCCCAACCCCACGCCTACACCAACAACAAGGCAACCCATACTCCTTTGTTTACGTCAACCCCCAACGCAACCCATACTCCCTTGCCCCTCTCCTTCCTTTTAAAAACCCGACCACCCTACCCTTCCGTGGGTAATTATTACACACCAACTGCGTGCAGGTGAGTGAGTGAGAAACAGAGAGAAGTCGACGGCGGTTGCTAGGGTGGCCGAGGTGGCGATTCAAAGGGCGAGGTAAGGTCGTCATCACCATTCGTTTCGTTACCTTGTTTTCCAGTTCATTTTTGTAATATCATGTGTGTCGCTGTAGTCGATGGGTCGTGGTGGCTAGGTTGTGTTCTCGGGGTGGGGTCGAGTCTTCCGGTGGTTTTGAGGGTGGTCGTTGTGGTTGTGGGTGTCGGAAATGGCGTCTAGGGTGGGTGTTTCGAGTCTGCTTCGTAGGGACCTTGGGGTGGTGCCGCCATTGACTCGGGGGAGGTCGATGTGGTGGCACCACGTCCTTTGGGTAGTGTAGTTGTCGGAGATATTGTCTGAGGTGGTTGTTGGTGGTGTTGTGCGTGGTTGTTGGGGTTGCACCGTGTCTTTACAAACCTGTTTGGCGTGTTTGTGGGGGATTGGGTGGTGAACCGTGCCAAGCCATGGCCGTGGCTCGGCTTGCGGCGGAGTCGACCCATTTCTGGGTGTCGGGGGTGGAGCAGGTCGAGGTGGGTGCAGGCGTGCGGTGGCTGGCGGTGGCTGTGGGGCATGGGTTTGGTTGATGACGCGGGTCGAGGGGTGTGTGTGTGTCGTGTAATGAATTCGAGTCGAGATCTTCGCGGGCTGCGGATTGTTGCGTTGGTTTCATGGTTACTATAATTACTACTGTTATTATTATTAGTATTATTATTATGTTAGTATTTTTAGTGTGTTACCATTAGTATTATTAACATTGTTATTATATGCTTAATTAATTAATCTAGTTCCGACTTATTAGCAAATTAAAGACGGGTTTTTCATAGTTTAATTAATATAATTCCCGTGCCATCAAATAATTGAGTTAAGTTAATTCTCGAGTTATTTAATATAATTAGAGTCGGGATTGTTCGAGTTGTTCAAGTGTTGGGTCGTTTCACCATATAATTCATTTAAACCTTTAATTGTCATCTTGGTTTGCATTCCAACAAAATAATAATTAATAATGAGTAATTAATTAAAGACGGGTTTTGAGTCGGGTTGTTAAAAGAGAAAAGTTTCTATTTTGGGCAAGGCTACTATTTCGGGAAGTCTCTATTTTAGGAAACTTTCCACTTTTAGAAAGTCGCTATAGTCGGTATCATTGCTATTTTATAATGGGGAATAATTGAAGGAATAATAATTAATAAATATTATATGTTTAGGTGACGGTTTTCGCGTGGAGTATTTTTAGCAGCTGTTGGATTGTCATTCTGCAATTTGAGGTAGGGGAATAGACTGGGTTTATCTTCCACTTAAATACTGAATCGAATTCTTGAACTGTCTTGGGAATTGCAGGTGGTACCGTTTATTATATTAATTTTGTTATGTTATGCATATCCTATTATGTGGTGATATAAGACAGCGTGGAAATTGTTCAGGGTCTGTGATATAGGGTCTGTGATACGGGACGGAAATTGTTCAGGGTCTGTGATATAGGGCCTGTGATATGGAACGGAAATTATTCAGGGTCTGTGATGTAGGGTCTGTGATATGGAACAGAGACTATTCAGGGTCTGTGATACGGTATGGAGATTATGCAGGGTCTGTGATTTGGAGAGGTGGGGGACGTGACGAATTGGAAATGGAGTTATGCATTTTTGTTGTTGTACTTATTCTGTTTCCCTACTCAACTTCATAGTTGACCCCGTGTATTCGTGTACGCCTGTGATGAACCAAATTATTGGGGAGCAGATTGACAGGTACTTGAGACCATGGAAGTGGATGGGAAGAGAGGGCTTGGATCCCACCGGACTAGAGTCTAGATCACTTTTGTAGTTTCATTTCATGTTTTCAGACATACACTTTATTTTCCGAGGCAAACCTTATTTCTGTTGTAATGACATTACATTTGTTTATTAAAGTACTGCGCTTCTTTCCCTTTGTTATCTACTACCTCGGGAAACCGAGATGGTAACACCCTTAGTTATTTGGGGAGTCCTAATATAGGCCCTTAAATAAATGGGGGTGTTACACGGCGGAAGACTCCTAAACATCTCGTGGCAACTCAACCCAGCTATCTCATGTGCGTCCATCTCATACCTGCTCAATAACTGTTCACCATCCCCGAATGGATCACCACAATTTTCAAAACTTTTAAACGAGGTCAGTTACTGATTACACAAAAACAATACACAAAACCCAATCTCCATCCACTACAAAATTCAGCTCTCGGGCGACTAATTTAAGCGACTGTTTTGCGCAGTCGCCAAGTTAGCAACTAATAAAAAAATTGGGCGACTGATATCAGTCGCCAAAATAGCGACGGAATTAGCGACTAAAATTTGGAGATTAGCAACTGAATTCGGTCGCCAAATTGGCGGCAGCACTGTTTCCCGTCGCCATAGTCGGTCGCCCGCACTTTAACTCTATTTAGGAAGAGAACAAAACGCGACGGAACCGACACCACCACCAACAACTAGTACCACCACCACCAACGACACCACAACTGACGACACCTCCACCGTCATTGTCACCGCCGGCTCCTTTGTTCATCACCATTCTTTTCATTTCATTCTCTTGTTGTTTGAAGGTGTGTTATTTTGTTTTAAATTTCAATTTATTAGTTGGTTTTTGTATTGTTTGTTTAATTTGTGATTGTAATTAGTTGTTTTGATGTTATTATGATGTTTATGTATACTCATGTGATGCTTACATTGTTTGTAATTGTTAATTAGTTAGGGTTTGAGTAAATTGATAATTAGGTTGAATATGAATTGAGGGTTTTGTGGAATTGTGAATATTAATTGAATTAGGGTTGTAATTGACAATGTAATTGTGATTTTGATATTGTTTGGAGTGTATAATTAAATTATAGTTTAATGCTAGTATTGCCGATGGTGTTTGGAGTGTATAATTTTAGTATTGTATAGTGTTTGGAGTGTATAATTAAAGTTAGTCTAATATTTGTTAATAATGTTAGTATTGTTGAATTTACCAAGTTAGTGTAATGCTAGTATTGTTGAATTTATCAAATTAGTATAATGTTAGGGGGCGTTTGGTTAGAGAAAGGGAAAGAAAAAAGAAAATTAGAAAGGGTAAGAGGGGGAAAGGTAAGGGATTACCTAAAACTTAACTAGTTGTTTGGTTACATCAAGAAGATGAAGTGTGGTGGGTTGTGGTTTGTTTTGGTGTGCGGGTGGTGGTCTAGGTGGGGTGGTTATGGTGGTGGTGGTGGTGGCAGTAAGTTGGCTGTGGTGGTGGCGGTGGCGTCATGGTGGTTGTGGCGGTGGTGTTGTAGTAGTGGTTTATGTGGGGTAGCTGTGGTGGTGGTTTTGGTGGTGGTGGTGGCGATGGCATCGTGATGGTGGTAGCAGTGGGGTGGTTGTGGTGGTGGTGATGGTGGTGGTGGCGTCATGATGGTTGTGGCGATGGTGGTTGTGGCGGTGGTGGTTTATGTGGGGTGGTTGTGGTGGTGGTGATGGCGTTTTGATGGTGACTGGTGTGGTGGTAGGTAAATAAGGTGGTTGAAGGGTAACAAGGGTAATGAAATCTCATACCTTAGGGGGGTGGTGGGTAAGGAATTAGATGGATTGAGGGGTAAGGAAGGGAGTTTCATTCTCTTTGTTTTTGTCAAACAAACAACAACAAAGGAAATCAATAACTTTGTTTCCCTTTCCCTTTCTTGTACACCTCCAACCAAACGCACCCTTAGTGTAATGGTAGTATTATTGAATTTATCAAAATTGGTATAATGTTACTATAATTTGTATTGTGTAATGTTAATATTGTTGAAGGTGGTAAATTAGTATAATGTTAGGATGATTTTAGTTTATTCAATTGTTAGTCATGTTTGGAATATTTTTTAGTATAAGGTTGTAAACTAAGAAGTATAATAATGTTGTATGAGTTATATTGTTAAAAATTGTTGTTTGGAATATTTTTAGATTAAAATGAAGAGATCGGAACGCAAATGGATGTACGAAGATAGGGTAGATAAGAGGAAACGTCCCACTGGTAGATTTGTTAAAGGGGTTCTTGAGTTTATTGAGTTTGCTAAACAACAAGATAGATATGATTTGGTAGAAAATAAACTTAGGTGTCCTTGTAGTAAATGCAAAAACTTGAAATATTTTCATTACATTCAAGTAGAAGAACATCTTTATACAAATGGATTTTCTCCAAATTATTATAATTGGATTTGTCATGGAGAACCCTATTCCCCAATTACCGAGCAACCTCAAACCAAACAAAATGGTAACCCATATAGAAATATGGTATTTGATGCTTTGGAGTTTAATACTTTTAATAATGACAACCACGAACCTATCATTGAACAAGAACCGAACCCACAAGAAAAATCCTTTTTTGAAATGTTAAAAGCTTCAGAAAAACCTTTATATGAAGGGAGTAAAATGACATTGTTACAAGCCGCCTCTAGGATAGTAACTTTGAAATGTGAGTTTAATATGCCATTTAATGCCGTTGATGCTATTGCATCTTTTCTTGAGGACGCTATCCCCGACAATAACGTCATGACCCGAAGTTTCTATAATACCAAAAAAATAGTTAAAGGGCTTGAGCTTCCGCATCAAAAGATTGATGCATGTCCTGAAGGATGTATACTTTTCCAGGGAGATGATGCTTTACTTGACAAGTGAAAGAAGTGTCAAAGGGGTAGATATGAGACAAGTGAGGGAGATATTGTTTTGAAGGGAAAAGGCAAGAAGGGTAATAAGACGGGTCAAAAGAGTAAGAAACCAATATCTCAAAACCAATTAATTTATTTTCCTCTTGCTCCAAGACTTCAAAAAATGTATGCAACAAAAAACATTGTTGAACAAATGAGATGGCACAAAGAAAATCCTCGTACACCGGGAAAGATGTGTCATCCGAGTGATGGAGAGGAATAGAAGCGTTTTGATAAGATTTACTGTAACACCCCCATACTCCAAGTGTCTTACCAGGACCACTCAGGTATGAAGACATTACCATCTCGGTTACCCGAGGCAATGATAATCAAACAACAATAGTGAAACAACGTTTATTATAAATAGTTTAACGAATAGTTACAATCCATGAAACCAACTAAAAGTGCGATACATTATTCTCAAATGACTGTTCTAACTGAAATGTAAATAAACTAAGGCTACAGCGGAAGACTCCTATCATCTTGTCGTGGCATCCCAGCTATCCCAGTACTCATCTCAATACCTGCTCAATATCTGCTCACCATCCCCGAATGGATCACCGCAGGTTTACAAAACAACACCGGGGTCAGTACTAATCACACAATCAATATAGATAACAATAATAAGATAAATGAGACAATTGAATCACACACACACACACACACCACCAACTCCCATCATCTCAATACTGACTGTCCACTGGACCAGCCCTGCCAGTGGGGGACCGCAGCCGTTCCCACCTAAGCCCCGCTCATCATACGAGCGATAACTCTGTCCCATTAATGTGCACATCCCCTTCCGTGGCGGGTTCCACGAAGGGCGAAACTAGGGCGTGAAGTCACTCCCGCAAGTGACCCCACTCAGCCGAGAACGCATCTCGAGAACCATCAATCAGCAATCACAACCACAAACACAATACAATCATCATATCAAACAACTAACTACAGCACATCTAGGGATGTCAATGGATCGGGTTCGGGTCGGGTGAAGCCTCATCCGTCATCCATCCGTCCTTTTAAAATCTCATCCAACCCGTCCGTCATCCGTGAAACATATCATCCGTCATCCATCCATCCATCATCCATGGATGAAACGGGTGGATCGGGTGATAAACGGGTGTTGTGTATTTATATATTTCAAGTTAAAAAAAATGAAGATTTTTTTTTCGCTACAAAAATAAAGTTAGATAATTATTTTAGTGTAACTTTCTAGTGGGTAGGTTCACAAAATATTTATATTGAGAGTAGAAAAATATGAAAATTTAAATATTTTATATCTTAATAATGTGTTATATGTAAAAAAAAATTAAATAAAAAATAATAAAATCGGGTGATGGATGGATGGCGGGTGGATGACGGGTGGAATTTCTTCATCCAACCCATCCGTCATCCATCATCCGTTTCATCCGTCATCCATCCATCATCCATTTAAATCGGGTTTTCATCCATCTTTTAGGATCGGGTGGATCGGGTTTTGATGGATGCGGGTGAAATTGGCATCCCTAAGCACATCACCAATATCCCATTATGGGACTAATACTGAGTAGGAAATCCTACCTGGAAAGCACAACAAGCAGACGGTATCTACAGCTGTATCAAAACGCCTCTTCTACGAATCCTCCTCCTATCATATAACACATATAGGCTATACATCACATACTACGCACAAAAACCCCCAATCCCTAAATTAGGGTTTAACCAATCTTAACAAAGCATTATAAAAATTATGTTAAAAGCTTACCCTCGACGCAAGGAACTCAACGATACGAACTACGACACGAAACGACCGTCCAACTCCGGAATTGCTAAGAATGCGATTAGGAAGATGAACTGGCTGCTTTCTCTCTTAAACAGGGTTTTAGGTTTTGTAAAAGTGATTTAAAACAATGACGATTATGTTTAAATACCTTAATCGCATAATTAACAAAACCCGAGAAAAACTCCCCGTAAAACCGGACACTCGATCGAGTACCCAAGGTACTCGATCGAGTACCCCCTTACTCGATCGAGCACCCCAGCTACTCGATCGAGTACCCAACAGGTCAGAAACTATTTTATTTCGCAACTTGCCCTTACTCGACAGAGTAAGGGCTACTCGATAGAGTACCCCAAGACTTATAAATACGGAGTATTACATTTACCCTGACTTTGCCGAAGAATCCCGCAATGTGCGACTTGGCCTATGTACGAATGAATTTGCCCCTTTCACCCAATTTGGTAAACCTTACTCATGTTGGCCCGTGATGATCACGTCATAGAACTTACCACCTTGGTTATGTTTGAAAAGGCAGTTTATCTTCTTGTCGCTAATTATTCCCGTGCCTAATAACCCAAAAGCCAATTTGGATGTTTATTTACAACCGTTGATAGAAGAGTTGAAACATTTGTGGGAAGTTGGTGTGGAAACATATGATGTGTCCTTGAAGCAAAATTTTCAACTAAGAGCTTCACTTTTATGGACCATAAATGATTTTCCCGCCTACGGTATGCTATCTGGATGGTCTACCGCAGGACAAAAGGCATGCCCTTGTTGCATGGATAAGAGCAAAGCATTTTGGCTTCCTAATTCGAAAAAAATAAGTTGGTTTGATTGTCATAGAACCTTCTTATCGGATATACATCTACATAGAAGGAACAAAAAAACTTTTATTAAAGGTAAGGAGGTGCTTGATGATGCTCCGGATCGGCTACCAGGGGATGAGTTATGAGAGTTGATATGTGATTTGCCATCTACTGTTGATTGTACTGAAGAAGAGTTTAAAGAGTTGAAGAAAAAGAAGAGCGGTTTGTTTAAAATAAGCATTTTTTTGGGACCTTCCGTATTGGAATATATTGTTAGTCAGGCACAACTTGGATGTAATGCACATAGAGAAGAATTTCTTTGAGCAACTCATTCATACGATTATGGATGTAGAAGGTAAATCCAAGGATACTATTGCTTCAAGAAAAGAGTTGAAGAGATTTTGTGATCGTCCCAAACTACACATTCGTAAGGACGGATCTAAGCCGAAAGCTATTTTTAATCTTGACAAAGCTCAAAGGAAGGCATTGTGTCAATAGTTAAGAAAGTTGAAGTTTCCTGATCGATATGCATCCGATTTCAAACGTTGTGTTGATCTTAAGAAACTGAAGTCTCAAGGGTTGAAAAGCCATGATTGTCATGTTTTCATGGAGCACTTATTACCCGTTGTATTGAAACATCTCCTCCCAACTACCGTGTGGAATGCAGTTACCGAGATTAGTCAATTTTTCCGTGATTTATCTTCTTCAACCATATCAGTTGATGACATGATTCGTCTTGAAGACCAAATTCCAATTATCTTATGTAAACTTGAGATGATCTTCCCTCCTTCATTCTTTAACTCCATGGAGCATTTACCGGTCCATTTGCCTTATGAAGCAAAAGTTGGTGGACCCGTCCAATATAGCTGGATGTATCCATTTGAAAGGTATATAATAATAATTGACTAGTATTTCAATTATAAATATTATTCATTTATGTATTTTATTCTAATAATAAAGAAATAATTGCATTTTAATTACATGTATAGATTTCTTAATCATTTGAAGAAAAAAATTGGTAGTAAGGCTCGGATTGAAGGTTCTATATGCAATGCGTATTTAACGGAAGAGATTGCAAATTTTTGCTCTCTTTACTTTGGAAAACATATAGAAACCAAAGCAAAGAACTTAATATTGATAAAGCCGATGAAGTGGACACAAGTGTACCCGAGTTTTTCCAAACTCATGATGATGAAGGGTGTTCATCAAGTAGGGAGACAAGATATTTGGATGACAAATAATATAATCGCGCTCACCTTTATGTTCTTTCTAATTGTGAAATATTGGAACCTGATGAAACACAATTTGTGATCGATTTCATTAAAGAACATCCTAACGTGAGCAAGAATGATGTTTGGAATAAGCATGAGGATCAATTTTCATCATGGTTTTGGAAACATGTCATTGAATGCAATATCCAAGATGATTTGGTTAAGAGTTTGGCCTTAGGTCCTTCACGAAAGGTTAAAACATGGAATCGGTATTCAGTTAATGGGTTCAATTTCCATACATTCAATTACGGAAAGAGGGAGGTTAGATGCAATTATGGTGTTACAATTTCCTCCCTTGATGACAATGAATATTATGGCATATTAGAGGATATACTTGAGTTGTGCTATAATTGGCGTGGACGTGCTTATAAAACAGTCTTATTCAAGTGTGAGTGGAAAGATAATTCCATAGCGGGAATGAGAGTCCATGATCGTTACAAACTCGTAGAAGTTAATCATACCCGAACATACACGACTTATGATCCATTTATACTCGCACATCAAGCTCATCAAGTGTATTTTGCTTCTTATCCAAGCACGAGTAATGATAAACATCAAAAGCAATGGTGGGCGGTCTTAAGACAAAGGCTAGATCAAAATTTGATACAACATTTTTTCAAGAATAAATTGTATCAAAATCAATTTTATCTCTAATTGATGACGAAATCATTCATGAGAATGAGAAAGAAGCGGGAGGGGAGGAGTTGGAAGAAGAGGAAGAACATAATGTGGAGGGGAAGGATGCTCACATGGAGGAGGAGGAGGAGGAGGAGGAGGAGGAGGAGGAGGAGGGTGAGGGTTATGGTGGTGATGAGGAGGATGATAATGATAAAGATGATGACAATGATGAGGATGATGATGATGATGATGATGATGATGATGATGATGATGATGATGATGATGATGATGATGATGATGATGATGAGGATTAGGATGTCCATGAGGAAAGATAATTTGGTATTGGTTTTTACATATTTTTGTTATCAATTTATTTATTATTGTGTTTCCTAACCATTTCTTATGTTAATATGTTATATTATTTCGTTTTATTTAATTTTAATTAACACTTTCTAACAATTTTATTTGTTCAATTGTAGTTGTATAATGGCACGTAGTCGTGGTGGTAGACAGCGAGGCGACTCTAGTGGGGGGCGTAGTACGCAGCAGGAGGAGGAGACCACATAAGTCAAGCAGTCCTTAGAGGACGAGACTGGCGAGGAGGAGGAGGTTTTGGAGCGTGGGATCCCTGTCACATACATCGAGGATGGCAAGATCATTATTAACATTAAGGGTGTTTGGTAATAACTTCTCTTTATTTATTTTTATTAGTAGTTGGTTTATTTTTAATATGAACATTTTTAAATCTATATTCGTATTTAACATGTATAATTTACGGTTTAATTCCAAGCATGTAGTTCGGGGAGTTACCGCTAGCACTCAGCAAAAGATGACCAGGGGTATTACTTGTTGGTCAGATGCAAGCGAAGAAAATAAGGAGGGATGGTTCAATAACTTCCGGGTATGTTTTTAAATAATTTCGTAAATGTATTCTAATTAATTAGTGATTTGTGTTCTCTAACGATTTTTTTTTTGTGTAGCAAAACTTTCATTGGCCTAAGGAACAAGAGCATGCCGTTTGGGAGATACAATTACATCGACAAAAAGAGGTTAAGAGATAACATGTATAAGATTTCTAAAAGGAAGAAACCCCCTCAGTTTATGGAAGGTATTTAATTAGTTAAATTATCGTCATTTGTTATCTATTTAATTAAATACTAATATTTGGCAATTTTTTATTATTATAGGAACCGCATATAAAGAATTGATGGAGAAAAGAGATACCCCCGAATTTAAGGAGAAGTCGGCTCAAGCAACGATCAATAAAAGGGGAGGAAATAAGGATGCCCACATTGATGCTACGCATTTCGCAGGTTCTCAATCATTCTATGACCGAGCAATGTCAAGTGTACGTCGTATATTTAATTTTATATACAAGTTAGATTATGTTTGAGATTATAATTAGGAGTTAAAGTATTAATTAGTCTTTATAATTTAACCTTTGTTTTTCATTTCCGGAAGGCGGCCAAGAATAAGGGTAAGATGCCTACGGTTCCGGAGCTTTTCTATGACACACATACCAAAGAAGGAGCTAAGGGGAAAAGGGTGTGGAATTCGAAGAAGAACGCCAATTTATATGTAAGTATATAATACAATTCCTTTCAAATGATTCGATTACATATATATTATTATACAAGTATAACCTCTAATCATTAACGCTTTAATTTTTTAGGCTAAATTTCGAATTCGAAAAGAGAGGAATCCCGACATCTCCGATAATGAACTTTGGCTTGATTTAGTGGATGGCTTCAATAAGGGAGGGCGTGTATGGAACCGGAACGGCAAGAGAACTCTACTACGACCGACCTAGTTCGGGAACCCTCAAAGCCAAACATATATGTCGAGTATAGTGTCTCAACTTCAAACTACACTTGAGACTGAAAGAGAAGAAAGGAAGGCGGAAAGGGAAGCAAGAGAAGCAAGGGAGGCCGCAAGGGATGAAGAATTGAAGAGAATGAAGGAGCAAATGGAGTTGATGACCACTTATTTCTCGTCTTGCAACCCGGGACGGTGTCCACAAAATCAAGACCCTAAAGATCCTTCCGGAGGAGGTGGTAGTGGAGCGAGATCTACTTTGCCATGTCATTGACTCAGTTGTTGGTTGTTTATGTAATACTCCGTATTTATAAGTCTTGGGGTACTCTATCGAGTAGGCCTTACTCTGTCGAGTAAGGGTAAGTTGCGTTTTAGAAAAGTTTCGACTGAGGGGTACTCTATCAAGTAGCCTTAGGTACTCGATAGAGTAAGGGGGGTACTCTATCAAGTAGCCTTAGGTACTCGATAGAGTAAGGGGGTACTCTATCAAGTAGCCTTAGGCACTCGATCGAGTAAAGGGGTACTCGATCGAGTACCTTGGGTACTCGATCGAGTGTCCTTTTTGGGGAGTTTTCTCGGGTTTTGTTAATTATGCGATTAAGGTATTTAAGCTTCATCGTCATTATTCTAAATCACTTTTACAAAACCTAAATTCCTGTTTAAGAGAGAAAGCAAACAAGTTCATCTTCTTAATCGCATTCTTAGCAATTCCGAGTTCGACGGTCGATTCTTGTCGTTGTTCGTACCATTGAGTTCCTTGCGTCGAGGGTAAGATCTATGTACCCTTTTTATTGCATTTCCTTTGATTTGGTTAAACCCTAATTTAGAGATTTTGGGGTTTTATGTGTAGTATGTGATTTGGTAGCCTTTATGTGTTGTATGATAGGAGGAGGGTTCATAGAGAAAGCTTTTGATTCAAAGAAGAGAGACCGTCTGATTGTGTGCATACCAGGGTAGGATTTCTACTCGATTAGTCCCATAATGGGATATTGGTTGATGTATTGTATTTGGTTGTTTGATATAATAGTTGTGTTGTGATTGTGGTTGTGATCGTTGTTGACGGTTCGCGAGGCGTGGTCTCGGTGAGTGGGGTCACTTGCGGGAGTGGCTTCACGCCCTAGTTTCGCCTTCTATGGAACCCGCCACAGAAGGGATGTGCACATTAATGGACAGGGTTATCACTCACTATGTGGAGCGGGGATTTGGTGGGTACGTGCGGTCCCCCATCGGTGGCTGGTCCAAAGGGACGATCGGTGATTGAGAGGATTGGAATTGGTGTGGTTGTGTATGTGCGTGCAACTAAGGTTTGTATGTCTTATTGTTGATATATATACATTGAATTGTGTGATTAGTACTGACCCGTTTAAATGTTTTAAAAACTGTGGTGATCCATTCGGGGTGGTGAGCAGATTTTTTGACAGGTATATCTTGATACGCGTGGGATCTAGTCAGGGATGGAGTCATCACATATCGTAGTCTTTAGTCTTCCGCCGTGTTTGTTAAGGCGTTCCATTCGATTGGTTTATAGTTTGAGAACAGTTGTATTTTGCTTACAGTTGGTTTGTTATGTAATCACTTAAAGTTATTTAATAAAGTATGTTTCTTTATTGTCCTATGATTATCATTGCCTCGGGTAACCGAGATGGTAGTATCCTTATACCTGAGTGGTCCTGGTAAGGCACTTGGAGTATGGGGGTGTTACAAATGGTATCAGAGCGACGATCCTGAAACCTGTAACCAATGAATCCAAAGAATATAGGGAGTCAATTAAAATGAACCCGGGGTAGAAGTTGTAGGAGCTAATGCAAAGACTTGGGAGACGTCCTAAAGTCGCGAACTCGCCCTACAATTTTGAACCGGTCACCATGGGATATAAGTCAGGATCGCTATGTGTTTACTAATGCTCTATGGTGTGTGTTGGATGGATGAGTGTTATATAGTTGAATGAATGTGTGGTGGAAAGGATGAAGGTAATATTTTTTTTTTTTATGATAACATGAATTGTGATGGGAATTACTACGGGTTACTATTGTGTATATGCATATGATTGCGTGCATATGATTGGATGAATAAGTTGTATGAATACGGGTATGAACGTGATCTATGATTTGGTTGAAAAGATGAGTTAAGGAATTGCATGAGAATATGAAATTCATGTGGAGAACATGTTTATGTGATGGAAGTGGATTTTCTACTTTTGCTATGTTAGTAACATGTGACTAGGGAGATTTTATGCCGTATATTATGTTATTGTTGTACGTAAAGGTATAGAATAAAAGATGTGGGTAAATCATGATTGACAAGTTAAATAATCTATGTGCATGATGTATGTTGTTGCTTGGCTTTTGGGAGATAGTAACATGTGATTAGGAATACTGGTTTTGTGAGTGTTGAGTTGTTTTTGGTTACCATTGTTGTCGTTTAAGTTGTTTGAAAGAGAAAATCGAATAGTTATGTCGTCTGATTACATCAAAGTTGTCTTTAAACTGTTATAACTTGAGATGCATAAATGATTTTAATGTGATTCTAATTGGAGGTGATAGCTTGTTCTTTTACGATTCTAACGATAGGTCACGCGCCCAAATCGACCAAGAAATGAGTGAGTTATGACTGTTTTACGAAAACTGGTCAGTGCTGAGAATTGGGGTACACTAGTAGAAAAACATTAAATTGCGGCTCCTCATTTGAGGCGTTTTTGACAAGTAGCAGCAAATATAAGGTTGATTTATCTTTATTTTGTAAATCATAAATTCATTTGAGGCGTTTCTCCTATTAAACGCCGCAAATAAGAAATTTTTAGGGAAAATAAATAAATTGTGAACAACCTGTCATATACTCATATACCAGACAACTCCATCCTCATTCATTCATTACTCACTCACATTTTCCCTAACACGCTCACACCACTCGCCGCTACAACTCGTCCACAACTCGCCGCCGTTGTTCATCCCCCACACTTGTGAACACACCACTTGCCACCGCTATCCCCAACACTCGGCCATCTCCTAGAGTCGCTCGTGTATGTATCTCTCTGGTCGTTTACAATCTCGAAATTATTATTTTTAGTTAATGCTTCTTTTGAACCCGATTATTGTTAATTAATTCATATTAATGTCCATCTTTTATGCAAATTTATGCGATTTTGACTATTTTAGGGTTAAATATGTATGATTTTGAACTAGGGTTTATGATTGACTTGAGGATTTTGGGGATTCTTGTTGAAAACTCAAAGTTTGTGTAATTATTTGTATAATATGATTATAGGGGCCGAATTAGGGTATGATTGAATCGTATTTCTTTTTAATTAACAATTTTCCGACTTTTAATTGAAGTTGAAAATTATTTTTGTACATATTCATTGTTGTTGATTGTCTCTCTGGAATATTTGTTGTACAAGCAGCCGAAAGTTGCTGATATAATTCATAATATGAAGTTTATGTTGGTATAGGCAAATAGTTATGGCGTTTACTTGTGTTATCTGTAGAGTGAGTTGGTATCTTGTATGGTCAGTGAAAGGTTTGAATCATTCCCCGAGCTATTTTTGTGTGTATATCTTCTACTTCTTTATCTTGTTTCTCTAGTTTTATAGTGGGTTGTACTGATGAATTTATAGCTAATGGACCATTTCTCACCGCAATTATTTTTAATTGTCATCTTGAAACAACAATTTTGTGTTATTAAATTTCCATACACCTGAACCTCTTGCCTCGCCATGGGTGGGAGGAAAGTTTATTATCAAATTCAGGTGTTAAGGAAATACTCTATGATTATTTGTTTTATCTTGCTTTCTTAACCAGCTTTTTCTTATGTGTTAATGACTTAGGTGGATGAACTAGATGCTAGCTTTATTGAGATGAAAAGGGTGAAGAAGTTCATCTTGGTTGGCAGTTACAAAGAAAAGATTTTTAAGTAAAGATTGATGGCTAGGGAAGCAAGCATCGAAAGATCATTTAGTCTGTAGTAGAATGTGTGAGTTATTTGTTTCAATAATTTTTACTTCATTAGAAGAACACCAATTATTTACGTCTCATTGTTTTTCATTATATTGTTGAAACGCTATGGAATTAATTACATCTCATTGTTTCAATAAGGTTTACTTCATTAGAAGAACATGATGTCGTAAATGAAGGCGGCGAGGGATCTTAACTGCCTGCTAGAAAAGGCCATTGCTCCAACACAAGATGTGCTTCTCGGTCAGATTTTAAGGGTTCAACTATATGGTCATTAAACATTGGTATCTCCCGTTTTCTCTCGTGTTTTTTAACATTTCCTTTAATACTTTAATGATTAATATTATATGGGTTCATAATTAAATGTTACTCCCAAGGTATTAAGGTTCATTTGTTTACTTGTGTTTTATGGTTTGTTGATTTTGTCACATTTTGTTTTAATGGGAAGATGATAACTTGATAAGTATGTGTAAAGTTCTGATTTCTATGTAAAACCCTTTCTCCTTAATCCAACCGTAACGCCAAAAAAAACACGTAGTTTTTATATGATATTTTTGACTTGTTAGCTAAATATACTAAGTATCCAAGTTAGGACTAACAAGGAATTCTCATACTCGGAAAAATTGCAGGATTAGTTAACTGCAGACAATTGCATCGGAGCATGTATTTGAGGCCCGGGAGGTGAGTATCAGCAGCTGTAAGTTGCTCTCTTGACAATAGTTCTAATATTCTGCCTATTTGAATTCTTTGAATATACTGCCTTCAAAGAAAGGTTGTATCCAGAGATTTTATTTTTTCTCCTTTTACAGTCCAAGGCTAAAAAAGATCTCAATTCATAATTATAGATGGTAAAACTTCACTACTTAATGGTAACATCCAAATTTTGTTATTGGTTGCTCTCTTAGTTCTTATGTTAAGATATAACTCTCGTGCTTTTTATGGAGATGATGAATTTCATATTGCCAGTGGAGGAAAAGGTATATATCTTCCCATGTCCCCATGACGTAGCTCTTTCTTTCATAGTTCCCTTCGTCTTAAAATTAGCAGACCTGGTCTAGTAAAGTGAAGAGTTTTTTGGTCTGCTACTTTCTTTTGTATTGTATTCGGACTTTGTATGAGTTGTGATGTCTTCATATTTCTCTGAAATGGACAAGCATTTGATGGACAAGTATTTTTGTCAGCTATTTTTTTGTATGATAAAGATTTGTAGTGTGATGTTCTATGAAAACAAGCCTCTCAAAAGATACCTTGGGATAATTTAAATATGATGCAAGTATTTGTTATTGGTCCTGGCTGGTAGTAGATGGCCAAGGTCTAGGCAAGTATCTGCATCGACTGAATATGTGCTGTTTCCTGATCTCCTTCCTATCAATTGGTCATAATTTATACTTCATACCATAACCAATCTTTTCTATGGTAGTTTGGCTGCATTTCTTTCACGTTGTCACTATTTAGCCATGAGCATATGTTGTTTTATACTACAACCAATCTTGTCCATGTTACAGGAAAATTCATTTTGAGCTCTCAACATTTGGATGATTTGTGGAATGAAGCAATCCTATAGCCGTAGTATACTATGGAATTAATGGTTATCTTTAAGTTTTAGAATCATTGAGATTAGAATCAAGCTTGAGTTACTTTTTAATTTTATATTTTAGTGCCGTTGTAATTAGTTTTGGAGTATTGTATAATTGTATGTGTTGTTTTTATTTGATGTATGAATTTAGAATAATTACAAAATCATGTAAGATTGGCTTGTGGAAAAATATATTTAAGAGTTATTATATTTAAATAATTTGTTTGGATAATTTCTTTTTCAAAAAAAAAAAAAAAAAAAAATCTTTTTTTTAATACCTATTTGCGGCGTTTTTTCAAAAAAAACGCCTCAAATAGCCATTTATTTGCGGCGTCTTTTAGGAAAAAACGCCGCAAATAGCTATTTATTTGCGGCGTTTTTTTAACGCCGCAAATAACTTTGCTATTTGCGGCCCCCTTATTTGCTGCTACATCAAAAACGCCGCAAAAGGCCCTTTTTTTGGCGCCGCAAATAAATGTTTTTGTACTAGTGGTACTCGATCGAGTATCCTTGGTACTCGATCGAGTAAGGGGGCACTCGATCGAGTACGTTAGTTACTCGATCGAGTAGCCCTAGTGATTTGTTTTACGTGCTTCTGATCTTCACCTACTCGATCGAGTAAGTTACTTACTCGATCGAGTGGCCTGTACTCGATCTAGTGACCCCTATTTTGGGTCATATGCTTATCTTTTGAATTCGTTGCATATTTTGTTTAATTCAAAGTTGTTATATTGCTTCTTTATGCATTGTTTTACATGTATGTTGGTCTTGATACGTAAGTTACCCAATCTTATGTTGAAGTGAGTGACGCCTGTGGTGAGTAGGAATTTGGTGGGAGGACATGGGTTATATGTGTTGTGATAGATAGTGGAAAAAGAAAAGGAAGATTGTTATGGCTTAATTGAGACATAGAGCATGTTTTCTGAGATGAAATGAGATGAGTGATATGGTTGTGTGTTGAGTAACGTAAAAGTAAGTGAATGTGGGCAGGGGATGATGTGAGTTTATGGAACGTGAGAATGAAAAGATTGAAAGAAAGGATGTGGATAGTAACAATCTGAGATGTATAACGAATTATGGAGGGAGATGGTTAGGAATAGTGTTGAGTAAGAATATATGTAATGAAAGGTCATTTTAGAGGAATTGAGAAAAGTGGTATATGGTGAACTTAATGGAGACATGTCGCGAGGTGGATTTGCGATAGTGACCGAGATTGGAAATTTGTGTTATCGAGAGACGAAACTAAAGTGTGATTTCATTGGACGATTAACAATGTAAAAAGAATTTTGATTTCTAGAAATGTAAAAAGGGAGATGTAATTGTTTGAACATTAAACGTTGATTTTTATGGACAAATTAGTGACAAGTGTGAGTGAGTGGAGTGATGAGAAAGGATCCAAGGTAAGAAAGAATGAGATGATATAGACATGAAATAGTGAGATTTGAGTTTTGGAGCGATGAGAAGGTAATTGGAGCACTAAAGGGGTTAGGTGGAAGTAATAGGAGTTAAGATATTAAATGGAATTGTTGAGTATGAAGAGAAAAGAAGGATAAAAGTAAGCTGAGAAAAAATATTCACCGGAGTTATGTGATATAAAAGTAAGGAATCGTCGAGATGTATGATACTATCAAGAGTAAGTAAGTTAGTGATTATACAAAAATTTCAGGACAACATGATTAATCATGAGTTTCGAGGAATTAAGGGGGTAAGAAGTTGGTGGAGAATTTGCACGATAATCGATAATTGGTGGAGGGTTAGATGAAAATACGAGTAAGATAGTATTGGGAATGATGTTGATGTAATTTTGATTGGTGAATTTGAGGATAGTTATTTGGAATGTTAACCAAAGATAGGAAAGAAATCGTGATGTTTAGAGATGAGTGAAAGAGGTTTGATGTCCGAACAGTGGTGGTGTTATGGTCTGTGACTAATGGTTAAGAGTGATGGTATATTAGAAAGGTAGCAATTCAAAAGAGGTTGATTTGGTAGGGACCTGATTGTTGTGTATAATTGTGAGAGGGTATAAGATGTGGTTAGATGAGGCGGATGCTAATAGTTGAATAGTAATGGTATGGTTATACTTGGCAGGAAGTGATGGTTGTGCGAATAGGGGAAAATGTTGTGAGGGGCATATGAGTTGAGCTCGGGCGGCAGGTAACCTATGTTGAGTGGTAACTTACGTGATCAGGACTGACCTGTTGGATGTGATTACGGGTCTAGGATGTGTATAGTGTGATTATTACAAAGTCATAGTGTGATTATTACAAAGTCATATTTGAATGTTCTGTAATGCATGTTGGGTACGCTAATCTAATTGAATGGTATTCAAAAAGGTAATAATTTGAGTGATCTGGCGTGACTGGTTATGCTTGTATGTATTCATGATACATGTTAATCTGTAATATGGTGAGGGGATGATATTCATGAGGTTATCTGTTTAATTCATATAATATCTTGCGATGTGATTTAGTAAAGTGGATTTGAATAAGTTTTTCTTGTCTGAGAAGTTATTTTGAGTCAGTGTTTGTGGGAATTGTATGTAGCTGTGATGTCTATCGATGTGGTTGTGGTGCCTCCGGTGGTGATCCGGGCACGGTATTTAGTATTGTGATGCGGGTATTTTCGCACTGTGGTGTGGCTGTTGGTGGCGGTGTCGCGATGACGTCACCGGTTGTGGTGGAGTAGGCGGGATGATTATGATACGAGTTTTCAAAAGTACATACCAGCCATATATAGATTGTTGTTTTGTTTGATGTTGCTTCCTGTGAGTTTCAGTTTGTACAGATAGACAGTTGTTTTGTTTATTGATGTTTCTTAGCAGTTAAGTTTTGGTATGAGGGTAGAGTATGATATGAAAGAGAGTTGTCTATGTTTTCGTTGTTGTCATGGTATAGTGATATTCTGTTGATGGGACACGGTTGTGAGAGGTTGTTACAGTAATTTTGATCTTGTTCTAGATAAGGCTTTAGTGGACATGGTAATGGCAAGTGATTCGTAGAACATGTGTAGTA
This sequence comes from Silene latifolia, assembly GCF_048544455.1. Classification (NCBI taxonomy): domain Eukaryota; kingdom Viridiplantae; phylum Streptophyta; class Magnoliopsida; order Caryophyllales; family Caryophyllaceae; genus Silene; species Silene latifolia. Next base: position 10,401,532 of record NC_133537.1, on the reverse strand, counting down.
ATGATCTGATATATGCAGGTGGTTCATAATCCTTTGTTGAGACAAAGGAGTGTAGGGCGTTGAGTAATTAGTGTCGTGTTAAGTTATGTATGAGGCTTGCGGTAATAAAAGAAAGGAACTTGAGGATCTAGTGTGCGTGTACGTAACAAGTGTGGATCGTGAGTTATGCTTTTGGTGGTAAGAGTTTTATGTAGTTTATATAGAGAGGTGTGTCATGTTGCGGTAATAGGGAACAAGTGAAGTTTTGGGTTAAATTAAGGATTTTGTGGTATAGGTTAGGTGGTGTGACGAGAGAAGTGAAGTATGAGAGTTGTTTAAGTAAGTGAGCCTTGGGTAGGTGCATGGCGAGTGTTTAGATTATAGGTGGTTATCTTTGACATGCGATGGTGATGAGGATTATGAAAAGATATATCTAGGATTTAGTATTAGTGAGTTACGAGGACGTAACATTTATCTTAAGAGGAGTAGGAGGCGATAAAAGAGAGTTTCATGGTGGTGCATGTTGTAATATAATTGGAAGTAGAGTGTTAGCGTAGTGTAAAGGAGGGATTTGTTTTGTGGATAATACTTATAAAAGGCCATGGCCGTGCTTGTAGTACTGTGATGCTTCGGAGTATGAGAATATTTTATATAATGTTGACAGTTGGAGGATGATGTTATGAGTCTGAGTAAACTTCGAGGACGAAGTTCCTTTTAAGGGTGGTAGAATGTAACATTCCGTTTGATGTCTAGGGATTTGATAGTGGATGATATTATGGAGCTAGCAGTGTTAGTGGATGGTGGTTGGTTATGTATGAAGTTGGTGTCGTGAGAGATATATATGTGGTGGATGCGATATCGTGAGTCATGTTAAGGAAGTAAACATAGTTGGTGGAGTGGGTGTTAAGAGTTCATGTTTTATGTTTGGTCGAGTTTTTGAGTTCTTAGTTATGTTGTTGTGTCTTGGTCGAGTTAGTATGGTTGTTTTTAGAGTATGGGTTGAACTTCGGGGACGAAGTTCTTTTTAAGGAGGGAAGATTGTAATACTCCGTATTTATAAGTCTTGGGGTACTCTATCGAGTAGGCCTTACTCTGTCGAGTAAGGGTAAGTTGCGTTTTAGAAAAGTTTCTGACCTGTAGGGTACTCTATCAAGTAGCCTTAGGTACTCGATAGAGTAAGGGGGTACTCTATCAAGTAGCCTTAGGTACTCGATAGAGTAAGGGGGTACTCTATCAAGTAGCCTTAGGCACTCGATCGAGTAAGGGGGTACTCGATCGAGTGTCCGGTTTTACGGGGAGTTTTCTCGGGTTTTGTTAATTATGCGATTAAGGTATTTAAGCTTCGTCGTCATTATTCTAAATCACTTTTACAAAACCTAAATTCCTGTTTAAGAGAGAAAGCAAACAAGTTCATCTTCTTAATCGCATTCTTAGCAATTCCCGGAGTTCAGACGGTCAGTTCTTGTCGTTGTTCGTACCGTTGAGTTCCTTGCGTCGAGGGTAAGATCTATGTACCCTTTTTATTGCATTTCCTTTGATTTGGTTAAACCCTAATTTAGAGATTTGGGGGTTTTATGTGTAGTATGTGATTTGGTAGCCTTTATGTGCTGTATGATAAGAGGAGGGTTCATAGAGGAAGCTTTTTGATTCAACAGTAGAGACCGTCTGATTGTGTGCATACCAGGTAGGATTTCCTACTCAGTATTAGTCCCATAATGGGATATTGGTTGATGTATTGTATTTGGTTGTTTGATATAATAGTTGTGTTGTGATTGTGGTTGTGATCGTTGTTGATGGTTCGCGAGGCGTGGTCTCGGCTGAGTGGGGTCACTTGCGGGAGTGGCTTCACGCCCTAGTTTCGCCTTCTGTGGAACCCGCCACAGAAGGGATGTGCACATTAATGGACAGAGTTATCGCTCACTATGTGGAGCGGGGATTTGGTGGGTACAGCCATGCGGTCCCCCATCGGCGGGCTGTCCAAAGGGACGATCGGTGATTGAGAGGATTGGAATTGGTGTGGTTGTGTGTGTGCGTGATGCTAAGTCATGTCTGTATGTCTTATTGTTGATATATATACTTGGAATTGTGTGATTAGTACTGACCCGTTTAAATGTTTTAAAAACTCGTGGTGATCCATTCGGGGTGGTGAGCGATTGTTTGACAGTATATCTTGGATACGCGTGGGATCTAGCTGGGAATGGAGTCATCACATATCAGAGTCTTTAGTCTTCCGCTGTGTTTGTTAAGGCAGTTCCATTCAGTTGGTTTATAGTTTGAGAACAGTTGTATTTTGCTTACAGTTGGTTTGTTATGTAATCACTTAAAGTTATTTAATAAACTATGTTTCTTTATTGTCCTATGATTATCATTGCCTCGGGTAACCGAGATGGTAGTATCCTTATACCTGAGTGGTCCTGGTAAGGCACTTGGAGTATGGGGGTGTTACAGTTTATCCTTTTACTTGTCGGATGTTTTAGTTAGATGCATGAGACTTGTTTATCCTTTTAGTTAGTTATACTTGGACACGAACCATCTTGTTGCGTTGGTTGTAATAACTTGAATTCGGATTTCATTTGTATGAAATGTGACGTTGTTGGCCATCGTGTGCATTGTGTATGCTGCTGGGTTGTAATTTTAATTGCAGGTTTAAATTGTAGCAATTTGGCTCGAGCTAAATGAAAATTTCAGGTCCAATTTATACCAAAAAGCGACTGAAATTGGCTCATTAGCGACCAAAATCAGTCGCTAAAATGGCGACTACACAAATCCGTTGCCACATTGGCGACCACCTCCGTCGCAAACCCCCTGACCATATTTTCATTTATGCAATTTGGCGACTGATTTGGCGACAGATACACATGCGTCGTCAAAGTGGCGACCGAATTAGCGACTGATATCCATCGCTATTTTGGCGACTACCACTGTTACCCGTCGCCATTTTGGCGACTGCATTTGATCGCTATTTGGTCGCTAATTGGCGACTAATCATTTCGTCGCCATTTTAGCGACTGAAATCCGTCGCCCGAGTGAATTTAGGCGACTAAGAGTTGCGACGACCACTTGGCGACTGATTGTTGTCGCCCGATAATGTTTAACGACTATTTTCTGTCGCGTAATTCAGTCGCCCGAGAGCAGATTTGTGACACCCCCATACTCCAAGTGCCTTACCAGGACCACTTAAGGTATAAGAACGTCACCATCTCGGTTACCCGAGGCAATGGTAATCAAATGACAATGAAGAAACATAATTTAAATAACAATATAGTTTAAAGTGATCACATGATCAAAACCAAAATTGTTAAACTGAAATACAAGATTCTCAGACGGTCTACTGATAAAACTGTTAAAACTATAAAATATCGTCTGACACAGCGGAAGACTTCTAACTGCCACGTGATGACTTATCCCAGCTATCCCATACGCGTCATATCATACCTGCTCAATAACTGCTCACCACCCCCGAACGGATCACCACAGTTTTTAAAACATTCAAACGGGGTCAGTACTAATCACACATTACAATCACAAAAAGACAAGAATCAAAACAGCTCAATCGTCACATCAACCCGAACTCCATCACCAACTCTTCAATACTGACTACACACTAAAGTGTGTAGCCCTGCCAGAGTATCCATCGCAACAGGTTACTCCTCGCCACCAGTGGGGGACCGCATCCGCTCCCACCTAAGCCCCGCTCATCTCCGTCGAGCGATAAACCCAAATCCATTAATGTGCACATCCCTTCTGTGGCGGGTGTGGACGCGGGCCCACGGGGGCGAAAGCCGAAGCAAGCTTTTCACTCTTTGGTTTATTTGCATTTGTGGAGTCGCCACCAATTTATTGTGGAAAATTGGAAACCATTCGAATACCTCTTGTCATGTCAAGACACAAAGTAATGACATGAACACTAAGCACTCGTCACCCTTAGCATTCTATGTCTAGAATGACTCTCGTGGATGCCAATGAACACGGATGTTCACAGAGATCTGGAGTAAGGGGTGAGGGTACGTATTAGGAAGCTCTTTTGATCGAACACCTAATCCCGCCCGCCTTGATAGCAGCCTCTACTAATGATTAGGGAAAATCGTCTATACTCGATGTATTGTCAATTTATATGCATGCAATGCAACATCGAACGTTTTAATCCTAACATGTGAGAATTAGACTAAGTCGGTTAACACGTAATTTATCATACAAGTGCATCGAAGTAGAGATTTAAATCGATTACATGTGAAAACATACAAGCAATAATAAAAGGAATACAATAATGAAAATTACAATAAAGAAAATTACAATAATTACATCGGATTAATGATTTATGTCGAAAATACTTTTAAAACGGATAATTTAAGAAAGAATAAATAAATAAACGAACAGGAATTAGGATGATAATACGATTAATAGTTAATACGTAATTAATAAACTAGGTCAAGGCAAAACGGGAGTTCAGAGACAGAAATCAACCAGGAAGAGGCGCAACAGAGCTGTGTCCCTTGGAAGAGGCGCAGCAGTTGCTGCGTCCGTTCCTTGGCTCAGTTCTGGCTGTGAAGCCGGAATTGCAAGTTGTTAATATTCGTTGGTGATTTTAATGATCGATTATGAATAATTGACTCGGATGAAAGTGATTAACAGATTATTTACATATGATCAAGATGACAAAGCATGAACATGGATGGAATTAAACAATACGAGTTAATTACAAGATTAAAAGGTTAATTAATGAATTAATTAGGTTAAACAAGTCGTTAATGATGAATTAATGATGGATATGATAAATAACAGATGAGAATATATCAAAGATCGAATTCAGAGACTCAATATTAATGAATCGAATCTCTAAAACCCGGATTGACTTTAATGACGAAAACCCGCAAATATTGGTTATAAGGGATTTAAGTCGGGATTTAATGACGAATTCAATACTAATGATGATGAATAATATGTTAAATTATCATGTTTAAATCGTTATATCAAAGAATCGAAGAACAAACGAAAGAAAATAAAAGAAACGAATTGACAAAAGACGAAGGAAGAAGAAAGGAAGCAGGAACTGCGGCAGCCTCACGAAGAGGCGCAGCAGGAGATGCGTCCCTTCGAAGAGGCGCAGCAGTTGCTGCGTCCTTTCTCGACATCTGTCTTATGATAATTCGTAAAAAGGGTTTTTAAACAAGGTTTTACAAATCGGTTTTAAGAATACTTTCGACATAAACCTTACAATTGTGATTACAATAAATAAAGAACAATAAATAAAATAGGATTTACACCCTCAGACTTACATGTTTGACGAAACGAGATGAACTAAGTTAACGTTTAGTGATGCTCGACTCGAATGTAGACGAAAGTGCCCTCTAAGAGGATAACGAACAAGATTGATTAAAGTTGATTATTGTGGAGTTGGTCAAATTGGTCGGTCATGCAAAACGAGGCTGGTACTCAGAAGGATCCGAGCTTACGTGGTCGAAAGTTCAAGCACGTAGACGCCAAAAAGTAAGAACGTGGTCTAGAATGCAAAGGGAGAAGAGAAGGGCGGACACTCGCGTGAGAAATATGTGAGACCGAAGGTCTCTATTTATACTAATCACAAGATGGAAGTAGGGTTTTTCGGAGAAACTTTGGAAGTGAATCTCGAAAAGATAGGAAAAGATACGAAAAATACGCAAAAAAGGACTTGGGAAGAGGCGCAGCAGGCACTGCGTCTCTTGGAAGAGGCGCAACACTTCCTGCGTCCTTTCCCAAGTGGTTTCCTCCTGCGGAAGAAAGATTTCCGTGTCTTGATTATGGAATAACGGATTAATCTTGTTTTCCTTAATATTTTGTGTGAATATTACGGGAAATTCTTTACCAAAGATTAAAAGATTGCAAAATATGGAATAGAAATATCCGGAACATTCCAGAACATTCTGACTCGTCATTTTAACGGTTATCAGAAAATGAAGACGGTTTTAGGCCCGGACTCCAAATGTACTCTAATTACTGCCAAAACGACCGTATCGGCACGTAGATGTCAGTTAAGAGGTAGACACAAGTGTTTGAGCGATCAATTGACGATAAACTTATGAACTGTGACAAATCGTTCTGCGTACCAAATATGCGGCCCAATCATCACCGGGTGGTTTGCGGGAGGTGCAGAAATGAGGTATCTATAGAGCCCCCACTTTGACTGAGGCTTGGACAAGGCGAAATTCAAAGTATAGCCATCAGGTTAATCGAAGATTACAACCTGACGACTATGGCGACGCGAGGCGGTTCAAGGGGTCTGAACCAAGGACCTGTCGTCGGGAACATTTTAGAGTCTGTCGACTATCGGGGAGGCCGTTTAAAGTCCATTAGACTACGTAAGGAGGCTCGCCAGCTATAAGAAGAAACCATACCTGAAATTCTTCAAAACTCCAGGGGAAACAAAACGCGATATTGGGAGAAGACAGCAGGACGTAGTCATGAACTGCTGGGAGAAATCTGCTTGGGTCGGCTTCAAACAAACTTCAGAAGAGCTTGAGGTCGATGTTGATCTCCATGTCTCGAGAGGGACGATTGTCTGTCGGTAAACTCTCGCTGGGGGAACATAATCGGGAACTTATCTCCATGTCTCGAGAAGGACGATTGTCTGTCGTGAACTCTCTCTGGGGGAAATATAATAAAGGTATATCGAAACACCTGTCAAAGAATGCTGCTCGTTGTGACAAGCAAGGCCTTGGCAAAAACATGGCAACAGTTTGCTGTTGGCTTGGAAATACGGATCCGGGCGAAGAATAAACGTCAAACGGACCAAATATGTGATATGGCATCGAGGAAGAGGCGCACCAAAGATGGGCCCACAAAATAACGAACTTATAACGAATCTTCGAAAATTCATATGGAGGGAAACTGAGGAAGAGGTGCAGGAAGAGCTGCGTCCCTTGGAATAGGCGCAGCACCTGCTGCGTCTTTTCCTGGGCTTGTCAATCCTGCGTAAAAACCCGATGAAACAGGGGGGGTCTATTTCATTATTTCGAAATACAATTCTTTAATTTTTCTCTCAAATTCCAACCATTTCCGTCAAAATTTGATCCAAAATCTTGCATTTGTCATGACTAATCGAGGTATGTGTATTATTTTTGCATTAATCTTCTATAATAGATCAAATTGGACCGATAAAATTAGGGTTTCCAACCCTAAAATGTCGAAAATTTGGGGCTTCCTCCAAATGATTTTGCCTTGCAAAATTAACCTTGTAAATGGCTAATTGGTAGTATAAGGATCATAACCATGTATTTGTTTCGAATTTTCGTTGAGTTTTGAGCATTTGAGTGAAATTGTGACGGTCTCACAGCTAAACCGTAAATCGCTTCTAGCCTTAGGATTGCCCATTTGTGACAAAACTTGGTATTTGGAATCCTTGTATCATGGGTAAACTTCCTACAATCTTAGAATTTTGATTTGTGACGGCTTTTTCAGGACATTTTTCTAGGGCATAATCGCCATTATAACGAAATGCTGTCGAAATTCCGACTCGAACCCATGACTAGGCTTCAACTTAGGCTTAGCTTGACACAAATTACCACATGAGCGGACGGGTTTGTGGAAAAATTGCCAAGGATGGCGAGAAAAGAGCGATTTCGGAGCTTTGAAAACTTGAAAATCCCCTAATTAAGGCTTGTCGTCACTTAACGTGGCCTAAATTCACTTTAATTTTGCAGGTGACGAGGCCTTTACATCAGGGAGGGATCCCATGGACATGGACACCGCTCTTAACCCTTCTCAGATGCTTGAGGAGGTGTTGGAGGAGGCTTTCACCGTTGCGGTGACGGCTGCTGAGGTTGCTGAGGTCGAGGTCCTGGAGAAGGAGGTTCCTGAGGAGGAGGAGGCCCCGAGACGGGCCAACGTTAGACGGGGTGGTCTCCAGCTGAGGGGAGCACCTGCGTGGGCTGAGACCTAGGACAAGAGGCACCGCTCCGGGTCGGAGGGTCACCCGTCCTGGTGGGGACGGTGAAGAGCTTGGTAAATCAAATTCATCACTCTTCACTCATCTTCTTTCATTTCCATTTGTCATTCCTTTTCATTCAAACTAAAGATAGCTTTTGTTTCAAACCAACATAGGTGACCGGGAACATCAGATCGTTCTCGGGCTACACGACGGCGATGGGGTGCTACGAGAGGCTGTCGGCGGAGGAGCGAGCCATGATCGAGCGGGGAGCATTCGGCGCCCTGGTGCAGGCTTGGAGGGATATCGCGAAGAGGAAGCTTCAGGCCAACCTTAGCCTGGTCCGAGCTTTCTTGGATTGGTTCTGGGACACGACGTCCACCTTTCACATGCCTTTTGGTGAGGTGGGGGTCACGTTGGAGGATTACGGCATGATTTCTAGTCTCCCGTGTGGGACTGAGGTGGTGGAGTGGCCGGAGACTGCCATGAGAGTAAACTCGGCCGAGGCGAGGAGGTTGATCGGCTAGAACTTGGCGTCGAAGGCTGCTGCGGTACCCTGTTTGGTGCCTAGTTCTTGCGTTCGGGACTACTTTGCGGGGAAGACCCCGACATCGGTGGTGATCGAGGGGAGGGAGATGGCTCCTCCTCCCTGCACTGTAGAGCAGAGAGTCCGTTTGTGGCTCTGGTGGCTCTTGTCTTCGATCTACCTCGGAGACAAGAGGGAGAGGTTGTCAACGAAACTCCTTCCCTTTCATTCTGACCTGAGCTCCCTAGGCCGTTGGGACTGGGTCACTGCTGGTTTTTCGGTCCTCATCCGCTTCATGAGGGCCATGGTTCGTCCGGAGTTGATGGAGAAGAGGACTTCTCCTGCTGCTGTCGACCCTGGACTGCTGTTGGAGGTATGAACCTTCATTTCATTTTATGAAATATCATTTCCTTTTCTTATCGAATCACGAAATATTGTTATTGATTATCTTGCTTTACAGGCGTGGGTGTACTCCTACTTTCCGGGCCTCGCGCCCAAGAGGACGGAGCCGGTGGAGAAGGCCTATCCCGTTGTGAAGGATTGGGTGATGTGCCGTACGAGGAGCCGGCGCTCCTTCCATGACGTCTGTCGATGGGAGGTGAACGTTCTTCAGTTGGACGACGTGAGTACTTCACCTTGCGTTGTTTATTCATTACCTTTTTCAGAACTGATCATAAGAATGACTTCTTGTTTGCTTTTCCCAGTGGGTGCCCAAGCCTTGGGTGGAGTACGCTGGCGCTCCTCCCTTTGTGGTTGAGGTCCTTCGACCTAGGAGCTCGAGCCGGTTGCTGCTGAGGACGTCGATGGGTCATATGTGGTACTTGGGTGAGCGCTTGGCTCGTCAGTGCTCTCGGGATGTCTTGACGGTTCCCATCGATCCCCCTAGGACGATGTTCAGGGAGCCTTACGAGGCTGAGAGGGAGGCTGACTTGGCGGGTGTTGGTGGTGACGCCCTCCTTCTTCCGGGCGAGGACTACTCGGCGTTCCTCTACGGGAGGTTGGCATACTGGCCGGTCGTGGTAAGTGTTTTACTCTTGCTTTTGATCATTTTGAGAACACAATGAATGATCATCGGTTAATGGAAATCCTTTGACTTTACAAGAGGTCGAGGCGGCGGGCATCGAGCCCCCAGAGTACCCCGAGACCCTTGAGTATACTGACGCGACCGGGAGGATGACGATCTCCAAGCTGCGCGACTTTGACGTGGTGGTGAGAGATGCTGGCTTGGACGAGTGGCAACATCTGATTCGGAGGGTGAGTCTCCTAACTTGTATAATTTTGTGTAAGAACACATTTGCTTGAGTTTGTCCAATCGTTAAGAATCTCTTCTTTTGAAATGTAGGTTGCGGCATCTCGGTTCGTGGCTTTGTGGAGGGTAGCCAACCGGCTGCGGGCTACTGCCGTCGAGGCACTTGCTGGCGGTCGAGGATGTTAGGTATGAACCTTCCGTTTACTTCATTTTCAAATTTTCCTTGTGTTTGAAATGATTGACATGAGCCAATTCTTGTTGTTTGCAGAGGGAGCGTGAGCTAGCCCAGTCTCGGGAGGAGAGAGCTTGCCTGCTGAGGGAGCTCGAGGTTCGTGACGCCGAGGTTGCTACTCTCGAGGCGAGAGTTGCTGAGCTAGACGGCGACCAGCGGTAGCTTGATTGTTGCTTTTTGTTTTCGGCTGTATTTTGTACATTTTTAGGACCTACATTTTGGACATTCGGACTTTGTTTTGGGGCTCGAGCCCCCAGTTTGGTGTACGTATCCCCTCTTGATTGTATATGTGATCGCCTGAGTGCCTTTGCTGCTGGGTTGCTTTGTTTGTACCTGCAGTTTAGCTTTGAACAGGTTTGGTAGATGACGGTTTGCGCCGTCATGCTGCCGAAATTTACACAGAAATCACATAGAACATACATTTGTACACATGGCCTAAATTAGCGCAAAACAATGACTCGAAAATGCAAAAATTTTGCCGGAAATGACCGGACGGTAGGGCGGGTTACCCCCTAAAAAAAGAAAAAATAGAAACATATAAGTTTGAAGGTTAATGTGGGATGGGAGTGAAATGATTCCCCAAAAAGAAAAAGAAAAAAATAAATGTATAAGTTTGGAAAAAATGAATAAATTAAATTAAATTGGTGAGATGATTCCCCAAAAAAAGAAAAATAAAAAGAAATGTATAAGTGTGCTAAAATGACGAAAATGTCGATATCGCCTCGCAATGCGTGCCCGTGAAATTAGGAAACACGAAATATGGCAACTTGACGTATTTACCAAAATAATAACCCGTATGAATAGGAAATTATTCGTTGAGGAATTTAGGAAAGATCTAACGCGGAAAATCACAGAAAGAAGGCCGAGGAAGAGGCGCAAAGAAGAGTCAACGTCCTTCAAGAGGCGCAGCAGTCTTCGCGCTGTTCCCAAAGGCATCCGTCCTGACAGATTTTAGGAAATAGCTTTTAGTATAAATAGAGACGTCGAGGGAGGTTTTATTCACATAATTCTTCCTTCTTTTCTTCGTCTTATTACATAAAGCTCTCAAAATAAGCATACATCATGAATACTCTCGAAATTCGTCTAAAAGAGTGGACAAATGAGTTTTCTAGTGTGGAGAAATACGACATGGGTGCTTATAATTTTGGATCGCTATTGAGTTTGAAGCTGATCAAGGTAGTCAAACCATTCCTAGATGCTTGTATTGATTATTGGGACCCGAATTATCACGTATTTGCCTTCCCCAGAGGCGACATTTGCCCATTTCCCGAAGAAATTGCTGCGGTTGGTGGTTGGGACCCGGAACATTTGCCTGCTATTCCTTCTACTTCCCAGGGGTATAATAATAAGTTTAGGGACTTGCTTGGTTTAGCAAGAGCTGATGTGGACCGTCTTGTGACTTCTAAAGGAGTGCGAATGTTAAGGACAATACATGAAATAGGCAAACCCGAATGCCCTTCGCCTCGCAACATAAGAGATAGTGGGATCTGCCCTATTGATGAATCGGTCGATGAAATCCGGCATGTTGATGAGGATTTGAGAGGCGACCCTCGTTATTTGAGCTTGATTGAGCAAATGGAGCTGCGCAGGAGCCCAGCTTGTCTGTGTTTAGGAGAGATCCTATTGGGTTTAGATAACAGGAAAGCCAATCGTGACCTTCCTTATCTGGGGAGTCCCATTATTTTGCAGGTAAAAGAATTTTTCTTTATCTTTTTTTGTTTCTTTTTTGTTCGTTTTTTTTTTTTTTTTTTTTTTTTTGTCTAATTCCTGCTTTTGGTAGGTCTGGCTTATGGAGCGTCTTCAATTGATCGAGCCCCCAGTTAATGTTCCTGCTTATCATGCTCGCTCAATTGCAATGAGGACTAGGCTCTACATGGTGGACTTCACTCGAGTCTGCAACCACTGGGAAAACAAATTGAAGAGTGATGACGGCCCCTTAATTAGATGGATCGTACCATGGTGGCATCTCAAATCTGTCACTGGAGTATCTTCCTTGGATCCTACCCGATCTGTTCGCATTCCCGGCTTGGAGTTTATGATATGCATCTTTCCGGAGAGGTTGATGAGACAGGTCGGATTGAAGCAGATGATTCCGAAGCTTGACACGATCCCGCAGACTGCCGTGGCGCTTGCTACTGAGAGTCGAAGAGAATGGGCCATCAAATGGGCTCAAAGAAATGTATGGTTCTTGAACTCTTATGTTAGTGCTCTATGGGTGTCAGATTTCTATCTGCGGTGGAGGAAAGCTACTACTCCGGAGGAGCGCGAGAGATTGAGGAAGCGCGAGCCTATTGACTACAAGGTTTGCGAGGTGGAAAAGGAGACAGAGAAGCGTCTGACTGAGGGAGAGGAAGAAGCCGGATTCCGAGTTGTTCATCTTTCGAAGAAACCGAAGACTTCTCCTGCTGTCGAGATGGTGGTTGACAAAAATGGCAAAGCAAGACCACGAGAGAGACCGTTGGTGATTAGGTATGAAGTGGCGCAAGAGCGTCCGGCTCGAGGTCGGGACAAGAAATTTGACAAAAATGACAAAGGCAAAGGGAAATGGAAGAGTAGCCTAAGTCTTTATTATTATTTATTATTATTATTATTGTAAGAAGAAGTCGGGGTTTTTAGAATCCTAGCCTATTTTTTTTAGCATTATTTTTATTATGTAACGTATTATTATTATTATTATTATTAGAAATGAAATAAAAAAGGTTAATTGGTTATGAAACCGTCGTGATTTTCTTTTTATTATTCTTGTCGAATTTCAAATGCAATTGCAAATGTCCTTCTATTTACATTTAAAATAATTAAATGGGTTGTATCCCGTGAAGGATTGCCTACATATTCATTTTAAAAAAAATGAAATCAAACCCTTGCGCGTAATTCGAGTAAATGTAAAAGAATAATTGTTCTAAGCAGGAGCTTGTAATGAACTTAGAAAATAAGCATGAGCTTTGCTTACTCCTAAAATGCATTTTAGTTTATTTGATGATATGAGGATGACAAATTGTCAAAATGGAAGAGCAAGATGACATTAGCTTAATTCAGCTTGGCTAGGGGCCGTTTATTTTGTGCCGCAAGAGCGACACGTGAGGTTACGCGAGACGCATTTTTTTTTGCTCCTATTCTAGGCATAGTAACGTTTCAGTTGGTCGAGGTTTGTCGGGTTGGCAAATTCGTTCCCATCTAGGTCTGTGATTCTAACCGCGCCCCCTGGAAGTATGGACTTGACTAGAAATGTCCCGGCCCAATTGGGTTTGAATTTTCCTCGTGGATCGACAGGTAAAAGAGCTCTAATTGATTTGAGGACCAAGTCTCCTTCTTTTATATTCCTTGGCTTAACCCTTTTGTTGAAGGCTCGTTTGATACGTGTTTGGTATGTTTGCACATTATGTAATGCACGTAATCATCGTTCATCTAGGAGGATGAGTTCTTCATATCTATCCCTCTTCCACTCGGCTTCTGGGATTTGACTTTCGAGTAAAATACGCAAGGATGTTATTTCTAGCTCGACTGGTTGTACAACTTCCATGCCATAGGTCAAATAGAACGGGGTGACCCCAGTGGGCGTCCTAACAGATGCACGGTATCCCCATAAAGCAAAGGGTATCTTGCTTGGCCAATCTCTATAGTTGTCAATCATTTTCTTGAGAATCGTGACAACGTTTTTGTTTGCCGCCTCTACCCCGCCATTGGTTTGTGGTCTATATGGCGAGGAGTGGTGATGCTTTATTTTGTACTTGGCTAGCAATTGTTCAGTCTTAGCTTGGAAATGTGATCCATTGTCACTGATGATCTCATGTGGGCAACCATATCGACAGATAATGTTGGTTTGTTTGAACTTTGCCACGTTCTTGGCTGTAAGACTGGTGTAGGAAGCCGCTTCTACCCACTTGGTAAAGTAATCGATTGTTACTAGGATGAAACAATGACCTCCTGTTCCGGCTGGAGTGATCTTGCCGATGATGTCAATTCCCCAAGCAGAAAATGGCCAGGGAGGTGTCATGGTGTAAAACAATGAAGGAGGGACATGTTGTACATTCCCGAAGATTTGGCAATTATGGCAATGTCTTACATATTTGATGCAATTGGATTCCATCGTGGTCCAATAATACCCCAAACGTGTGATTTTCTTTGCCATCATGGGTCCACTCATTTGAGGGCCACATTCTCCATCATGGACTTCTTCCATCACTTTCCGTGCCTGTGAATGATCAAGACAGCGTAGGATTACACCAAGAGGTGTTCTTTTGTATAATTCTCCATGCATGAGAATGTATTGGGAAGCTAGTAAGCGGATAGCGCGTTATCTCCTTTTGTCCATTTCTGGTGGATAGGTGCCATTGAGCTTGAAGTTTAGGATCTCTTGGAACCAAGGTTCCTCTGTGATTTCCTCTTCATCGGTGATTTGGTGCACATAAGTTGGCTCTGATCGTCGTTCGATGCATAAAGGCATTTCTACCATGTTGTCCGGCATGTTAATCAAAGACGCGAGTTTTGCAAGAGCATCTGCAAATTTATTTTCTTCTCGAGGTAGATGTAGGTAGGTCACTTGATCGAAGAATTGGGCAACTTGGTCTATTCTGGCTTGATAAGGCGCTAAGCTTTCACTTCGGATTTTCCAAGATCCCGTAATTTGGTTGATGATCAAAGATGAATCCCCATGCACTCGAAGATTCTTGATGCCTAAACCTACTACCGCTTGCAATCCAATGAGACAAGTCTCGTATTTTGCAGCGTTATTTGTCACCTCGAAGTCGAGTTTGACAGAGATTGGTGTATGCTCGCCTTCAGGAGAAATGAGCAACACTCCTATTCCAAATCCTCTTAAGTTCGATGCTCCATCAAAATAGAGGTCCCATGAGTCTACATCCGTTTGAAGTATATCCTAATCTGGAAACGACCAGGTGTCTATCGTTTGTGTATCATTAATGGGATTTTCTGCGAAGAATTCGGCAATGGCGCGCCCCTTTATAACTTTCAAAGGTACATACTTGAGATCGAACTCTGAGAGCATCAAAGTCCATCTCGCTAAACGTCCATTGAGAACGGGTTTCTTGAAGAGGTATTTTTCAGGATCCATTTTGAAGTATATTTTGACGGAGTAGCTAAGCATGTAATGGCGTAGCTTTTTCGTTGCCCGCACAAGAGCGAGGCATGTCTTCTCGAGTGGCGTGTATTTGCACTCGTACTCCAATAAATTCTTACTAAGGTAGTAGATAACTCTTTTTTCTTTTCCTACGGTTTGAGATAGCATGGCGCCCATGGCCGTTTCAGTTACCGTGAGATATAAACCAAGAGGTTGATCTCGTTGAGGTGGCATGAGCACTGGTGGTTTGGCTAGTATTTCCTTGATTCGGTCGAAAGCCTTCTGACAGTCATCATCCTACATGGTGTGATCTGTTTTCTTTAACTTCTTGAAGATAGGTTCGCAGATCATGGTGAGTTTCGATATGAATCGACTTATGTACTGCACCTTGCCTAGGAATCCTCTAACTTCTTTCTCCATTTGAGGTTGCGGCATTTTGATTAGAGCTTTGATCTTGGAAGGGTCTATTTCTATACCTTGTTGGCTAACAACGTATCCCAGGAGTTTGCCAGATGTTACTCCGAATATGCATTTCTGAGGATTGAGCCTCATGTTGTACTTTCGTAGCCTTGAGAAGAAGTTGCGAAGGTTCGCGATGTGCCCCTCTCTTTCCTTGGACTTGACAATCATGTCATCTACGTATACCTCAACTTCTTTATGCATCATGTCATGTTAGAGCGTAGTTGTCGTGCGTTGGTATGTAGCTCCGGCGTTGATTAACCCAAACATCATAACCGTGTAGCAATAGGTTCCCCACTGAGTGACGAAGGCGGTCTTATGCATATCTTCTATGGCTATCTTGATATGGTTATATCCTGCGTATCCATCCATGAAGGATAGTAACGCGTGATCTGCTGTATTATCCACCAATATGTCGATATGTGGTAGAGGAAAGTCATCCTTAGGACTTGCTTTGTTTAAGTCTCTAAAGTCAACACAAATACGGATTCTCCCATCCTTTTTGGGTACGGGTACTATGTTAGCTACCCAGTATGAGTACTCGAAAACTTTGATGAACCCGGCTTTGAATTGTTTATCGACTTCTTCTTTGATCTTGAGAGCCCATTCTGTCCTCATTCGACGGAGCTTCTGTTTCACGGGTTTGAAACCTGGTTTTGATTGAGATTCTATGCTCTGCGATGTCCCTGTCGATCCCTGGCATGTCTTTGTAGGACCAAGCAAAAACGTCTTTGAACTCGTGCAGGAGGTCTATGAAATTGGCCCTTTCGGTAGGGCTCAAGGTCGTCCCTATCCTAAGTTCTTGGGGTTCTAGTTCAGTTCCTACGTTGATGGGTTAAGTATTTTCTATCACTGGTCCCCCTTCCCCCTCTTGTAGTATTTCTTTGGCTATGTAGGGAGGTATTTCGATTGAGTCTGGGCCTGGGTCATCCTCATTATCATCGTAAACAGAATTGCATTCAAGATAACACGAAGAGTAAGCAGAACCTGGTTTATTCATATTAAAATTTGAGAAAATTTGAAACAAAGAAGCCATCTGATCTGTAGTCAGTGGCGGTAAAGGGACAGCCGTTGGGACATTTCCCGAACTACTGTTACTACTTGACACTAAGCTAGGAGAAACAAGGGGAGTGGGAATGACGACAGGATTAGACTCTCTAGAAACTTCTCTAGACTCCGACTCTGACTCGAATTCATTGTCTTCTGGTTCTCCTTTGAACATCTCTCCTTCTTCAGTGGTGAGTTTGAAGAGTCTTCCTTGATTGTTTGTCCACTTGATCGATTTTCTCCATCCTTTCTGCTGATTGGTGTTAGTTTCTTTGCCCAGTGTGGTAATGATCTCATCTATGATGCTTTCAGCGCTCTTGATTAAGGGAAGATCTTGGAGGTAGACATCTTCCTCGCTATCTGTCCATATCTCATTGATCACCTCTTCTTTTGGGGAGATAAGATGTGAGCAATCTAAGGTAGATTCATCACTTGTAATCATCATAACTCCAAGAGGATTATGAGTGTTGTTGGGCTTACCTCTAGGCGGTATTGGTAGGCGACCGTCTTCAATCATATCTTGAAGTACATTTTTCAGTTTGTAGCATTTTTCTGTATCATGTCCCTAGCCTCTATGGTATTCGCAATACGAATTCTCATCCCAGAACTTGGATTTCTTTTCTGGTTCGGGCGTAGGGCCTATGGGTTGGAGTTTACCTAGTTTCATCAACCTTTTTAGAGCATTGGAATACGTGTCCCTTAGATTTGTGAATTTCCTTGGTGGGATACTCTTCTTAGATGGCTCGAGAAGGTTAACTTCATCGGTTTTGCTAGTAGATCCGTAAGAACGACTTGTTGAGCCTTGATATCAACGACCTACCGTTTTGGACAAGAGCCCTTTACGGATGTCATCTTCGATCCTTGTCCCTAGTATGGTTAAGTCTTTGAAGGTCTTAATGTTCTGATACCTCAAATGATTTGCATAGATGGGCTTTAGGTTGTCCACGAATTTCTCCACGAGGGTAGCTTCGTCTGGACGTTCAACAAGTTGAGTACTAGTCTTTCTCCACCTACTTAGGAAGTCGGTGAAACCTTCTTTGTCATTTTGGGTAAGAACCTCTAAAGTGCGCATGTTGACTTGGATTTCAGCATTATCCGCGTATTGTTTGGCAAACTCAATTGCGGCATCATCCCAGGTAGCGATCTTCTTATGTTCTAGAGAATATAACCATTATTTTGGGATGGTGTCAAGAGATGAAGGAAAGATCCTTAAGAACATCTCGGGTTTAATGCCTTTGATAGACATGTAATCCTTGAAAGCACGGATATGGTTCAAAGGGTTTTCATGCCCTTTGAATTTAGGGATATCCGTCATGTTGAAGTTGGTTGGCAACTTGGAACGCACGGCTTCATATTTGCGATTATTTTCCCTATAAATGTCATCCCCTTTGAGATACATCAATTGTTCCTCCAAGTATTGAAGTCGTTTCTCAGCTGTAGTCATACCTATGGGAGGGTTTTCGTCCCCGAAGTTATTCACAAATTCATCAGACACTTCACTTTCTCAGCGGAGTCGCCAAACTGTGGACGCGGGCCCACGGGGGCGAAAGCCGAAGCAAGCTTTTCACTCTTTGGTTTATTTGCATTTGTGGAGTCGCCACCAATTTATTGTGGAAAATTGGAAACCGTTCGAATACCTCGTGTCATATCAAGACACAAAGTAATGACATGAACACTAAGCACTCGCCACCCTTAGCATTCTATGTCTAGAATGACTCTCGTGGATGCCAATGAACACGGATGTTCACATAGATCTAGAGTAAGGGTGAGGGTACGTATTAGGAAGCTCTTTTGATCGAACACCTAATCCCGCCCGCCTTGATAGCGGCCTCTACTAATGATTAGGGAAAATCGTCTATACTCGATGTATTGTCAATTTATATGCATGCAATGCAACATCCAACGTTTTAATCCTAACATGTGAGAATTAGACTAAGTCGTTTAACACGTAATTTATCATACAAGTGGGTCGAAGTAGAGATTTAAATCGATTACATGTGAAAACATACAAGCAATAATAAAAGGAATACAATAATGAAAATTACAATAAAGAAAATTACAATAATTACATCGGATTAATGATTTATGTCGAAAATACTTTTAAAACGGATAATTTGAGAAAGAGTAAATAAATAAACGAACAAGAATTAGGATGATAATACGATTAATAGTTAATTAATACGTAATTAATAAACTAGGTCAAGGCAAAACGGGAGTTACATAAACCTTACAATTGTGATTACAATAAATGAAGAACAATAAATAAAATAGGATTTACACCCTCAGACTTACATGTTTGACGAAACGAGATGAACTAAGTTAACGTTTAGTGATGCTCGACTTGAATGTAGACGAAAGTGCCCTCTAAGAGGATAACGAACAAGATTGATTAAAGTTGATTATTGTGGAGTTGGTCAAATTGGTCGGTCATGCAAAACGAGGCTGGTACTCAGAAGGATCCGAGCTTACGTGGTCGAAAGTTCAAGCACGTAGACGCCAAAAAGTAAGAACGTGGTCTAGAATGCAAAGGGAGAAGAGAAGGGCGGACACTCGCGTGAAAAATATGTGAGACCGAAGGTCTCTATTTATACTAATCACACGACGGAAGTAGGGTTTTTTGGAGAAACTTTGGAAGTGAATCTCGAAAAGATATGAAAAGATACGAAAAATACGCAAAAAAGGACTTGGGAAGAGGCGCAACAGGCACTGCGTCTCTTGGAAGAGGGGCATCACTTGATGCGTCCTTTCCCAAGTGGTTTCCTCTTGCGGAAGAAAGATTTCCGTGTTTTGATTTTGGAATAACGGATTAATCTTGTTTTCCTTAATATTTTGTGTGAATATTACGGGAAATTCTTTACCAAAGATTACAAGATTGCAAAATATGGAATAGAAATATCCAGAACATTCTGACTCGTCATTTTAACGGTTATCAGAAAATGAAGACGGTTTTAGGCCCGGACTCCAAATGTACTCTAATTACTGCCAAAACGACCGTATCGGCACATAGATGTCAGTTAAGAGGTAGACACAAGTGTTTGAGCGATCACTTGATGATAAACTTACGAACTGTGACAAATCGATCCGCGTACCAAACAATGCGGCCCAATCATCACCAGGTGGTTTGCGGGAGGTGCAGAAATGAGGTATCTACAGTGGGTTCCACAGAAGGCGAATAATGGGCGTGAAGCTACTCCCGCAAGTGACTCCACTCAGCCAGGTACGCACTCCGAAGAACACAGACAGATACAATCACAACAATCAACAACAACCAAATCCAACAACCGTCACAATATGAATATGATACTTTACAACAATCACAATCAACAACAAACCACATTATGTGACTAATACTGAGTAGGGAAACCCTACCTGGAATGCAAACACAAGCAGACGATCTTAGCAGCTATCTCAAAACATTTCCTCTACGAATCCTCCTCCTATCACATAATCACATAATTACTAACAATACAACTAATCACAAAAACCCCCAATCCCATAAGTTAGGGTTTAAACAAAGTCAATCAAACGCTATAAAATTGGTATGTAGATCTTACCCTTGACGCAAGGATTACTACGACGCAAAGAAAAATGAAATCCGACCCCTCAAGCTCCGGGATTTGCCAATAACGCGGATGAAGAGAACAACGTAGCTTTAAATCCCCTTTGAGTGAATTAGGTTTATGAAAAGTGTTTAGGGGAGAAGACGATATAAAATATATACTAATCCACGTCATTAACAAAACCCGTGAAAATATTACCCGTTAACCGACTAACTCGATCGAGTAACTAACGTACTCGATCGAGTGCCACTTACTCGATCGAGTACCCTACAGACAGAATACTGTTTCGTAACTCAAAACACCCTTACTCGACAGAGTAAGGCCTACTCGATAGAGTACCCATAGACATAGAAAACCGTAGTATTACAAGATTTCTTGTAGTGATCACAAGTTCACAACTCCACACACCTGAATACACACTAAAGTGTGTAGTCTGCCAGAATATCCATCGCAACAAGTATTCCACACCGCCAGTGGAGGACCGCAACCGTTCCCACCTAAGCCATGCTCATCTCATCCGAGCGATAAACCATGTTCCTTAATGTGCACATCGCCTCTGTGGCGGGTCCCACAGAAGGCGAATCAAGGGCGTGAAACCACTCCCGCAAGTGACTCCACTCAGCCGAGGATGCACCTTGATGTGTTCATTTTATATATACTTTTACCCCTCATTTTAGTTCGGTTTTGATTGCATATCATACTTTAATTAGTATATTTGTGAGATAATCTTGTGTTCTAGGTGTATTGTTTGTATTTGTTACATTTTGTAGGAATTTAAGCATTTAGAGTCTTTTTCCTATCACATTTGCAAGCACTATAATATATGGGTAAGTATGAAAGTTAAATGAACCAAGGAAGAAATTACAAGGCCAAACATGAAGAAATGTGAAATGTAAAATGCTAATTAAATCACAAAATGAAGCCCACATTACAAGTCCATAAAATTTTACATAAGATGCTAAATTATGTGATTAACCAAAGGCTTGAAGATGGGATTAATGGCTCGCATTGGATCCCCTTGGCAATTACTCAAGAATTGAAGGAAAATTAAGAGTATGCTTAGGATGTCATTTTGGATTCCTTTACAAATTTTACTCCCTTATACTTATATAAAGGGTGTTGATCAACACATCTTCTACACACCTTTACACACCATTTTTCTTAATATTTTCTACACTACTTTCATGTTCTTAGTTTAGTTTAGTTTAGACTAGATTTAGCATAAACAATTTCCTTTATGCATTTCAATTTATATTACAAGTTCCATTTCAAGTTATATTCAAGTTATTTATAGTTGCATTGTTCTTCAATTCCATTTTCATTTCCATTTCCAGGTAATTCTATTCCTATTTTCATTATGTTTATCATTTCAATTATCATTAGTTTAGTTGACATTTACATTATGCTAGAGTAGTCTACCTTGTCTGGGGAATGAATGGAGCCATGTATAAAAAGTATTTGTAACATGATAAACTAGGATGTTATAATACCGTTACATTGTTTCTATCACATGTTTGTATCGTCACGTTTAATCTTTGTTTAAAGGCCTTATTCGTTGATTAAGTTTGTTAATTCGTTCTATAAGTCGAGAGGCATGGAATCGGATTAGACTAAGCATGTGTAGTAAGACGACCTAGTCATAAACGAGAGTTTCTCTAGGACCCGTTCTATGTTTGACACTAATATCGTGAGATGGGTGTCTCTAAGCCTAAACAATTAACGATTCATCAACTCCTATGTTTAATTTAAGCATTTACATAATTTGCATGTGTAACCCGACCTTCCTAGACTATTTCTTTATCGTTATTGTTTTCTTCCATTAACCAACCAACCAACCAACAACCGATAAACCGACCTCGATAAAATTCAATCCATAACAATTAATTTACAACTACCGTCTCTCTGTGGATTCGACCCCTACGTAGTACATTCACTTGTGTCTAGAGTATTTATTTTTGCATAGATGTGTGATAGCCTATCACACGTCGAGAACCACAGACAAACAATCACAATCAACTACAAAATCAACAATCACCAATTTCAATACAATATAGACAAATGTTATTAATCAACAACCACCAACAATCAATCAATCAACATGTATGTAATCAATAACTGAGTAGGAAATCCTACTTGGAATAAGCAATCACGAGACCGTCACAAGCAGCTAATCAATAATGCTCCTCTACAAAACCTCCTCCTATAATCATATAATCATTCTATTACCATCTAAAACAACAATATACTCCCAAACCCCTAATTTACCCAATTAGGGTTTTAAACAAAATCAACGAAACAATATGAAAACTATACAAGGATCTTACCCTCGACACGACGAACTCAACGGCGTAAAGAACGTGACGATCCGACAACCTTAGCCTTTGAGATTTGACAATAACGCGAAGAACAAAGCAATGTAACTCTTTTCTCTCTTTGAAAGGTTTTTAGAAAAGTAAAAGTACTTAAGAATGTGACGGAAATCTTAAATACTAATCATGCGTTATTAACAAATCCCGGCTAAAACAACCCGTAAAACCAACTTACTCGATCGAGTAAGTGACTTACTCGATCGAGTGTCACACATACTCGATCGTGTACCCATCAAGCAGACTACTATTTCGTATAAAAACATACTTACTCGACAGAGTAAGCCCCACTCAATAGAATACCCATAAACATAGAAAACTGTAGTATTACAGGAAACTCAACTTAAATTCTGCCTCTTAACATAATGGTTATAACAATTCGAATATCTCTGCTTCTACGTTGACCCCTACTTGACAAATATGTACGAAATATTCGATTTTACACTTTCGCCTCTTTTCTGGAGCATGACTTCAATGAAGATTCAACTCAATCACACAATTAACCATTAGTTTAGGAGTTAAAATCAATAAACTCTGGCTAATAGGTTTTGAGTTTGATCTCCATATATTATATTGTCCTATCTACTCATGAGCATCTAGATCAATCAATACAAAGTTATTTTAGTTTAACCAGACGTCTGGAGTTGAAGTCTTGAAAACACAACAGTGTTAAAAATCATAAGAGAATTGTATTGCCGTAAAGTTATTACCCGACTCGAATACGGAGTAAACTGAGTGGTATACGGAAAAAAAAACATGCAGAGTGTTAGGATGCAAACCCATGTCCCACATCAGTGTTAAAAAGATGGAAAATCATCTTTATAGTGCCACAAAATATAATAGTATTAGGCCATTTGGAAAGGATGCTAGGAGTAAATCGTTAGGACTTGACCTAACGCGGACAATATAGTACTATTATGGACAATGGACACCGGTGTAGCAGAAGCCCAACACGGAGTATTACCCTATGTAACCATTTGTTAATTCGAGGGAAATGAAAGGGCTAGTAAGCAACTTTAACCCAGACTGAACTTGGACTAAATTTATTTAGGCAGGTCCTCGTTCCTCATTTTTGAACGTTAGTGACCGATTTATTTAGGAATGGACTGAATTTTATGTTTATAAACATAATTATTAAAATATTATGAAGTAAATAAACATTTTATCTTCAAAAGATAAATAAATTAATATCTAAAATTATTATTTTTGAACAACTATCTAACTTTTCAATGCATTTGATTTACTAGGATATAAATGTGAATATCATATACGAAACATTTTTTTTTAAATATTTTTAGGTCTATTTTGGTCTCATATTGAACATATCGAACGGTTAAAGCTCGGTCCGGTCTAAGACTTAGTTATAGGTCTATTTTTAAGGGTTAATTGCTGTCATATTTCATGATGAATCGTGAGCCGTGACTTTAGCTACCTAGGATTGAATTGGTGGATTGTCAATTTGTCATTATGTTGAAGCTACTTATTCACAAAGATAGCATTTTGCCATTGATTTTCACCGTCATTGATCATGATTCAGGATAGTGCGTATAAGAAATTCATAGGCGAGTATGCCAGGTGGTTTTTAGTTAGGCTTCATGCCACTCTTATTATAGTCGATTTTGTAGATTTTGAATTTTGAGGTCTATATGAGAATTGAGCTTAATAGTGGCTAATCTTGTAGTCGAAGAGAAAGACAAGAGAACCAAAAGAGGAGACTGTGACCCTTGGCCCTACTGTGCGGGAAGGTGAGTATGTGTTTGGAGTTGCTCACGTTTTTGCCTCTTTCAATGATACCTTCATTGTAAGCACATTTCCATCTCTTCCTCGTTTCTTTTAATGATGAATTATTGATTATTAATTTTAAGTTAAACGAAGCATCCCTATATGTACTCATTCTTCCGTGTATTG
Source organism: Silene latifolia (assembly GCF_048544455.1). Taxonomy (NCBI): domain Eukaryota; kingdom Viridiplantae; phylum Streptophyta; class Magnoliopsida; order Caryophyllales; family Caryophyllaceae; genus Silene; species Silene latifolia. The sequence continues at coordinate 10,377,229 of NC_133537.1, read as the reverse complement.
CCATTTGCAGCACGTGACTGATTTATCTGGCAGGGAAACATTGGTCCGTATTACTGGTAATTTCTTATCTAAGTATCCCCTTGTCTTAATTGTTTTAGGTATGTATTGAACTTCTTATCGAAAAAAAATGGTGGTTCTTGAACAGGTGGAATGAAGGTTAAAGCTGACAGAGATGAGTCATCACCATACGCAGCTATGCTTGCAGCACAAGATGTTTCACAAAGATGCAAGGTTGTATACTATGCTAGTCCGGTGTTTTTAGCGGCTTTGTTGCTTTCTATAATGGCTAATTATTTCTCTTGACACTGGTCAGGAACTGGGCATCACTGCTCTTCACATTAAGCTTCGTGCTACTGGTGGAAACAAGACTAAGACCCCTGGTCCTGGTGCCCAGTCTGCCCTTCGAGCCCTTGCTCGTTCTGGAATGAAAATTGGCCGCATTGGTAATTTTGCCATCCCTATTTAGATGTTTTAATTACATTCATATTTTGCATGAATCATGGGTTAATATTAAGTTTTGAGTATGCGGTAATTGAGAGCTGGAAATACACTGGCAAAGTGTGTGACTGTGTGGATACAGATGAAGGGAAAGCAAGGGAAAGCAAGGGGGAGAAAATAGTCCTTCAGGGCGTGTGAATACCCGAACAAACATAGGAAAGAAAGGAAAGAATGAGTCGGTCTATGACAGCAATTTTTTTGCTGGAAGTCAGTTCTTGATCGTAGAAGATGATGATATATGCCTTTAGTTTGTATGAAATCATTTTATGCGTGCATCCATTGATATAGAACATGATATGCGCTTGTACCTATTTGGCCCTTGGAATTATGTTGAAAGATAATTCCTATAGATGGAGTTAGAAATGAGAGAGAGAAAGGACATGGGAGGAGAAAGTCAGGGATCATAAAGGCTGGAGAGAATTGTACGCGGGCGATATTCTTGTTCACTCGTTCTAATTGCGTACAGTTACCTACTTACATGTCTATTTCGCAGTGCAATTAAACCATTCTTTGACTTTTCTTCATTCAAACACGCCCTTATGATGCCCTTATTTCAGACTTATGAAATGCATTTTGCTACCGTTTGACGTATTTTATTGTGGAAGATGCATTACTGTTGTCCGCAGTTAATTTTTAAAACCTCACATATTTCCTACTTCCTATTTTCAGAGGACGTCACACCAATCCCCACCGACAGTACCAGAAGAAAGGGTGGCCGCAGAGGAAGAAGGCTATAAGAAGTCTCCGCAAGATCTTCCTTTTGGTGCTGCTTCTCAAATGTTATACAATTCAGTACTGGCTGTTTTGTTTATCTATGACAATCTGAGTAATAGTTAGCATCTCATTTGCTCGACTTGATTTTGAAGTTGGTGTTAGTTATGTCACCATGATCCAGATTGTTTTTGTTGACCAATTAATGTACTTGTACAAGTTTTTAGTAATCCGAATGCCTTTCTATTCAAACACTACTAGATAGCAGGCGCCTGAGACTGGCGCAATACAATCCTGAACTTAAATCAGATTGCTGAGAATGTTCGTATTTGCTGACTAGGGAAGCCAAAGGCTCGTTATTCTTTGGTTCTGGATTATGATGGAGCAACCCAACTCACTACAACATGCTTTTTTTTTTTTTATGGTGAAGTGGCACTCATTCAATGCATTTCTTGGCACAATTGTCGTTCAGGCTGTGTATATCCGACCCCTTTTACCAACAATTTGCGGGAGCCCTTTGAGGGTTTCGGTTTAATCTACTCGTTGACAGAACCCACAGAAGTAAAAAAAAGTTGGTTACATAAATATATAACTCACTAAGTCTATACAAATCAATACTTATCGACTTAAAGAGTTATTTACACTATCAATTGACGGTCAATTGAAGGAGATTGCCCCAACTTGTCGGTAGGGAATACTCCTGTTCAACACCGAAAAAAAAGAAGGAATAGTCTGTATGTGTGATCAAATCGAACTCTTTGGTGTTTATCTACTCAATGTTATATCTGAACACACAAAAAAAAAAAAGGTATCTTAATTGACACTCCTGCAAACTTTTCTAACTTCGCCTTGATCTCCAGTGAGTACATCAAGTGCTTGCAACTTCACCATGGCGTTTGCGAGTTCAATATTAAAGAGTGTTGCATTGAGAGACAATTGTTGAACAAACCCTTGAGTTGTCGGATCACGGGCTAGCTCTTGGTCAATTGGAAGGACTCCTCTCCGGTTGATGATTTGATTGAAGTAAGAGTTATCTACTGTATTTAACCTTTGAGGATTTTGATCAAGAAGAGTGAAGTTGCTGTTCACTAAGGTGTTCTGAGGGCATGTCGACATTAGATGGTTGCGAAGTTCAGGATCCATGAAGGGGTCGAATAGGCTAGTACCTGGGTAGAGACGGTCCTTGAAGAACACACAATGTGCAACTCCAACTGTGTGACATCCTGCTTGGGCGACAACAGAATAAGACCGTTACAATAAGACCGTCTCATATAAATTTCTATGTATTTGAGTTTGCAGGTGTTAAAAAATACCTAATAGAACAACCATTTCTCCGATGGTGAAATTTTTGGCAGCAAAGGCTGTAGCGGTGTCCTCGACTGACAGGAAAGGGCCAGGAAGATCACGCGCATCCTTGGCTCTTGACACTAGTCCATCTCTTCTACCTGTTTGTACCGGATAATCGGGTCCTCCTCCCTGTTCAGAAAGACACATGATATTCTGTAATGTAATACAGAGTTTTTTCGATAATGAATTTTGGCAGTGTGTTTAATTTACCAGTTTAATTAGCACTTTAGTAGCAACTGCAATGATATCAGCACAGGAAACTAAACCAGGACATTTCGCTTCGACAGCAAGCTTTACATCATCCACAATTTTGTATCCTCTCACACTACGATTAGGGCTCGCAGTTTTCTCTGTCGAATTTCCCTCGATCAGAATCGATGCATCACACCCCTGTTCATTTTCAGTTAACAACACATCATTAGATTACTGATTAACAATGTCATAGCACGAGTATGTTTTTCTGGTGTAAAGGGAGCCACAAGGGCGATTTTGATGCTGACAGGGTTTGAACCTAGGTCATGACTACCACAGCTCATGATTTTACCAACTAAGCTAGTTTGACACATATGTAAGTACTTATAAGTAATAGTACTTTTGATGAGATGAATAATGAAAGCGTACACTGACAAAACAATCATGAAATTGCAAGCGGAGCAAAGCAGGAAGTAAAGTAGGATCAGCTCGAAACAATGCTTCAACTACATTAGCAATAATCGCTTCAACATCCACATCCTCCTCTAAGCATTTCCCAACATAAAACCCAACCTGAAGACCAGAAGTCGAATCTCCAACAAGCGAAGGCAAAGGTGGACTACCCAACGGCTCTCCCGACAAATTCATCGGCCGAGAAGTAGAAGCCGGGAGCCACTTCGACCCTGCAGGAGCAGAAGCAGGAGCAGCAGGAGGACGAGGAGGAGGAGGACTAGTAGTAGTGCATGGTGGTTCATCATATGGATCAAAGGTAGCACAATTACATAAAACAATAATTAGACAAAATTTCAAAGTTGAAAGTAATACAATGATGTTAGGTGGGTAGACCCTCATTGTGTACAATTAGTCCAAGTTTACGTGAAATGTTGATATTTTAGCAAGTTTTGGATTGTTTATTTTAATTGAAATTTGGTCATGTGTATGGTGAGAAAGGTATATAGTTAGATAATAAGTCAATGTCATTCAATTGATTGCATTATTTTTCTTTGCTTTCTTTATCAATTATTATCATAAAGTGTTACCGCGTATGATGTAAAGTAAGATGTCTAAATTATTGGATTATTAATCGATGTTTGATTGTTTCTAATAAACTATTCAAGATTTCAAGGTATGTAGTTGTCTGAACTCTAATACTGTTTTCGAAAAATTAATATGTCGGTGTTCCGAGTAGAGATCATCTTCAATTTTATGCATTTTTAACTCGGGTTTCGAAAGTCAAAATTTTTAAACTTTGACCATAAATATACGGAATTTTAACAATTGGAGTTTATGTTATTATTATTATCATCAAATCCCTTAGTTTACTCTATTCATTCAAATCATTTGTTTACCTTTTATATTTTTTGTGAGAAATATTTTAATTAAAGGTAAATATTAAACAAATAATTGACACCAAAGGAGTATATTTTAAAATTTACTTTTTATGTACAAACACAATAAACAGGGGTGGGCTACTAATATAGTAATATTAGGGCAGAGTACGGATCGGGTATTTGATCCAAAGTGTTAGTTCGGATTGGATATCCATATTAGAAATCATGAAGTTAGATATCTAATATCCAAACCAAATGTTCGGGTATCCAAAATAATCGGATCAGATGCGGATATCCATACTTTTGAATTTACTTTAAAATTAAGTTTGAAGCACGATTATATTCATAGTCATACATGATAATTTTCTTTAGTATTCTTATTCCAATGTTCTCGACATAAAATTTAAGTACCACCTAGATATTTCTCTAATATTTTAAACATTAATTAAGTTGTTGTATCAAATAAAATTTTATTTTCTCGAAATTATACTAGAAAACTATAGTTTCGAATCGGATCGGATATCCAAATGTTTTAATTCTAATATCCATATTCAAACCAAAACCAAAGATTTCGGATCAAATATCCAAACCAAACTTAACTTTCGGATCGAATATCCAAAAATTCGGATCGGATTAATTTGGATAATCGGATTTTTTGCTCAGCCCTAACTAATATAAGGGTAAATTAGAAAAAAATTGAGATATTTAACAAAAAAATTTAAATCTTTCGTTGTGTTATGGAGATCCGTCCAAACCGCCACTAACGTAAAAGCAAGCACACAAATAATGTAGAATAAGAAACTACTTTTTTTTTTCTCTCCTAGCACTCTGTATATAATAATAGCCTATATTGGACTACTACACTATCCGTCTATACGTATAGACGGATACCATTTTTCCTCACAAAATATCCATTTGCTATAAAGTGGGAAGCACATGGGGGTGCCCCACCTTGTCGCCCATACCCATTTTATTAAAGGTCTTTACTCGTCTGTTCGCCCACCCGTCTATACCAAGACCTATTGTAGTTGTTGCATCAGATGTCTACTGAGTACTGATCCATTCGAAAGTCGCATTAAGATGTTATTCAATTTCATTCACGATTAGTCTCATTATAGATGGATATGTCTGTCTAAAGTAAAAGACGCGTCAAATATACTTTTAAAGTATTTGATATTTTTGGACCTCATCATGCAATTTGTTGCTTGTCTTATAGAGTAAATATTTAGCTCGTTTATAACTATAAATGAATATCTATCCGTCGATAATGTGAATTTGTGTTTTAACTAATGAGTGGAGAAATGATGGGAACTGGGAAGTGCCTAAATTGTCCCGAACTTTCGTAAAGTTTTCTACTCCCGGTGTTGGGTAATTTATGATGAATATTGACCACATGATTAATATTCCCTCCATCTCGGTCAATGTTATTCTCTGATTTTGGCACAAAGATAAAAAAAGAGGAGGGATCAATTATTAAATGGCAAATGGACAAAATTGTGTGTGAATGATTAGATTGACTATTAAGTTGATTCTTAAAATAAAAAGAACAACAATTGACTGAGACACCAGAAAATGAAATAGGATAACAAATAATCGGAATAGAGAGAGTCCAAGGTCAATATAATAGAAGTAATTATCAAACCTAACTCATGAATGATTAATGCTTCCAAATTCCAAACAAAGATTACTAGAATGAGATTAATTGGTGGACTATAAACTGCATGTACCCACAAGACCAAGTCCTCAACTCCTCAACATACCTACTGGATCTATATAGTCGAATATGTCTACGGTGGGGACGGGAATCAACTTACGACCTGTCATAACCTCTTTTTATTTATATCTCTATTTTGATCGATTGTCCGAGTCATCATAAGTTACGACAATCTTAAACAATAATTGGTGTATACTTTATCACACTCATCACGAACGATTGTAAGGAGTGTACCTTATGATATGAGTAGTATAAGACAACGTCTTTTCAAGATTTTTTTTTTTTTTTATTTATTTATTTAGAGAGAGCAATAAGGGAGATTTCAATGCTAACGGGATTCGAACCAAAGTCATGAGTAACACCTCTCATGACTTTACAAATTAAGACGGTCGACATTTGCAAGAATTTGTCATCACTATTAAGTCTAATTGTGATTTTTTGAATCATAAATCAAAACTCAAGGAAAATACAAATGACGACAACGACGACATCTTAAAACAAAATCTCATTCTGTAAATGAGCTGGGATCGGCTAACACGTATACCGTTGTTTAACAGAGTCATTAATAACTAATGAAAAATTAAAAAAGTGGAAAAGAGAAACACAAGGGTAACACAGACTATGTAGATTGTAGATTGCAGAAAGTGGATATTTCAGTTGAATTTACTGCAAACTTTTCTGATATTTCCTTTATCACCAGTTAAAACTTCAACAGCCTGCAATTTCACCATAACTAGTGCCAATTTCGAGTTAAATGATGCCGGATTAGCGACAAAGCTGTTGACAGTCGCATTTGTGCTAGGATCGCGAGTTAGAGCTTGATCGACTGGGAGAAGTCCTCTCTTCAATGCAAGCTGGTTGTAGTAAGAACTATCAAACTTGTCTATGCCTCCACTTTGGTCTAGAAAAACCTCATTGTCAACTGTTCTGTCCTGAGGGCAGAGTTGTATCAAGTTTTGCCTTAGGCTCTCATCCATGTTAGCGTCGTAATCGCTACTGTCATTGTAGAGTCGGGTTCTGAAATGTCGACAATGTGCAATTCCGACTGTGTGACAACCTACATACATGTCATGCAATGTGTTATAATAAATGTGGCAAATGTGGGGTAGCTTAACGAGTAACTAAGGTCCAGGCCCGTTAATTGGATTTGAGAGATTCGGTTCTAAAAGACAATATGAGGCCCATGTTATAGGAAACCTTAGTTTTTGTACGTTCTTGAGATTCAGCTAGCAAGTGAAAACAATTGATTGAGTTTGGGAGCTGGTTCTGAGAACCTTGTGAATATGCTATGAGACAGCCCTGCTAAGTTGGACTGTGTGACTTTAAATAAGGACCAATGTCGATATATAGAAATCGAAAAATGGGTAAATGAGGTTAATTACCTAGAAGAGTAACCATTTCATCCAAAGTAAAATTTTTAGCCTTGAAAAATTCAAAGCTTTGGGGAACATCTAAAGAAGGGCTTGGAAGGTTCACATCATTAGCATCTGACACAGTTCCATCCCGTCTCCCGGTTTGCACACCGTAATCTGGCCCGCCTCCCTGTATAAATAGTTCAAAATTAGAACAACTTTAGATGAAATGGTTTGAAAATTCTATGTAATGTGGAGTTTGTTACCAGCTTTAGAACAACTTTTGTAGCAATAGCAATGATGTCTGCGCAAGAAACAATGCCAGGGCATTTGGCTTCGACTTTAACCTTCAAAGCATCAATGAAGTCGTATTCCCTAACACCATTGTTAGCACTAGCGACTTTCTCGGTTGTAGTTCCTTCGATTAGGATCGATGCATCACATCCCTTTTCAAGTCATAATGTTACATTATTAGTACAAAGAATTGAACAAAATCAATATTGCACTAGGCTAAATCATCTTCGACAAATTACATGGTTATATGTTAGTAGGAATAGGAATGAATCGATTGATAAGTGCCAGGCCTCGCATATGTACTTAGTCTGGTGGTTAACAAGGAGGTATAGTGGACCAAAGGTCCCAGATTTGTATCCCCCACCTCGGATATAGTGCTGCCCATGTGACTCATTTGACACCAGAAAAAAAACAGACAAAAAAGAATATGGTCACCTTAACAAAGCAGTCATGAAATTGGAGCCGGAGGAAAGCGGGTAGGACAGTGGCGTCACTTCGGAAATGACTTGCAACTTCGGCTTCTATAAATGCTTGAATATCAAGAGTCGTATTAGGGCAACGACCTTTATAAAAACCGACCTGCAACCCCGTAGGGTTCTTTTTAGCCTGACCATATGGAACAGACTCTCCAACCCGACCCATTGCCATGACTAGTCCAAGAACTAGTACAACAGTAGCTAAACTAGAACCAAAATATGAGACCCCCATTTTTAATTTTTATTTTTTTTGGTTTTTAACTTTAAATTGTGTACATTTTGAGTTAATGTCAATACATATATATATACATATACATATGTGAGTAGATGAGTTTAATTTGGATGAATTTGTCACAATATTATTTCAAGTTGTATTAATTTAAGTAGTCTTGAACGTAAGTTAATTATTAGTTCTATAGTTCTATGTACGCACAAGTAAGTAGTAGTAGCCGAGCACGTACAAAGTGGCATGCACGTACCAGTTAGTCCGGTTGGCATACGACATACCACAATATCAAACTAAGGGTCCGTTTGGATACAATTTTAGGAGGGAAGGGGAGGGGAGGGGGAGTGAGGGGAGGTGAAGGGAGGGGAGAGAAGGGGAGGGCAAATCAGAGGTGGGTGTTTGGATAACAAAAATTATAAAGGGAAATGGAAGGGGAGGAAGGAGGGAGATGAAGAATGGATGGAGGATTGAAGGATGTTGGTGGTATAATTAGAGTCCAAATAATGTTTTCTTTCCAAATCTTGCCACCCTTGGAAAGATTATAGTTTGTTCTATAGGAGGGAAAATAAGTCCTCTCATTTCTCTCCCCTTCCATTTCCTTTCTCCCATATTTTTTATCCAAACAAAGAAAATTAAATCCCTCCCTTTCCCTCCCCTCCCCTTCTCTCCAATTCCTTCAATCCAAACGGACCCTAAGTCATCTAAGGGAGAATATAAGGTTGGCATACGACATACCACAATCTTATTGTATGTTTTTCAATTTTGAATGATAATGACATTAGGGTAATATCGAAGACCTTAATTTGGTGTATTTCGATACTGTTAAAACTCATGTTCTACATCAATAGTGAGGTGAAAGATATCTTTATAAGTGTCAACAGAATAAAATAATACGACACTTTTGGGAAGGAGCCAATTAGAGTAAATTCCTGATGACTTGACTCAAAGCGGACAATATTGTACTATTATTGACAATATAAACGAAATAGAGGGAGTATAAACTACGCACTAGTTTTGAATCCATTGTAACGCTCTTATGACTTATTTGTCGAGAAAAAGAAACATATATCAGATGTATTACCTCAGATTTTACTTATTTTTGAGCATATGCGTGTTTTTTCAGAGTTTGTTACCTCAAACTTTATTTGTTTTTGAGCATATGTGTTTTATTTCTGAGCTTATTAAAGTTTATAAGTTAGATTTTAATTTTTTTTTCATCAAAACTCAAATTTAACTAAGTTTGTATGCAATATTTTTGAGTTTTATTGTAATTTTTTGAGCTGAATGTTTTAGTGAATAAACTCAAGAACTTTATAGTAAAACTCATAATTTTTAAAATAAAACTCAAAAACTTTATTATAGTGTTCAAAAACTATAAAACTGATGGTAGTACATCGGATATATAATACACTTACTGCTTGTTTGTCCGGAAAAAAAAAACACTATTTCAATCTGCTGGAATTAATGATGTATACTATCTTAGCCGGCATGCCCAATCAAATGATAGTCCGTATACAATGCATGCTTGTGAGTTGAGACTTGTAAGGAGCGCGTTGACAACATTTTATTATTCAAAGATATTATTATTTCCTTATAGTAGAACTTTTTTTTTTTTTTTTTTTTTTTTTTTTTTTTTTTGGTACGAATGAGGGGCTAGGCCCCAAAAGAAAAGTTAATTGTTTGCTATTATACGGGGAGTAGCAATCCCGGCCCAAATATGTCCTCCCTAATACTAGCATCTACTCCCAAATTTGCTAACAAATCCGCCACTTTATTTGCTTCTCTATAAGTATGTTTGAGCTTAACCGTTCAGTGCTCCTCCTTGATCAAGTCTTGACATCTTTTGACGATAAACTTCAGACTATTGCTCAACAGTTGCTCCTCTTTAACCCTGTTAACACAAGGGGAATTATCCATATAAATAATAAGCCTCCGTATCTTTAGTGACTTAGCTCTTTCCAGCCATGCAAGGAGAGCTAATAACTCAGCTTTCATTGAGGAACATATCCCACAGGAGAAGTAGAAAGCATTAACGAAATTACTCGTTTTATCTCGGAAAATCCCGCCACCACCTGCTAGGATTTCCTTTTAAAGCCCCGTCGGTATTAAGCAAAATCCAACCATGAGGTGGAGGGAGCCAACTGTTAAAAACCTCCACATTCGAAGGTCGAAGTTGCGGAATAAAAATATACTTAATTACTTCGGCTAAATAGATTATTTCATACGACATTTATTATAATTTTAGTAAAAAGTGTAAAAATGTTAAAGAAACTTGTGCAATAACCGTTTTAAGAGCATGTGTCGATGACCTTGGTTGGTAAAGTCATGACTCATGAGAGGTGATACTTATGACCTCTGTTAAATCCCAACAGCATGAATGAAAATTACCCAGGACTCTCTTTGCACAAAAAAAATATCAATCTTAAGGGCATAAAAGTAATATATCTATAATCAAAAGAGATTTGACGATGTAAGCTAGTAAGCTACTAAAAAACACATTAAAGGATCCTTGCATTCATTCGATATAGTGTTCGTAATTTTCATTCTGGGTCATAGAAACAATCATTTAGTATTGCTAATATATGGGTAATATTGCGTACATTTCTCTTTGCACAAAAAAAAAAATATCAATCTTAAGGGCATAAAAGTAATATATCTATAATCAAAAGAGATTTGACGATGTAAGCTAGTAAGCTACTAAAACACATTAAAGGATCCTTGCATTCATTCGATATAGTGTTCGACGTAATTTTCATTCTGGGTCATAGAAACAATCACTTATTATTGCTAATATATGGGTAATATTGCGTACATATCTGACCTTCTATACCGCACTTTAAAGGACCCATCATTAAGGCACTGAGGTAATCTTGTTGTTGTTGGAAAAAAACTTCATAAAGAGAAATTAAAAAGTTTTTTCACATTTTTCTCAAAAAAAAATTTTTTTTTCGCAAAAAACAAAATAAAATTAGTTATCCTTATTCAGGTATAGAATCATAAAAACTTTATTGATTGGACCTTAACGGGAATTTTTTGGTTATATGAGGTTATTTGAGCAACCTTATCTATATAAAATTAAACCAAATTTAAGCATTCTCCTTAAGCCACGTCATCACATACATATTATTTTTTTTAATAAATGTGGGACTCACACAAACAAAAATTGGAATTAATTCCTGAAAAACTGCTATGTTTAAGTTTTAGACGTAAATATTTACGTTTATGTTTTTTGCACGTAAATATTAGTGAATAATACCGAATAATGAATAATTTAAAACGTAAATAATTAAGTCCAAAATTGTACCAATAAAGTTACACAAACGGTTAAAAATTCAGTCCAAATTTAAGTATGAATTAATCGGAAATATAGTAATAAATTAAAGAACAACATACTAAAATTTCATTTTTAAAAAATAAAAAATAAGCTATTATCTCATAAATATATTCAGTCAGATATAATTTTTCTATATGACAGGCATATTGTTTTATATACATTGCATTTAATATACTTTATATTATGTTTTTAACATTGAATTTTTGCAGTGTTTTAAGTTATTATCATTATAAAAGAAATAGAGTATAAAATATTCATATATTTTGGTTAATATTTTTTAAATGTTAATTATTTATGACAACTTTTTAAAAATATACCCGTACAATTTTGCACGAGTTAAAAACTAGTTAATTTGAGTTTTGGGTTTATTTCAAACTATTTAATGCCAATGGCCAACGTCATCAATTGTATTTTTTTCCCCTGTTTTAAGACAAAGCCGCTACTTAGGAGGCGTTTGGTTCGAAGGGAAGGAATGAAATGAATTGGAATCTCATAGTATTGTGGTATGGATTCTAAATCCCATACTTGGTTTATATTGTTTGGTTGAACTTGGAGAATGGAATGAAATGTTAAACATTATGGAATTGAGTTAGAATCTTGGGTTAAAGGTTGGGTATGAGATTAGAGGGGGTTGGAATGGATTTAGAACTCCATTCCAAAATAGCTCAAACAAACACTAGAATAGATTAAATCCATTCCATTCCATTCCAACTGCCTCAACCAAACACCCACTCATTTAGCTCGTTTGCAAACATAAAAGTAACGAAATAGACGGTAAAAACTTTAAGGACTCAACCATCAACAAAACTAATATGAATTAACATGGTATTAGAGAGCTCAATAACCCTTAAATCCTAATTCAAATAGGCGATGATGTGTAAACTATTAACTGAGACCGTGAGACGGAGAGAGTTAGCTATTGACTCGTCTACGGATTACGATGATGTATATTGACGTATTAGCAAATAGTTGCATTGATTCAATATTACTCAAATTAAATCCAAAAAGTTACTCCGAGACTTGAAATAATTTAATGATATACTCATTCCATGAAAACATGAATCGTCGTTTGAAACCGTCAATAACAGATTGGTAACAACAAAAAATATGAAAAATCAAGAAATATCGAAGCACACGAAAACAATACAAAAGATAGTGTTCCCTCCGTCGCAGTCAATAATTTTCATTTGACTTTACGAGATGATTCTAAGGTTATGGACCGAAATAGAGGGAGTAGTCCATAACCAGCACGGTCGGGTGATCTCGTTAATTGAATTTACTGCAGACCTTCCTGATGTTTCCATCAAGTCCAGTTTTGACATCAACAGCTTGCAATTTCACCATAGCTTGTGCCAATATAGCATTAAACAAGCCTTGGCTACCTGCGAAGCTACGCACCGTGTTTGCTGTACTAGGATCACGAGCTAGGGCTTGGTCGATTGTGAGGACTCCTCTTTGCTGTAATATTTGATGGAAGAAAGAGACGTCGAATTTGTCGTCACTGTAATAATTTGAGTACCCTCCACTACCTTGGTCGAGTAAAACCGCTTGAGTTGATGTTTCGTATTGAGGACATTTTTCACTCAACTGCCATCGTAGGCTCCCATCCATGTCAGGGTCATATTCAGTATTACCGGGATAGAGACGGTTTTGGAATGTTCCGCAATGTGCAATCCCGACTGTGTGACAACCTGCACATTTCGTGTAATGTTAAATATAACACGCGTAGATTTCAGCTATCTTAACTAGTCGGGTGGTTGAACCGATATATACATACCTATAAGCGCAACCATTTCCTCCAAAGAAAACCCTTTCGCCTTGAAGAATTCAAAACTTTGTTGCACGTTTACAGACGGTCTTGGAAGTTTCACATCTCCCGCATTTGATCTACTTCCGTCCTTTCGCCCTGTTTGTACGGGGTAATTCGGCCCTCCTCCCTGTAAATATTATACTTGTTATAACAGTAACAAGAAAGATAAATAAAAACAATAAAGAAAGCAACGCACAAATTTACGTGGTTCACTAACGGTATGTTAGCTACGTCCACATGGCAGAATGGAGAGAGTTTTATTGATATGCGTGGAGTTTTCAATTACAGATTCAGACGGTATAATAAGCATGACTGCTAGGGAGAGACTTAAAGAGTTTATATAATACTCTCTAAGACCTAATACAACATGACCTAATAAGGTCTAAGAGAGACAGAATCAAGGCACAAACCCAACAATACTTACGAGATTAAACCTGAAACAAACTTAAATTATGAAAAAAAAAAGAGAGAGAGAGAGACGTGAATTTAAATGAGCATTACCAGCTTCAGCACAGTAGTTGTAGCAATAGCGATAAGATCAGCGCAAGAGACGGTGTCAGGGCATATGCTTTCGACTTTAGCCTTCAAATCATCGAGGAAATCGTATTCCCTTACTCCGGCGTTAGCAGCATGGACTCTCTCGGTTGCACTTCCATATATCAGGATCGATGCATCACATCCCTTTCAAAGTCACATTACTAAATTAGTACGGATTCTGTTTTTAGGGTCGGATGTACACGTTCTTATATATTGATTGTCGACTGAAGAGTTTATGTTATAACAAAGAAAACAAAATATAGACAACAAATAAGGATGCTTACATTAACAAAACAGTCATGGAATTGCATTCGGAGGAAAGCAGGAAGTGTAGTTTTATCGCTATAGTAATGTTCCGTGACAATGTGTTCAATAAACCCCTGAATGTCGATACTCTTATCGGGGCACTTCCCGCGGTAATACCCGACTTGCAACCCCGATATGGGTAGCTTATTAGTCAACTCACTCGGATCTAACCACCCAAACACTCCGACTTGACCCATTGCCAAGATTAACCCAGCAACTAATGCAAAACTTGCTACACTCCTCATTTTTAATTTTTTTTTCTTTTGTTTTTCTTTGTTTTTTCGATTTTTGTTATAATTTTGAGTCGATTTGTGTCGATATATATACATGTTTGAGTTTAATTTGTTTATTACAATAATGTATTATTACTTGCTGCTATGATAATTATGTGTAGTAGTGGACAATCACGTAGTTTAGATCAGATATATGGAATGCACGAACCAGTAATTAGAATTTCAGATTATTAATATTATTATTATGGCCGGCTAATGAACCCTCAAGAACGAACATACGTTTGACATTCGAATAACCCAAAGGTCATAAATCATAAGCATCGGATGAATCATTTTGTCGATAGTTAACTTAGTTGGTAAAGTCATGACAGACAAGGATTCAATTCCTGTTATTGTTATATTTTGTCACAGTTGCTTCCGATAGACCAACAAGTAGTAGTATTATGGAAGGCATATACAGAAGGATAGGTGGAATAATGCAAATGACTCAGTAAAGTGGTTGAGTTTCTTTCTCTTGTGAAATATCAGTCCTTCGATGTAATTCTCGAAGCAATTTTAATTTCATCTTAGGTTATTCAGATACAGTCTTTTTGTGTTGCTAACACGAGGGTAAAGCTGCGTACATCCGAAGTCTGACACCCCCAACCCACCTCAGCTCGCAATTTGTTGGAGTCATTGAGGTAGACAGGCAGAATAAAGGGCACACGCTTGTCAAGAGGTGTTTTCGAATAGATTGTTGGAGTGCACATCAACAAATACCAAAGTCAACAACGAAACATTCCTTGATCTAACTCAAAATAGTTAGTTTAAGGTTGACAATCGCAATTACAAACAGATAATTGCAAACAAACAAAGGGGTTTTTGAGGCCGAAGCAAATTTGGTGATTGCTAAATGGAAAATGAGATGGCGCCACCGGGTGGTACTCAAATTGGACGTCACCGGGGGTATTATCGTAAGTTACATAGCTATTTTCATTTCCCTCCACTAAAATTAAAATTTCAAACTAATTAATAATAAAGGGTAATTTAGGAACTTAACCTTTTATAACTATAATCATAATTAATAGTAAAACCAATCAGTTGAATTTTCCTAACTTTTTGCCCATTTTTGTGGAGATATTCGGAAGTTACAACAACCAACACGTTTGTTCAAGGAACACCTAGGCATGTTGCTAGCTAGTATGGAAATGATAGTACACAGAGCTTTAGTTTGGGGGTGCTATACGTTTCTAGACAGAGTATTTAGTAGTGCCACGTTTCTAGACAGAGTTCTTGTGCGGGTGACCTTGGTGGTGGCAATTGCGGTTTCAGCCATGGCCATGGTGATGTGATGAAGTCACGGTTGTTTTGTGAAGAAGGCAACATGGTTACATGCATGGTAGGGAATTGATAAGATAATAAACAACGAACCACACTGGCAAAGATTTGTGTAAATTGATTTGTTAAGTTCAAGCTTGTGTCCATTCTACTTTGACTCGTCTTTCGGGAGATGTAAAAGTAGATGATGAACACAATACAACGATGAAGAAATGTAATGACCGATGAATTTAGTACCCGTATAAATTAGGCTAAATAAATTGTTTTGATGTTAAAATTTTGATAAAATTTAGTATGGTAAATTAATTTTAATTGAAACATATAAAATTACGCATCTACTCTTAAAATTTTGGCGCAAGAACGAAAACTAATATATTATTTTTTTATTTTTATTTGTCTTTAATTATGGCGGCGCCCTATCGCTATCCTTGCTAAATTAACTTATTTACGTGAAGTGCGGTAGTACTGAAATTTGGTACCATCCTCCTTGAAAATGGATAAAATATAAAAAAAAAAAATATATATAGGAATTAATATCAATTTGCTCCAAATTTGTATGGGTTTATGCAACTTTGATTACTTCATTGATGTTCGATCTAAATTTGCCTTGGTTATCCGGGAAAGAAAACAATTTAATCAAAAGTTTTAAACTGATGGTTGGAGTTTCAATATCGGTTTATATTATAATAAGATCTTGGGAATCCAACTATCATCTGCCTTCCAGAAACGCTTGAGAAAGATCTTGCCTTTGCCTGTGATCATTGCAGATGAAGAGTTACCCATGTAGACACATTCCCCATCAGCTACTTCCTCGAACTCAGCAAATAAACCCTTGTCAAGACCGAGATGTCCGGAAGCGCCCGATTCAAGACCCATTCAACATTACCCACCGTTTAGCTTTCACAACCACAAAGAAGAATGACATCATCATCACATCAACTATCATCCGCCTTCCGTAAACGCCCACTCGAGATCGGAGAAGCCGGAACGATTTTATCTTTACCCGAAAATATTGAGAGAAGAAGAGAAGAGAGAACGGAGAAGAGTGTATGATTGTTGTGTTTTTTAGAGGCTCGAAGACTCGAATTTATAGCAAAACAGATAGCGATTCAGAGCCAAAACCGACTCCTGAAACTGTGCCTCAAATCCGAGTTAGTGGGAGAAAGACTCTCCCCACTAACAGTCAGGTTGACTGACTTATTCAACACAGCTAACAACAAAAAAAAAAACAGCCCAATTCATAACTCGGCTCCGGCCCAAAAAGATAGGCACAGCCCGCCGCAGGCGATTGCCGAATCCCAAATCACGAATCCGGGCCGGGCTCGGGCACGGGCACGCGCGTGCGCGCGTGTGCGAGCTGAATTAAGCACCTCGCAAAGCTTCCACAAAAGCCTCCCATGACCCACTAGTGATATGGTAAGGAGTGTGGTCATATATAAACATGTGAAACACTCTTTTCCTCACCAATGTGGGACAATTGGAAAATAGAACTTCCAAACAAAGCCCCTATTTCCAACAATCCCCCACTAGGGGCGCCAGAGGCAAAGAAGAAGAATTCCTGGGTAAAGGAAGGATTGGATACTTAGGTATCAATATCTTTCGATTTGAATTGACACTTTAGT
The DNA here is from genome assembly GCF_048544455.1 of Silene latifolia. Lineage (NCBI taxonomy): Eukaryota > Viridiplantae > Streptophyta > Magnoliopsida > Caryophyllales > Caryophyllaceae > Silene > Silene latifolia. The sequence goes on along the minus strand of NC_133537.1, from coordinate 10,359,929 downwards.
GAAGTGAGGAAACAACTTACTTACAGCGAGAGAATATCTTGCGATTTGAATTCCTAGCTGAGCTTCGGTCGATACCCCCCACAACACATATCATACCTTCAAAATAAGATCGTCCCGCGATATCAAAGTGCAACGAGCTCTTTTAGAGCTATGTGTTTACCTTGGTGCTAATAGATGTGTTCACAAGACTTCTCATAGTCTTAGGATCATCACACCTATGTAGGTGGCTCAAGTGCTTCTCAATAGCACTTCTAGCATGAGCCATTAAGGACATATGTCCAACCTTGTGTCTGATTCATCAAGTGCATCTCAAAAGCACCACCATTTAAGGCTATGAATCAAATAACGCCATAGGAATAGAAACTTTAGGCCTAGTCACTCTTGACTTAGGGACTTAAGCCCCATTCCCCTCGACGTTTCAACGACTAGTCTCCTAGTCAATCCTTTAGTAAAGGGATCAACCAGATTACTTTCGGACTTCACATAGTCAATCCTTTAGTAAAGGGATCAACCAGATTACCTTCAAGGAGTTGTCTAACTGCAGCGTGCCTGATTCGAATGTGTCGTTTCTTCGCATTATAGACACTATTCTTAGCAGCACCAATAGCTGCTTGTGAGTCACAATGTAAGGAGACCGGTGTTTGCCGACCTCCCCACACTGGTACATCTGCTAATAGGTTTTTCAACCAATCAGCCTCTTGTCCTGCCAACTCAAGAGCTATGAACTCCGACTCCATGGTAGAGCGTGCAATACAAGTCTGTTTGGTAGACTTCCACGATATAGCACCTCCACCCATGATGAAGACATAACCACTAGTGGAACATATCTCATCGTTACCTGAAACCCAATTTGCATCACAATATCCTTCTAACACAGCAGGAAATTTACTATAATGCAAGCAAAGGTCAACTGTTCCTTTTAGGTATTTTAGTAAACGACAGAGAGCATTCCAGTGTTCATTGCTAGGGTTATGGGTATAACGACTCAGTCTACTAACTGCATATGCAATATCTGGTCGAGTACAGTTCATAAGAAACATCACACTACCTAGGATTTTAGCATACTCTTCTTGGGATACACTCTTACCCAAGTTTTTACATAAATGTATACTAGTATCGTAGGGTGTCCTAGAAGGCATATCATCAAAGCAGTTAAACTTTTTCAACACTTTTTCCACATAGTGAGATTGACTTAAAGAAATTCCATTAGAGTTTCGAATAACCTTAACTCATAGGATTACATCAGCTTCTCCTAAGTCCTTCATCTCAAATTGTGATGACAAAAATTCTTTGGTTTTAATTATTACCTCCAAATTATTACCAAGTATTAGCATGTCATCAACATAAAGGCATATAAGCACACAATCAGATTCTACTATTTTTGAATAGACACATGAATCAGAATGGTTAACCATATAGCCATTACTTACCAAAGTGTTGTTAAATTTCTCATACCACTGTTTAGGTGCTTGTTTCAGACCATATAGTGATTTATTCAGTTTACACACCTTATTCTCTTGACCCTTTACCACAAACCCTTCAGGTTGCGACATATAAATCTCTTCCCTTAGCTCTCCATTCAAAAAGGCAGTTTTGACTTCCATCTGATGTATAAAAAGGTTATGAATAACAGCTAAGGCGACAAGAGTTCTAATAGTCGATATTTTAGTCACAGGTGAATAAGTATCAAAATAATCAATATCTTTCTTTTGTGTAAACCCTCTAACCACAAGTCTAGCCTTGAACCTTTCTATTATACCGTCAGGTCTCAGTTTCTTTTTAAAGATCCATTTACTCGTAATGGGTTTACTACCTTTAGGTAAATCAGTCAACTCCCAAGTCTGATTTGACACAATAGAGTCAAGTTCGCTTTTAATAGCATCTTTCCAAAAATTAGCATCAATGGATTTCATTGCCTCACTATACGTTTTTGGGTCATTTTCTATTAAAAAAGCTGAAACAAATTCATCACTAGCACAAACAGTGTATCCATGTTCAGACAGCAAAGTTGAAACAAAATCGGCTCCAAAGTTCTTTGGACATCTAGGTCTCTTAGTCCTTCTAGGTTCAACAACATGATCAATAGAAGTGCTACTACTAGCATGTGAAGAGATATCAATAGATGTAACAGGTAAAGTAGGAGGTGAATCAACATTCTTCTGTAATGGAAAAACATGCTCAAAAAACACAGAATCTCTAGCTTCAGATATAGAACGATCACTTAAAGACATGAATCTATAAGCAGAACTATTTTGAGCATAACCTATAAAAACACAATCATAGGTCTTTGGTCCAACGGTAGGTCTCCTAAAGTCTGGTAAACCCACTTTAGCCAAACACCCCCATACCTTAAGGTAACTCGGGTTAGTGTGGACAGCGGGCCGCCCACGGGGGCGCTTGGTGAAGGTCGAAAAAACAAGCGTTTGCATTTTGTATGGAGTCGCCACCAATTTTTATGGGAAATTGGAACCGTTCGAATACCTCGTGTCATGTCAAGACACAAAGTAGTGACATGAACACTAAGCAATCGTTACCCTTAGCATTCTATGCCTAGAATGACTCTCGTGGATGCCAATGAACACGGGTGCTCACGGAGATCTGGAGTAAGGGGTGAGGGTACGTATTAGGAAGCTCTTTTGATCAAACACCTAATCCCGCCCGCCTCGATAACGGCCTCTACTAATGATTAGGGAAGTTATTCGTACTCGATATATCGTCGGCTATATGCATGCAATGCAACATCCAAGGATTAATCCTAACATGTGAGAATTAATACTAAGTCGGTTGACACATAATTAGCAAACAATTGGGTCGAAGTTGGATTTAATGTTGATTTACATGTGAAAACCATACAAACAATAAAAGGAATACAATAAATTACAAAAAAAATGGAAATTACATTAATTACAACGGAATAGGCGATTTATGTCGAAAATACCTTTAAAACGGATAATTTGGGAAAAAGGAAAAAAGAAGGAATTACGAACAGAACAGAAGTGATAATACGGATATTAGTTAGTTGATATGTAAGCTAATTAAACTAGGTCAAGGCAGAAACAGAGTTCAGGGACAAATCATCTGAACAAAGCGCAGGATCGCGCCCTCGGAAGAGGCGCAGCGATTCTTTCTTGCGTCTGTTCCAAGGGTGAGTTCTGGCTGTGAAGCCGGAACTGCAAATCGTTAATTTGAATTGATGAATTTAATGATGGATTAAAATATTTACTCGGATGGATGTGATTAATAGGTTAATTACATGTGAATGATGGTCATAAAAGCGATAAACATGGACGGGATGAACCGGAAACGGATTATTTACATGAAATTATGATGAAAATATTAATGAGTCCTCTGTTGAAATAAATCAATTAGGCTAAATACGACGGATATACAACGAATATGTGACGAACATGCGAGCAAACAGATTAAACTATATCAAAGATGAATCCCAGAAACTCAAGATGATTAAATTGAATCTCTAAAATCCGGGTTTGAATTTAATGACGAAAACCCGCAAATATTAGATTACTTAGGATTTAAGTCGGATTTATGATGATTAAGACATGTTAATGATGAATGAATAAAATACATGTGATTATTAAACTATCATGTGAAAGAATTAAAGAGAAACATACGGAAACAAATAAGAAAGACGAATTACAGAGGACGAAGAAGAAGAAAAGAAGCAATAACTGCGGCAGCCTCACGAAGAGGCGCAGCAGTTGCTGCGTCTTTTCTCGACTGTCAGTCTTCTGAAAATCCGTAAAAAAAAGGTTTTAAAGACGGTTTTAGAAATCGGTTTTAGTGAGGTATTTTCGACGTAAACCTTACATGAGTGATACAATAAAAATAAATACAATAAACAAATAAGGATTATACACCCTCAGACTTACATGTTGACGAAACGAGAAGGACCAAAAATATCGATTAGTGATGCTCGACGCGAATGCAAAGAGAGTGCCCTCGTAAGAGGAAAACGATTAAGTTGATTGATTATTGGTGTAGTTGGTCAAATTGGTCGGTCATGCAATGAAGAGGCTGGTACCCGGAAGGATCCGAGCTTACGTGGTCAAATGTTCAAGCACGTAGGCGCCAATTAGTAAGAACAAAGTCTAGAATGCAAAGGGAGAAGAGAAGGGCGGACACTCGCGTGAGAAATATGAGGAACGAAGGCTCCTATTTATACTAATCACGTGAAGGAATAGGGTTTCGGAGACTCTTTGGAAGTGAATCTCGGAAAGATATGAAAAAGATGCGTGAAACATGCAAAGAAGGGCACTGGGAAAAGGCGCGGCGACCACTGCGTCTCTTGGAAGAGGCGCGGACTGCGTCGTCTATTCCCGAGAGGTTTCCTCCCCGAAGAAAGATTTCCGCGTTTGAGTTATGGTAGGACGAAAATAATTCAATTATCTTATGAATATTACGGGATATTATTTGCCAAAAGATAAAATTTATAAAATATGGAATAGAAATATCCGAACATTCCGAATATTCCCGACTCGGATTTAACATTATCGAAAAATGGAGACGGTTTTTGACCCGACTCAGAATGTACTCTAATTACTGCCAAAACGATCGATCGATACGTAGATGACAACTAAGAGGTCGACATTAATATTTGAGCAATCACTTGACGATAATCTTACGAACTGTCACAAATCGTTCCGCGAATCACACATGCGGCCCAATCATCACCGGGTGGTTTGCGAGAGGTGCAGAAATGAGGTATCTACAGAGCCCCCACTTTGACTGAGGCTTGGACAAGGCGAAAGTCAAAGTATAGCCATCAGGTCAATCGAAGATTACAACCTGACGACTATGGCGACGCGAGGCGGCTCAAGGGGTCTGAGCCAAGGACCTGTCGTCGGGAACATTTTAGAGTCTGTCGACTATCGGGGAGGGTCGTTTAAAGTCCATTAGACAACGTAAGGAAGCTCGCCAGCCATAAGAAGAGACCATACCTGAGGTACCCCTGGGTGAAACGGGACTGAAGGCGCTTCGGCAAAACTCTTTAATCTGAAGATAACTTGGTGTCTGAAGGCATTAGGGGTCACAGGGAACCTGAAGGAATCTCTTAACACTTCTGAAGGCTATCTCTGAAGGCTACCTCTCTCGAAGGACTTTGAAAGGGGTTATCGAAGAGGGGTTATCTAAAAGATTAAGATAAGTTTAAAAAGATATGAAGGCTTTGATTTGGGAACTTACGGAGAACGGCACCCTGGTCGAGCTCCGCGGGGAAACAAGAAATATTGAAAGCGGCAGGACGTCGGTAGAAACTGGGGGAATCTGCTGCGTCGGTCTCAAGCGAACTCTGCAAAACTTGAGGTTGAATCTGCTTGCGTCGGTCTCAAGCGAACTCTTGCTGGGGAATATATTGACGACTAGGAACATCTTGATCGTCATGGGAGAAATCTTGAGTGAGCGATCGCAAAATAATACTATCACTTATTGGATAAAAGGATTTTGAGCAATACGCAAAAATCTTTTCACTTACTGGATAAAATGGATTTTGATATGCAACGATCCGCCGTGGGCGATGAAATGCGGGCCGGCACGAAAGAAAATCATCGAAACGGACCAAAAGAATATGACAAATCAAGGAAGAGCGCACCAAAGATGGGCCCACAAATAACGAACTTATAACGAATTTTTGAAAATCCGTATGGAGGGAACACAAGGAAGAGGTGCGGCAAAGAGCGTCTCTCTTGGAAGAGACGCAGCGCCTTTCGCGTCTCTTGGAAGAGACGCAGCGCGCTGCTGCGTCTTTTCCCAAATTGGCTTTCTGCGTAAAAACGCGCGAAATCAGAAGGGATTGTGTTCATTATTTCGAAACACAATTCTTGCAATTTCTCTCTCAAATCTTCACCATTTCCGCCAAGGTTTGATCCAAAAGCTTGCACTAAATATGACTAATCGAGGTATGTGTTCCAATCTTGCATTAATCATCTACATTTGTTGAATTTTGAGCCGCGAGATTTAGGGTTTTCGACCCTTTTGATCGAAAATTTGGGACTTTTCTCCCAAATGGATTTGCCGTGTCAAATTGACGTTAGAAATGGATAGTAGGCAATGTTAGGAACATAACCATGTGTTTGCTTCGAATTTTCATCAAGTTTTGAGCCCTTGAGTGAATTTTGAGACGGTTTTACAGCTGAACCGTAAATCGCTTCGAAAATAGCCTTAGGATTGCCCATTTGCGATGAAACTTGATATTTGGGATCCTTGGATGATGGGTAAACTTTCTACCATCTTGGAATTTTTGTTTGTGACAACTTCTCCAGGACACTTTTCTAGGGCATAATCGCCGTTATAACGAAATGCTGCCGAATTTTCGACTCGAACCCGGAACTAGGCTTTGAATTGGACTTGACTTGACCCAATTTATCACATGAGTGATCGGGTTGGTGGTAACGTGGACAAAGATGGCAAGGAAAGGGTGTTTTCAGGGCTTCGAAGGCTCGAAAACTCCTTAACCAAGGCTTGTCGTCATGTGACGCGGCTTTGAATTTACTTTAATGTCGCAGTGATGAGGCTTCTACTTCGGGAGGACTCCCATGGAGATTGACGCTATTTCGTTGAGGAGGCTTTAGAGCAGGCCTTCACCGCTGCGGTGATGGCTGCTGAGTTTCACGAGGAGGAGGCCGTCGAGGAGGAGGAGATCCCGAGACGAGCCAACATCGGGCGAGGGGATCGTCAGCTGAGGGGAGCTCCTGCGTGGGCCGAGACCTGGGAGAGTAGGCATCTCGTGTGGGCTGCAGAGGGTCACCCGTCCTACGGACGGTGAAGAGCCCAGTAAATAAGAATTCATTACTCACTACCTGTCCTCTTTCATTCTTTTTGTCCAAATTTTTTTCAAATTTCAAATAAACTAAAGATAGCTTTGTTTCAAATCATTATAGGAATCCGGGAACATCGGTCGTTCTCGGGTTACACGACGGCGATGGAGCACTACGAGCGGTTGTCGGCGGAGGAGAGGGCCATGATCGAGCGTGGAGCGTTCGGTCCTCCGGTTCGGTCGGAGGGGTATCGTGAAGAGGAAGTTGCGGGCTAACCTTAGCCTGGTCCGTGCTTTCTTGGACCGATTCTAGGATACGACTTCCACGTTTCACCGCCTTTCGGTGAGGTGGGAGTCACTCTCGGAGGATTACGGCATGATTTCGGTCCGCCGCGGGGACCGAGGAGATGGTGTGGCCGGAGACTGCTATGAGGGCGGATTCGGCCGAGGCGAGAGATTGATCGGCTGGAACTTGTCGCCGAAGGTCGTTGCGATCTTGGGTTTGGTACCCAAGACCACGTCCGAGACTACTTTGCTGGGAAGACCCCGGCGCTGGTGACGATCGATGGGAGGGAGACAGCTCCTCCTCCTTGTCTGGTGAGCGGAGGGCTCGTCTCGTGGCTTTGGTGGTTCCTGTCTTCGATTTACCTCGGAGACAAGGACGAGAGGCTATCGACGAAGCTTCTTCCCTTCCTTTCGACCGAGTTCCCTAGGCGCCGGGACCGGGTCATCTTTTGGTTTTGCGGTCCTCATCCGCTTCATGAGGGCCATGGTTCGTCCGGAGTTGATGGAGAAGGGACTTCTCCCCGGCGCCGTCGGACACAGCTCTTGTTGGAGGTATGGACCTTCCTTTAGACCAAAGTAAATTCCTTTCTTTATCAAATCACGAAAGATCGTCATTGATTATTCTGTTTTACAGGCGTGGGTGTACTCCTACTTTCCGGGTCTCACGCCCAAGAGGACGGAGCCGTTGGAGAGGGCCTATCCCGTGGTGAGGGATTGGGTCATGTGCCGGACGAAGAGCAAGCGTTCTTCTCACAATGTCTACCGGCGGGACGTGCAACGCTCTTCAGCTGAGCAGCGTGAGTATCCCATTTGTATTCATTTACTCTTCTTATACTTTGCTTTTAATTGATCATAGGAATGATCTTTGCCTTATCTTGTTGCAGTGGGTGCCTAGACCTTGGGCGGAGTACGCAGGAGCGCCTCCTTTTGTCGCTGAGGTCCTTCGACCTAGGAGCCCGAGCCGGCTGCTGTTGTGGACGACGATGGGTCCTGTGTGGTACTTGGGCGAGCGGTTGGCTCGTCAGTGCTCTCGGGACGCGTTGACGGTTCCCGTCGATCCTCCCAGGACGATGTTTAGGGAGCCTTCTGAGGCTGAGAGGGAGGCGGACTTGGCTGGTGCTAGTGGCGACGACCTTCTTCTCCCTGGCGAGGACTACTCGGCGTTCCTTTACGGGAGGTTGGCGTACTGGCCGGTAGTGGTGAGTATCTTTTACTTTTTCTTGATTTGATTTCACGACGAAAGATCATCGATTAACGAGAGCTATTTGTCTTTGCAGGAGGTCGAGGCGGCGGGTATCGAGCCCCCAGTGTATCCCGAGACCCTTGAGTACACTGACGCGACCGGGAGGACGACGATCTCCGAGCTGCGTGACTTTGACGTAGCTGTGACGGATGCTGGCTTAGATGACTGGCAGCATCTGATTCGGAGGGTGAGCCCCTTGCTTATATAACTTTCGTGTAAGAACACATTTGATTGAATTTGTTCAATTTGCTGAGAATTCCTTTTTAAAATGCAGGTCGCACCGTCCCGGTTCGTGGCATTATGGAGGGTGGCCAACCGGCTACGAGCTACTGCCGTCGAGGCACTCGTCGGTGGTTGAGGTCGTCAGGTATGAACCTTATTTGACTTTTGATTTTGATTTTTTTGATTTCCAATTTTGCTTGAATCGATTGACACGAGCCAATTTGTTGTCTTGTTTCTGGGGGTGACCGCGAGCCGGAGCGAGAGTTGACCCGATCTCGGGAGGAGACGGCTCGCTTCTTGAGGGAGCTCGAGGTTCGGGACGCCGAGATCGCCGTTCGGTGGCGAGAGTTGCCGAGTTGGAGGGCGCCCGCAGAGCCTTGTGTAGTTTTGTAGACTTGTACATTTTGGACATTTGATTTTGAAACATTTTTGGACTCTGTTTGGGCGCAAGCCCCGATTGCTTGGACTTTTGGACTTTATTCGGGCGCAAGCCCCGCTTGCTTGTAAATTTGTATATACGATGGCCTTTGAGTGCCTTTGTTTGGGTTGTGTTGCTTGTACCTGCAGGTTAGTTCTTGAACAGGTTTGGTAGACAGCGATTTACGCCGTCACGCTGCCGAAATTTACATGGAAATTACACAAGACATACATTTTATATATATAAGGCCTTAAACCAACGCAAAATGAGACTCAAAAGAGCACAAAAATGCGAAAAATGCAAAAATTTTGTCGGAAATGACCGGACGGTAGGGAGGGTTACCCCCTAAAAAAAGAAAAAAAGAGAAAGCTGTAAGTGTAGAAATGAAATGTTGGAATGAAAACAAAAGAAAATTATTTCCCAAAAAAAAAAATGAAATTTACTTCCTAAAAATAAAAAAAATGAAATTCATTTCCTAAGAACAAAAAATTTAAGTGTCATTAAATGGCGAAGGTGTCGATGTCGCCTTGAAATGCGTGCCCGCGAAAATAGGAAACTTGAAACATGGTAAACTGCTCGTATTTACCAAAATAAAATCCCGTAGGAATAGGAAATTATTCGTTATAGAATTAGGAAAGATCCAAACGCGAAATCACGGAAAGTGAGCACTGGGAAGAGGCGCGAAAGATGAGCTGCGTCCCTTTGAAGAGGCGCGACGGCGCCGCGCCTGTTCCCCCAGCCGGTCCGTTACGGCGGATTTTTGGAAACAGCAATTAGTATAAATAGAAGCGTCGACGGGGCGTTAATTCACACAATTCTTCCGTCTCTTCCTCGTCTATTCACATAAAACTCTCAAAATAAATCTTCAAGAGAAAATTGTCATCATGAATACTTTGGAGATCCGCCTGAAGGAATGGACCAACGAGTTTTCGAATATGGAGAAGCATGACATGGGTGCTTATAACCTTGGGTCTTTGTTGAGTTTGAAACTCATTAAGGTAGTAAAACCGTTCTTGGATGCTTGCCTTGACTATTGGGACCCGAATTATCATGTTTTCGCGTTCCCGGGAGGCGATATTTGCCCATTTCCTGAAGAAATTGCTGCTATTGGTGGGTGGGACCCCGAACATTTACCTGCCATTCCTTCCACTTCACAAGGGTATAAGAGCAAATTCAGAGACCCCCGTCTTTTGGGTCTTATTGAGCAAATGGAGCTGCGCAGGAGCCCAGCTTGTTTATGCTTAGGGGAGATTATCTTGGGTTTGGATAATAGGAAATCCAACCGCGATCTGCCGTTCTTGGGGAGTCCCGTCATTCTGCAGGTAAAAGACATCATCTCTTTTTCTTTTTTTTTTTTTTTTTTTTTTTTTTTTTTTTTTTTTTTTTTTTTTTTTTTTTTTTTTTTTTTTTTTTTGTCTAATACCTGCTCTTGGTAGGTTTGGCTTATGGAACGGCTCCGATTGATCGAGCCCCCAGTTCATGCACTTTCCTATCATTCCCGTTCGATTGCGATGAGGACGCGGTTGTACATGGTGGACTTCACCCGAGTCTGTGACTATTGGAAGAACAAGCTGAAGAATGACGATGGTCCGTTGATTAGGTGGGTTGTACCGTGGTGGCACCTCAAGTCTGTCACTGGAGTATCTTCTTTGGATCCCACTAGGTCCGTGCGCATTCCTGGATTGGAGTTTATGGTATGCATCTTTCCGGAAAGATTGATGAGGCAAGTTGGGTTGAAGGAGATGATCCCTAGGCTTGATACCGTCCCGCAGACTGCTATGGCGCTTACTATAGAGAGCCGAAGAGAGTGGGCTATCAAATGGGCCCAAAGAAACATGTGGTTCTTGAGCTTCTCCGCCAATGCTTTGTGGGTGTCGGACTCTTATCTGAGGTGGAGGAAGGCTGCAACCCCGGAAGAGCGCGAGAGACTGAGGAAACGTGAGCCTGTTGATTACAAGGTGCGCGAGGGAGAGAAAGAGAAGGAGAAGCATCTGACAGAAGGAGAAGAAGAAGCCGGGTTTCAGGTCACTCACCCTTCAAAGAAATCAAAGACTACTCCTGTTGCGGAAATGGTGGTTGGCAAGAATGGCAGAGTCAGGCCTCGAGAAAGACCGTTGGTGATTAGGTCTGAAGTGGTGCAAGAGCGCCCGGCTCGAGGTCGTGACAAGAAATATGACAAGAGTGACAAGGGCAAGGGGAAGATGGAGGAATAGCCCGAGTCCTTATTTATTATTTGATTATTATTATTATTATTGTTGTAATAAAGAGGAGGGATTTTTAGAATCCTAGCCTATTCTATTTTTATTATTTAACGTACTATTATTATTAGAAAGTGAATGAAATAAAAAAGGTTAAATGGTTATGAAACCGTTGAGATTTTCCGCTTATTATTCTTGTCGAATTTCAAATGCAATGCAAATGTCCTTCTATTTACATTTTTTTAGATATAATGGGTTGAATCCCGTGAAGGATTGCCTACGTATTCACTTAAAAAGCGAAATCAAACCCTTGCGCGTAGTTCAAGTAAATGTAAAAGAATAATTGTTCGAAGCAAGAGCTTGTAATGAACATAGAAAATAAGCATGAGCTTTTGCTTACTCTGAAGGTACGAATTTAGTTTATTTGATGATATGAGGATGACAAATTTGTCAAGATGCAGGAGCACAGTGACATTTAGCTTATTTCAGCTTGGCCAGGGGCCGTTTATTTAGTGCCACAAGAGCGACACGTGGGTTTACGCGAGGCGCGTTTTTGTCCTATTCTAGGCATAGTACCGTTTCAATTGGTCGAGGTTCGTGGGGTTTGAAAACTCATTCCCATCTAGGTCTGTGATTCTAACCGCACCCCCTGGGAGTATGGATTTGACTAGAAATGGTCCGGCCCAATTAGGTTTGAATTTTCCCCTTGGGTCGACAGGTAAAAGAGCCCTAACCGATTTGAGTACTAAGTCTCCTTCTTTGATGTTTCTTGGTCTAACCCTTTTGTTGAAAGCTCGTTTGATACGTGCTTGATATGTTTGGACATTGTGCAAGGCGCGCAGCCGACGTTCATCCAGGAGGATGAGTTCTTCATATCTATCCTTCTTCCAATCGGCCTCCGGGATTTGGCTTTCTAGTAGAATACGCAAGGATGGTATTTCTAGCTCGACTGGTTGTACGGCTTCCATGCCGTAGGTCAAATAGAAAGGAGTAGCCCCAGTGGGCGTCCTGACAGAGGTACGATACCCCCATAAAGCAAAGGGTATCTTGCTTGGCCAATCTCTATAGTTGTCAATCATTTTTTTGAGAATTGTGACAACATTTTTGTTCGCCGCCTCTACCGCCCCGTTAGTCTGTGGTCTATAGGGCGAAGAGTGGTGATGTTTAATCTTGTATTTGGCTAGCAATTGCTCGGTTTCAGCTTGGAAGTGTGATCCATTATCGCTAATGATCTCATGTGGGCAACCATATCGACAGATGATGTTGTTTTGTATGAATTTTGCCACATTTTTAGTCAGTAAGACCGATGTAGGAAGCCGCTTCTACCCATTTGGTGAAATAGTCAATCGCCACTAGGATGAAACAGTGACCTCCTGTTCCGGCTGGGGTTATTTTCCCGATTATGTCAATTCCCCATGCGGAAAATGGCCAAGGAGATGTCATCGTATAGAGCAACGAAGGAGGGACATGTTGTACATTCCCGAAGATTTGACAATTGTGGCAGTGTCTCACGTATTTGATGCAATCGGATTCCATTGTGGTCCAATAATACCCCAAACGTGTGATCTTTTTTGCCATCATAGGTCCACTCATGTGAGGACCGCATTCTCCGTCGTGGACTTCTTCCATCACCTTTCGTGCCTGTGAATGATCGAGGCAACGTAGGACTACACCAAGAGGTGTCCTTTTGTATAATTCTCCTTGCATCAGAATGTATTGGGAAGCTAATAGGCGTATAGCACGTTGTCCCCTCTTGTCCATATCCGGCGGATAGGTACCATTAAGCTTGAAATTCAGGATTGCTTGGAACCAGGGTTCCTGTGTGATTTCCTCTTCGTCGGTGATTTGATGGACGTAAGCCGGCTCTGACCGTCGTTCGATACACAAAGGCATTTCCATCATGTGATCTGGCATATTTATCAAAGATGCAAGTTTCGCAAGAGCGTCTGCAAATTGATTTTCCTCCCGAGGTAGGTGTAGGTATGTTACGTGATCAAAGAATTGAGCGAGTTGGTCTATCCTGGCCTGATAGGGTGCGAGGCTTTCACTTCGGATTTTCCACGATCCTGTAACTTGGTTGATGATTAGTGATGAATCCCCATGTACTCGGAGGTTTTTGATGCCTAAGCTTACTGCCGCTTGTAGTCCAATGAGACAAGCTTCGTATTCTGCAGCATTGTTCGTCACCTCGAAGTCGAGTTTGACAGCAATCGGTGTATGCTCACCTTCGAGAAAATGAGCAACACTCCTATTCCGAATCCTCTTAAGTTTGATGCTCCATCAAAGTACAGATCCCAGGAGTCTACATCTGTTTGAAGTATATCCTCGTCGGGAAATGACCAAGTATCTATGGTTTGTGCGTCGTTGATAGGATTTTCTGCGAAGAATTCGGCGACGGCGCGACCTTTTATGACTTTCAGTGGCACATATTTAAGGTCGAATTCGAGAGCATCGAGTCCATCTTGCCGGCGTCCGTTGAGGACAGGTTTCTCGAAGAGGTATTTGACTGGATCCATTTTGGAGTATATCTTGACGGAGTAGCTAAGCATGTAGTGATGTAGCTTCTTCGTTGCCCACACAAGAGCGAGGCATGTCTTTTCGAGTTGCGAGTATTTGCACTCATATTCCAAAAACTTCTTACTTAGATAGTAAATGGCTCTTTCTTCACTTCCTACAGTTTGAGCCAACATGGCGCCCATGGCAGTTTCAGTTACTGTGAGATATAAACCAAGAGGTTGATCTTGTTGCGGTGGCATGAGCACTGGTGGTTTAGCCAATATCTCCTTAATCCGGTCAAACGCCTTTTGACAATCATCATCCCACATGGTGTGGTCTGTTTTCTTGAGTTTCTTGAAGATAGGCTCACAAATCATCGTAAGTTTCGATATGAATCGACTTATGTATTGTACTTTTCCCAGGAATCCTCTGACTTCTTTTTCTGTTTGAGGTTGTGGCATTTCGATCAGAGCTTTGATTTTTGAAGGATCTATTTCTATACCGCGTTGGCTAACGACATATCCCAGGAGTTTTCCGGATGTTACCCCGAATGTGCATTTCTGAGGATTGAGCTTCATGTTGTACTTTCGTTGCCTTGCGAAGAACTTGCGGAGGTTCGCAATATGTCCTTCTCTTTCCTTGGATTTGACGATCATGTCATCTACATATACCTCAACTTCTTTGTGCATCATGTCATGTAGGAGTGTAGTTGCGGTGCGTTGGTATGTAGCTCCGGCGTTGATCAATCCGAATGGCATTACCGTATAGCAATATGTTCCCCATTGGGTGACGAATGCGGTCTTGTGCATACCATGGCCATCTTGATTTGGTTATAACCCGCATATCCATTCATGAAGGATAGTAACGCGTGGTCTGCAGTATTATCGACCAATATGTCAATGTGAGGTAGAGGAAAGTCATCTTTTGGACTCGCTTTGTTCAAGTCTCTAAAGTCAACACAAACACGGATTCTCCCGTCCTTTTTGGGCACGGGTACTATGTTAGCTACCCAGTCAGAATACTCGGAAACTTTGATGAATCCGGCTTTGAATTGCTTATCAACTTCTTCCTTAATCTTTAGAGCCCATTCTGTTCTCATTCGTCAAGCTTACGTTTCACGGGTTTGAAACCTGGCTTAATCGGAATCCTATGTTCGGCAATATTCCTGTCGATCCCTGGCATGTCTTTGTAGGACCAAGCGAAAACGTCTTTGAATTCATTTAGGAGGTCTATGAAATCGGCCCTTTCGGTAGAGCTCAAGGTAGTCCCTATCCTAAGTTCTTTAGGTTCCAGTTCGGTTCCTACATTGATGGGTTCGGTGTTCTCTATTACAGGTCCCCCTTCCCCTTCCCCTTCCTGTAGTATTTCTTTGGCTACGTAGGGAGGTATTTCGGTCAAGTCTGGGTCTTGGTCATCCTCAGTATCATCGTAAAATGTGCACTCAAGATAACACAAAGAGTAAGCGAACCGATTTATTCATATTAAGATTTGAGTAAAGTTGAAACAAAGAAGCCAACCGATCCATGGTCGGTGGCGGCAAAGGACAAGAATTGGGGCATTTCCCGAACTACTGTGACTACTCGAGGCTAAGTTAGGAGAAATGAAGGGAGTGGGGATGACAACGGGAGTAGATTCTCTAATGACTTCTCTAGACTCGACTCGACTCGACTCCGTCTCTGACTCGAATTCGTCGTCT
The DNA here is from genome assembly GCF_048544455.1 of Silene latifolia. Taxonomy (NCBI): domain Eukaryota; kingdom Viridiplantae; phylum Streptophyta; class Magnoliopsida; order Caryophyllales; family Caryophyllaceae; genus Silene; species Silene latifolia. The sequence goes on along the minus strand of NC_133537.1, from coordinate 10,344,599 downwards.
TCTGGTTCTCCTTTGAACATCTCTCCTTCTCCAGTGGTGAGCTTGAAGAGTCTTCCTTGGTTGTTGGTCCATTTGATAGATTTTCTCCACCCTTTCTGCTGCTTTGTGTCGATTTCTGTGATCAACGCGGTGGGGTTGAAGCGATCGTCTTGAAGTATCATAGTAATGATCTCATCTGCGCGTGACCCCGATGAATCGATCTTCTCCAAACAATAGGCTAACAGCTTGTTCGTCTAAGCAAGGTGCTTGACGGGTTTTGACGGTAGGAACCGTTTCTGGAGGAATGAAGTAGCAATCGTGAAAGATCTCGATTCCGGCTAGCTTACTCTCAAGATAATGCCAAGGTTCGGGAAATCCATGGAAGAGTTCCGAACTTCCTTCTTGAACGAAGTATCCATTTAAGGTAGGGAGATAGGGCCTCATTTGGACTCCCACGTGCTTGCGGTTTTGGACTTGGGCCAGCATTTCGAGGACTTCCTCTTTTGTAGGTTTGTACCCTAAACCAAGTGGTATTCTTGTTGAGTTGCCTTTCTTGTGTGGTGCGAAGGTATTCTTCCGAATTGGGTTCAAAGGCATTCCAGGGAAGTATCCCTGAGATTTGAGTATGTGGTTGACCACCAAGTTGGAGTAGGGATTATAGTATAAGGGTGCCAACTCACTTTCTATGACATTCACACTTTGGAAGCCCCCAAGTTCGTATATGGGATCCGCAAGGACTTGATTGTTTGATTGCTTCTCGATTATTGCCTTGATGGGTGACGAAGTGATCGTCACTACCTTGCCATTTAGTGGGATCTTGATCTTTTGATGAAGGGTGGATGTTACTGCTTTGGAAGCATGAATCCAAGGCCTTCCCAGAAGTATGTTGAATGAAGCTTCTATGTCCACTATTTGGAAGTTAACCTTCCGTTCGATTGGTCCTGTGGCTATGGTTAGGTTAGCAAGTCCTACCACTTTTCGTCGCGTACCGTCATATGCACGAACACCTTGATTTGTAGGAGTCCAATCCGACTCTTTCATGCCTAGTTTGTATGCCGTTTTGAGGGGTATGACGTTGACCGCGGAGCCATCATCCACCAAGGTCATTGGCACATTCTTCTTTAGACAGATGACAGTGATGTATAGAGCAAGGTTGTGACTAGCGCCAAAAGGTGGCAAGTCTTCATCCGAGAAAGTAACAGGGTTACTTAGCTTAGGCGATTCTTGGAAGACCAAGTTGACTACATCTTCAGGAGTGGAGTTATGTTCCACATTCAATTTGGCCAAAGCTTGGAGTAAAGTTTGGCGATGTGGAAATGAGCTTGCCACTAGTTGCCAGACTGAAAGATCAGCCTTGGTTTTCTGTAATTGCTTGAGCAAATGATCAGTGGGGTCATCTTCGTTGTCATTTGGTGTGATGACGTTGGTTGGACCGTTTTGAGTAGTATTTTGATATGGGCGACCCGAACGAGTTAGGTGATCCACATCTTGGTCTTCACCATTTTGGACTATTTCCTTGACTACGGAGTTTTCAATGAGATACTCGTCCTCATCATTATCGGCCCAAACCCCATTGATTGCAGCTAGTTCCCTCATTCTCATGATGTCACTTTCTAGTCGTATGATTTGATCGACTAGTTTATCAACCACGGTGACTACTTCTTGCATAGTGGCATTTTGAGAGAAGATCAATGGTACACGTTCTTTAGGTATTGCGTTGGGATTGCGCAAGGTCGTTACCATGTTTTCTAGTTCCCACACTTGTCTATCTACATTCCTTGCCCATGTAATGAAGTCGGAAATGGTGAGGGAGATAGTAGAGTAGAGCCTTTCTTTCTCAATTGCATGAATTTCATTTTCGGTGGGAGAAATGAGGTGTGAGCAATCTAAGGTAGATTCGTCACTTGTAATCACTAGAACTCCAAGAGGATTCTGAGTGTTGTTGGGCTTACCTCCTGGTGGTATTGGGAGTCGATCATCTTCAATCATGTCTTGAAGCACGTGTTTCAACTTGTAGCACTTTTCTGTGTCGTGCCCTTTGCCCCTATGGTATTCACAGTAGGAATTTTCATCCCAGAACTTGGATTTCCTTTCGGGTTCGGGAGTAGGTCCAATGGGTTGGAGTTTACCTTGCTTTATTAGCCTCTTTAGAGCGTTGGAGTAAGTATCCCCAAGGTTTGTGAACTTCCTTGGTGGGGGTAGTTTTCTTACATGGCTCGAGAAGGTTAACCTCATCGGTCTTGCTAGTAGAGCCGTATGAACGACTCGTGGACCCTTGATATCCTCTACCTACCGTTTTGGACAAGAGTCCTTTACGGATGTCATCTTCAATTCGTGTCCCTAATACGGTTAAGTCCTTGAAAGTCTTGATGTTTTGATATCTCAAATGGTTGGCATATATGGGCTTGAGATTATCCACAAACTTTTCCACAAGAGTAGCCTCATCCGGGCGTTCAACTAGTTGAGTACTAGTCTTCCTCCACCTACTTAGGAAGTCGGTGAATCCTTCTTTGTCATTTTGGGTAAGAACCTCTAAAGTACGCATGTTGACTTGGATCTCGGCATTATCCGCATATTATTTCGAGAACTCGATTGCGGCGTCTTCCCAAGTAGCGACCTTCTTGTGATCTAAAGTGTAGAACCATTGCTTCGGAATGGTGTCAAGAGATGAAGGAAAGATCCTTAAGAACATCTCGGGTTTGATGCCTTTGATAGACATGTAATCCTTGAAGGCACGGATGTGGTTTAAAGGGTTCTCATGTCCTTTGAACTTAGGGATATCCGTCATGCTAAAGTTAGTTGGCAATTTGGAATTGATGGCTTCGTACTTGCGATTGTTTTCCCTATAAATGTCATCCCCCTTAAGGTACATCAATTGCTCCTCTAGGTATTGGAGTCTTTTCTCAGCTGCAGTTGTCCCTATGATAGGATTCTCATCTTTAGACTCGTCATCGGAAAAACGTAGTACTTCACTTTTAAGGGGAGGCAACCTTCCCTCTACATCAAATATACGGCCTTCGATGAGTTCAAGGCGGTCATAGGTTTGTTCTTGAGTAATTTGCATTTGGGCTAGCGCAGCTAGGATTCGATCATTACTATCTTGAATTTGCTGGAGGTTTGTTTCATCACTTGATCCGGGCATATTGGAAACTGGATAAGAGATCGGCGACGAATCAAAACACGATCGACCATTCTATCATACTTGCTAAAAGAAGAAAAGTTTTGACTCGGGAAGTGGGTGTGTGCCACTTGTGTTGAGTGAGTTTTGAAGAAAGACAAGGTCTTTGAAAATGTGTGTCCTAGTCAACTGTAGTGTAGTTGTAGGAGTGGACTCGAAGTGAGGTTTTGAAATGGGCTTGTGGCCCGAATTTTGACGCGACAAACGGACGGAGTTTTGACCGGACTTTGCGCTAATTAAAGGCCTATTTCGAAATTCTTGTTTGAAAAAGGATTTTGATTTTTGAAAATTCGTCATGGTTTTGTTTAGAAGTGGTGATCACGTAAGGTTTACATATTTATACAAGCATTATAACGGGATGCTGAGTGCATTTAGAAGGGTTTTGGTTTAAAGGGTAGGTTGCCATACCGAACCATCAAACCCGAAGTCTGTGGAGAGGCTCGTGCCAAACAAGAGTAAGGCCGATTCCTAGTCCATTTCCTCAAGTAGTGAAGGCCCTTGATACAAACAAGAGTAAGCATCATGGTATGGATGACGTCAATCGCTATCCATCCTTAGGCCCAAATAAGAATTAGGACCGTTTAGACGGGACGATTGGTCGAATTGATTGGGTTGGGCCTAGGAAGGCCGAATTAAACGATCTAGGAAGACCGAGTTATGAAAACCGACAATTGTCTTGTACAAATTATTCCCGAACCTTGTTCGAGTTTCACCCTAGCTACACGTAAGTGTATTATCCCCAGCGGAGTCGCCAAACTGTGGACAGCGGGCCGCCCACGGGGGCGCTTGGTGAAGGTCGAAAAAACAAGCGTTTGCATTTTGTATGGAGTCGCCACCAATTTTTATGGGAAATTGGAACCGTTCGAATACCTCTTGTCATGTCAAGACACAAAGTAGTGACATGAACACTAAGCAATCGTTACCCTTAGCATTCTATGCCTAGAATGACTCTCGTGGATGCCAATGAACACGGGTGCTCACGGAGATCTGGAGTAAGGGGTGAGGGTACGTATTAGGAAGCTCTTTTGATCGAACACCTAATCCCGCCCGCCTCGATAGCGGCCTCTACTAATGATTAGGGAAGTTATTCGTACTCGATATATCGTCGGCTATATGCATGCAATGCAACATCCAAGGATTAATCCTAACATGTGAGAATTAATACTAAGTAGGTTGACACATAATTAGCAAACAATTGGGTTGAAGTTGGATTTAATGTTGATTTACATGTGAAAACCATACAAACAATAAAAGGAATACAATAAATTACAAAAAAAATGGAAATTACATTAATTACAACGGAATAGGCGATTTATGTCGAAAATACCTTTAAAACGGATAATTTGGGAAAAAGGAAAAAGAAGGAATTACGAACGAATGTATGATAATACGGATATTAGTTAGTTGATATGTAAGCTAATTAAACTAGGTCAAGGCGTAAACGAGTTCGAGGACGAAATCATCCGAACAGCGCAGGATCGCCCTGCTGGAAGAGGCGCAGGCATTCTTTGCGTCTGTTCCAAGAGTGAGTTCTGGCTGTGAAGCCGGAACTGCAAATCGTTAATTTGAATTGATGAATTTAATGATGGATTAAAATATTTACTCGGATGGAAGTGATTAATAGGTTAATTACATGTGAATGATGGTCATAAAAGCGATAAACATGGACGGGATGAACCTAAAGCGGATTATTTACATGAAATTATGATGAAAATATTAATGAGTCCTCTGTTGAAATAAATCAATTAGGCTAAATACGACGGATATACAACGAATATGTGACGAACATGCGAGCAAACAGATTAAACTATATCAAAGATGAATCCCAGAAACTCAATATGATTAAATTGAATCTCTAAAATCCGGGTTTGAATTTAATGACGAAAACCCGCAAATATTAGATTACTTAGGATTTAAGTCGGATTTATGATGATTAAGACATGTTAATGATGAATGAATAAAATACATGTGATTATTAAACTATCATGTGAAAGAATTAAAGAGAAACATACGGAAACAAATAAGAAAGACGAATTACAGAGGACGAAGAAGAAGAAAAGAAGCAATAACTGCGGCAGCCTCACGAAGAGGCGCAGCAGGAACTGCGCTCCTTCGAAGAGGCGCAGCGATTCTTGCGTCTTTTCTCGATCGTCGATCTTAAAAATCCGTAAAAAAAAGGTTTTAAAGACGGTTTTAGAAATCGGTTTTAATGAGGTATTTTCGACGTAAACCTTACATGAGTGATACAATAAAAATAAATACAATAAACAAATAAGGATTATACACCCTCAGACTTACATGTTGACGAAACGAGAAGGACCAAAAATATCGATTAGTGATGCTCGACGCGAATGCAAAGAGAGTGCCCTCGTAAGAGGAAAACGATTAAGTTGATTGATTATTGGTGTAGTTGGTCAAATTGGTCGGTCATGCAACGGAGAGGCTGGTACCCGGAAGGATCCGAGCTTACGTGGTCGAATGTTCAAGCACGTAGGCGCCAATTAGTAAGAACAAAGTCTAGAATGCAAAGGGAGAAGAGAAGGGCGGACACTCGCGTGAGAAATATGAGGAACGAAGGCTCCTATTTATACTAATCACGTGAAGGAATAGGGTTTCGGAGACTCTTTGGAAGTGAATCTCGGAAAGATATGAAAAAGATGCGTGAAACATGCAAAGAAGGGCACTGGAAAAGGCGCGGCGACCACTGCGTCTCTTGGAAGAGGCGCAACTGCTGCGTCTATTCCCGAGAGGTTTCCTCCTCTTGAAGAAAGATTTCCGCGTTTGAGTTATGGTAGGACGGAAATAATTCGATTATCTTATGAATATTACGGGATATTATTTGCCAAAAGATAAAATTTATAAAATATGGAATAGAAATATCCGGAACATTCCAGAATATTCCGACTCGGGATTTAACAGTTATCAGAAAATGGAGACGGTTTTTGACCCGGACTCCGAATGTACTCTAATTACTGCCAAAACGACCGTATCGGTACGTAGATGACAACTAAGAGGTCGACATTAATATTTGAGCAATCACTTGACGATAATCTTACGAACTGTCATAAATCGTTCCGCGAATCAAACATGCGGCCCAATCATCACCGGGTGGTTTGCAAGAGGTGCAGAAATGAGGTATCTACAGTTAGGAGGATAGCCCTTCCAAATCTCGTAGGGTGTCTTGTCAATTTTCTTATGAGGTACACGGTTAAGAATGTGACAAGCAGAAAGAATTGCTTCCCCCCACATATCGTCAGATAGGCCAGAACTTAAAAGCATAGCATTCATCATTTCTTTTAAGGTTCTATTTTTACGTTCAGCTACACCATTAGACTGGGGTAAGTAAGGTGGACTGGTCTCGTATTAAATCGTTAGCGACAAAAGTCGGCTAGATAAGTAGATTTATACTCACCACCTCTATCAGACCTTACCCTTTTAATTTTCCTGTCGAGTTGATTTTCGACTTCATTTTTAAAGTTTATAAACGATTGTTCTGCTTCATCTTTAGTCTTAAGCAAATATACTCGAGTGTACCTCGAACAGTCGTCTATAAAGGTGACATAATAATTCTTTCCACCTCTACTTGCAACATTTTTGAAGTCAGCTAGGTCGGTGTGAATTAACTCAAGAAGACTCGTATTCCTAGTTGTGACAGGTTTACTAGGTTTCTTTGTAAATTTAGCCTCAACACAGCTAGCACATTTAGAGAATTCTTGACTCGTCAAACTTGGAATTAAACTCATAGTTCTAAGTTTTTTAATATAGTCAACATTCACATGACCTAATCTACCATGCCAAACATCAATAAACTCAAATGATATAAGCGTATAGATGCAATATTATTAAAAATCGAATCGGTGTTCAATACAAAAAGACCCCCTGAAAGATAACCCTTGCCCACAAATTCCCAATTACGCGACATTACAACCTTGTCACCTCAAAACAAGTTTCAAACCAGCTTTGTTCAATAAGGCACCAGACACGAGGTTTCGACGCAATGAGGGTACAAACAAAACATTAGTGAGAGCAAGTGTTTTCCCGAGGTGAGTTTGAGAAAGATCTTGCCTTTGCACCGTGATCATTGCGGATGAAGAGTTACCCATGTAGACACATTCCCCATCGCTACTTCCTCAAACTCAGACAAATAAACCCTTGTCAAAGACTTGAGATGTCCGGAAGCGCCCGATATCTAAGACCCATTCAAGAACATTACCCACCGATTAGCTTCCACAACCACAAAGAAAGAATGACATCATCATCACAAAGAACATTAGCTTCAAAGATTTTTCTTTTCAATTACTCGGTAGGCTTTGTGACCGATTTTCCCACGACGTAGCAAACAATGGGACCCTTTGGTTTGAATCTTAGCAACTGGTTTGGTATGCTTCCTGACCATTCTTCTTAGCCCGACCCTGGTTCTTACCACGACCAACCTTGGCCTTACCCTTACCCTTGAACTTCTCGGATAAGATGGACCACTAGACTCAACCGATTAGCATCAACAAAGAAGAACGAAGTTTTAACAGATTGACTAACAGGTTTGTCTTTAAGGCGATTTGCCTCTTCGGTCCTCATGTGTCCTACTAGTTCTTGGAGAGACATGTCCTTTTTCTTATGTTTAAGGTGGTTCCTATAGTCGGACCGGAGGGAGGGAATTTTTCTAATGGAACATTAGCCACGAAAATGTCATCTAATTTCATTCCCTCATTAACAACATCAAGACAAAGGTTCTCATAGATATGAACTTGTTCCATGATGGGTTTCCGTCGACCATCCGAAATTGCAGCCACTTTCCCACAACATATTTCTTTTTCCCCGCATCATCAGCCCCCATACTTAGCCTCTAAGCATTCCCATATCGTTTAGACGACTTATGAACCATACACAGTCAAACAGGGTGTCATCATGTTGTTTAGGAGTGGCATCTAACGATCTTATTGTCCTTATCAAATTTTTTGATATCCTCTTCATTTGACTTAACTACGACTTAGCCGGGGTGTTCTCTCTGATCTCGATGGCGGCCTCTTTAACTTGAGAAGGCGGGTCAAGAAACAACACATAATCAATTTCCAGTTGTTCGAAAAACATCAGCAGTTTCTGTGACCAACGCTTATAGTTATGACCGTCTAATTTTTCCAGTTTAGTCAAATCAGGAAGAGTTTTGGACAGAACAGACGACATTGTTACAACAAGACAAATAGTTTTCAAATTGTTATTCAGGTAGAGCAGTAACAATGTAAAAGAGATTAGAAATACCGAACGAGATTAGTAGTGACGTGGACGAGAACCACTGCCTTGAAAACTATTTCCGGTACGACCGTGGTGGCGATCAGCAGATGATCGGTAGTCCCCCAAGGATTACACTACTGCTGCCTTCCAGAAATGCCCACTCGAGACTGGAGAAGCCTGGAACGATTTTATCTTTACCTAGAAATATTGAGAGAAGAAGAGAAGAGAGAACGGAGAAGAGTGTATGATTGTTGTGTTTTTTAGAGGCTGCTGAAGACTCGAATTTATAGCAAAACAGGAGCAGTTGCAGGAGCCAAAACCGACTCCTGAAACTGTGCCTCAAATCCGAGTTAGTTGGAGAAAGACTTTCCCCACTAACAGTCAGGTTGACTGACTTATTCAACACAGCTAACAAAAAAAAAAAACAACCCAATTCATAACTCGGCTCCGGCCCAAAAAGATAGGCACAACCCGCCGCAGGCGATTGCCGAATCCCAAATCACGAATCTGGGCCGGGCTCGGACACGGGCACGCGCGCGCGCGTGTGCGAGCTAAATTAAGCACCTCGCAAAGCTTCCACAAAATCCTCCCATGACCCACTAGTGATATGGTAAGGAGTGTGGTCATATATAAACATGTGAAACACTCTTTTCCTCACCAATGTGGGACAATTGGAAAATAGAACAGCAAGCCGGCTTGCTGTGTTTTTAAGGAGTATAATTTGGTCAAAGTGTACAATTTGTTAAGGAAAATGAGGTTTGGAAGGGCTATCCTCCTAACCTGAGTTACCTTAAGGTATGGGGGTGTTTGGCTAAAGTGGGTTTACTAGGTTTTAAGGAAAATGTGACCAAATGTTAAGGAGTACACTTTGTTAAGGAAAGTTTGCAGTAAATTCATGTGAGGAGTATTATAATGAAAAAACAGCAAGCCGGAGGAAGTAGTTTTTTTAAGGAGTATAATTTGGTCACATTTTCCTTAACAAAGTGTACAATTTGTTAAGAGTTAATGTGAATAAAATGTACCAAGTAATAGCGTAAAATTCTAATACTGCCTTAAATTAGTGAAATGTTTCGAATTCATAAGAGGATGGAGAAATCAGAAAAAAATTGTGAAGTTTTTATTTGTTAACAATACAAAATGCAACAAGAGTTACGACATAGATAGTACTCTTTCTGTCGCATTCTCATATGACTTTGCGACAAATAGAAAAAGACAAAAAAAATAAAGTACAAGCAAAATTTCAAATGAACGAAACGGAACGGAGGGAGCAGTCCAAAACGAGCACGATCATATCGGGTGGTCTCAGTAAATGAATTTACTGCAAACTTTCCTGATGTTTCCATTAATGCCAGTTAAGACATCAACAGCTTGCAATTTCAGCATAGCTTGTGCCAATTTAGCATTAAACAACCCTTGGTCATTCGCGAAGCTAGCGACAGTACCAGTTGTACTAGGATCACGAGCTAGGGCTTGGTCGATTGTGAGGACTCCTCTTTGCTGTAATATTTGATGGAAGAAAGAGACGTCGAATTTATCATCACTATAATAATTTGAGTACCCTCCGCTACCTTGGTCGAGTAAAACCGCATCAGTTGATGTTTCGTATTGAGGACATTTATATTTCAGCTGCTCTCTTAGGGCCGGATCCATGAGAGAGTCATATTCAGCATTACCGGGATAGAGACGGTTTTGGAATGTTCCGCAATGTGCAATTCCGACTGTGTGACAACCTGCACATTTCGTGTAATGTTAACTGTTAAATATAACACGCGTAGATTTCAGCTATCTTAACTAGTCAGATGTATGTACATGTTCTTATCGACCTAAGGGCAAAGATTTTATGTGTTATAACTAATAGGAAGTAGGGACGAAGCTAAGAATAGGCTGACCATGCCATTGCCTGAGCGAGCTTTTGAGAAAAAATTATATTATATCTCGGCCCTAGGTAGAATTTGAACCCGCTTCGTTTATGATGATAAAAAAAAATATATACAAGAAAGAGGGATGGGATGCTCACTTGCCTCATCTTTTGTGCACCACCTTAAGATCTTGACACATCACACATAAGATAATAGAAATGGTAATACTATATATCACAGTGCTTATGTGTCAATAGGAGAAGTGATGAGACACAAAATGGGACCTAAGATCTGCACTGCAATTATAGGATAACGAGGCAAAGAGCAATGACTTTAGGTTCGAATCGGATTGTGTAATTTCGTCTGGACCAAATTGAACCATACCAGTCTAGCGGGGTTTATATTATTTTGGCATCCGCTCTGGACCTAGAACAAACAAAATGGACTACGGATTGGACCGCTGACCGAACTAATTTCCAAAATATATCATGTAACTGCGTTATGAAATACATGCCTTTATAAAATGTTTTTTGGTTAAATAGTCTCTTTTTTTAGTTTCGATTAAATAATCTTACTAAGAGTGTGAATTTGGAATTATAAATTTATTAGTTATTTTTAATTCCAGAACCTAACATAAAAACATCCATTTTAGTCCATTTTGTCCCGTCCACACGTATTTTCGGTGTGATGGACCAATGTGATTATGTGGTCCGATCATTAGTCTACCTTTTTACCTTAGCTCGCCGGTCCACCTAATATTCTGCATGAAGTTTTAAATAGAGTTTGTGATGCTCTTGCTCTATCCTTGCAATTACATGAAAACCTGTGTAGTATGACTATGTTGTGGAAGGTAATTGAATTAGGATCCTCCCCATTTATTTGGAAAAAAATAGAGGATTTATTACCTAACTAGTTTGAATGCCCGTGCGTTGCAACGGGATAATTAACTTATTTATAATGCAAAAAAAAAACGTTATAAGGGTTTAATGTTTACATTCTATGTCTAATGATTTGTTTACATATTATTAAAATATCTCTTTCAAAAAAAAATAAAAAATTAATATATACATGGGTTTACTCTTATTTATAATCATATAATCATCCCACCTTATACTAATCTTTCGATGTGGACAATTCTACTATTTATAAGTAATATATTCACCAAACTTGGATTTTTTTCTAATGTGGGACAATTCTACTATTTGTACGTAATATATATTCATCAAACCTGCATTGTTTTTCAATGTGGGACAAATAACATACTCAGAATTACACCATCTTTTTTGCACTTAGTTCGACATCCAACCAGATCTCGAATACCGAATACAGACAATTGCTATTCATTATATCTAATAGTTATATTCAAAATTAATAATATGATCAAGTACTCTCCAATAATATTTGTACGTTGTTTTTCTTCAAAAAAAATTTAACATAATTTAGATACGGAAATTTTCCGTGGTACCTCTTAATTTTGTCAGATTTTCTATGTTACCCCTACTTTTAAGAATCTGCCTATGGTACCCTTGAGGTTCCATTTTTTTGCCCATGGTATCCCTAATGTAAAGGCTGTTAAATGGACGTTAAGTTTGATGGCGTGACAATAAAATAACAATTAAAAAATAATACCCCCTTTATTGTTTTATTGGTACGGACATCTCTCTCTTTTAAATGAAAATTTAATTAACTATATCATTATAATATTGGAAATTTCTCATGGTAACCTCTTTGATAGATTACACATGCTACCATGGACGTTTGTTTTCTATTTTTTTTTATCATAATTAAAATATGTGCAAATGATAGAAACCTATACTCTAATGATAGAATATTTTTTAACACAATTCTAATTATATTATTTAAACGTAGTATATTTACCACACCTACATTATTTTTCAATATGGGACATATAAAATCTATAGGTAGAAAATATAACGATATGAACTTTTAAGAGTTCTCCAAGACAATACTTAAGAGACTCAAAAGATTTTGGGTTGATGCATAAGTTCCAAGGATGCCTCCTATTTATAATCATAGAATCACCCACCTTATGCTATATTTCGATGTGGGAAAATTCTATTTTTTATATGTAGTATATTTATCACACCTATATTATTTTTCAATGTGGGACATATAACATACTATGAAATACACCATCTTTAATATGTGCAAATTATATGAAATCTATATATACTCTAATGATAGCATTTCTTACCATGAATCTGATAATATTATTTTCATAATTTTTTTACCGATATTATTTTGCCAAACGAAATGTAAAAGTTTTTATATAAAAATTAGAAACATCACTTGAATATAAAATAAGAAATACAGAGTATATATTATAATAACTAAAAGATTTTCTAAAGATTAACTTAGGTTAGAAATCATTATTGTAGAGATAGTAATACAAACTCTTTTAAGAGCTCTCTCTGATAATACTTAAGAGAATCAAAAGATTTTGGGTTATGACTTCTATTTATAATCATAAGATCACCCTGCCTTTTGGTAATCTTCCGATGTGAGACAATTCTAATATTTATACATAGTATATTCACCAGACTTGCATCACTTTTCAATGTAGGGCAAATAACATACTAAGTACACCATTTTTTTTTTTGCACCTACTTTGACATAAACCTAATTTAATAATGAGAAAATACAATACAATACAATCTACACTCTAATGATAGCATTTTTTTGTCATAATCTAATTATATAATTTTCATACGATACTTTTTTGTCAAATGAAATATAAAGTTTTTATATCAAAATTATAAACATCACTTTAATATAATATAGAAAATGTATATATATGGGACAGTTCTATTATTTATACATAATATATTCATCACACCTACATTATTTTTCAATGTGGGACATATAACATACTTAAAAGTACATATATTTTATATCAAAAATTTTTGGGTTAATACCTAAGTTTCAAGGATGCCTCCTATTTATATTTATAGAATCACCCTACCGTATACTATTATTTCAATGTGAGATACATAATTTAATTATTTAAACGTAGTATGTTCATCATGCCTGCATTATTTTTCAATATGAAAGATATAACATACCAAGAAATACATGTCTCTTCTTAAAAAGGCTACTATTGTATGCATATTATTTTTCTTTGAAGGTAAAACCACTTAGTCTCGATCATTAGATAGTGATCTCTACATCGTACATATAACGACTCATGAACGCTCTATTACTGCATTCAGAAGACAATCATTAGTAAAATCTTTAGTTTTGTACTGTGTCAGAAGACTACCATTAGTAAAACCTTTAGTTTTGTATTTTTTGATTTTTGATTTTCTTGTTCATGTTCTTAACTCTTTCCCGGGTAGTTCTCTGGAACGATTTCCACTTTATTTTTTATATCATATCGTAGATAATGATAGAAAATCTTAAGAGCTCTTTAAAACAATATTTATGAGACTCAAAAAGTTTTGGATGGATACATAAGTTCCAAATATGCCTCCTATTTATAATCATAGAATCACATCACCTTATACTAATCTTTCGATGTGGGACAATTCTACTATTTATATGTATTATATTCACCCCACACTTATTTTCCAATGTGGGACAAAATATACTAAAAAGTACACAATTTTACGTATTAAGAAGTACACCATCTTTAATATGTGCAAATAATATGAAATCTATACTCTAATGATAGCATTTTTTACCACAAAGCTAATTATATTATTTTCATAATTTTTTTAACAATATTTTTTTGCTAAATGAAATGTAAAAGTTTGATTAAAAAATTGGAAATATCACTTGAATATAGTTTAGGAAATAAACATATTATAATAATTAAAAGATTTTCCACTTTATTTTTTACATCAAAAATTATACTTTCCTAAATTGATTTTTGATGATGTGGACGCTCTCAGATCGCTCGAAAAAACTCTCTTTTATATATATTTATAGATTGATGGTCTAGATATAATTAGGTAATGTAAAGAGGGAATTGACAAAGAATGAATTTTTCACTTGACGTCATTCTTTAATTATTTTTTTGGAAATTAAATTTCGCAAGAATAATGAAATCGAGAGTTCTACATAATTTCTATTGCTGAAAAATACATGTAATTTAAGCTATTCATGTCAAAATATATTTTATTTACTTATTGTGTTTAACTTTACATAGTTTTTCAGTGTTATGTTATGAGTTTTATAATAAAATTTATAAATCATACTAACTATTAAGGATATGTAATCCTTTGATATTTTCTAGTACATTATTTTTACACAAAAATTTCGGAGAGACGGTCTCTCAATAGCGTTATTGAGAGCCCTCTCACATGATGGGGTAAGGGACCCACTGAATTTCATTTTTCCCTATTTTGTCTCTCACTAAATTAGTGGGAGACGGTCTCTCATAAGACCTACTGTTTTAATATTTGTGTGTATCTTTTGTTATCTCGTTACCTTAGTTTTAGGATTGTTCATATCTTTTAGTTATTCAGTTTCCTAGTCTTGTGCTTTAGGGTTTCCTGTACAATTATAAATACTCTTGTATCTTATTGTTATTATTGAAGAAAATCATTCAACGTATTCTTTTCTCTATATGGTATCGAGCTTTCGATCATATATCTCTTAATTTTTTTTTTCAAAACTCTTCCTCATGTCGGCTTCCACTACCACTCTTCCAAACCCATTCGAACCCCTTTCTCCCTTCATTGTCATCAACCTGAATCAATGCATCAAATCAACTTCGCAAACATATCGCTCATGGACCACTCAACTTACAGATTTTCTCCTAGGTTTTGATTTGCTCAAATTTGTGGATGGCTCGCATCCATGTCCTCCATCAACCAAAACCGATGCAGAAAAGAAAAAAGTGTCGAACCCGGCATATCATACTTGGGTTCGTCAAGATAGGCTTCTCAAGGGTGCCATTCTTGGCACGATTGACCCGTCCATAACCCCTCTTCTTCTCGAAGACCAAACCTCTCATGCCGTGTGGACCCCTCTTAAATCCACATTTAGCAAGCCGTCTCGAAGCCATATTCTTCAAATCAAGGATCGACTCAAGTCGATATCTAAGGGTGACAAATCTGTCACAGCTTATATGCAAGAAATTCGTACATGTACGAATGAATTGGCTCACTTAGGCAAGCCAATGGATGCTAAAGACATCATCGGTCAGGTAATTGACGGTCTTGACTATGCCAAATATAAAGCAGTAATATATGTGGTACGTGCTCGTGATACTCTTATGTCTTTCGACGCTCTACATGAAAAATTGTTGCATCACGATCTTACTTACAAACCCAACAACCCCTCCCCACAATTCCCTGCCTCCGTTCATTATGCCTCTCACAACCGCCGTCCCCCACCACCCAACAGCTTCCCTGACCTTCTCCCCCGACCGCAAACTAACCCCTCCAATCAGTCCCAATCTACCCCTTCCCCTGCCAATTTTTGTGGCCGTTGTCAATGGTGCCACAAGTCTGGCCATTTTGTTGAAATTTGACGTGACTTTAAACGCCGTTTTCCCACCATCCAATTTCCTCCCATGCCCCGCTACAACAACCAACTACAAGCCCATACTGCCACTGCTGCCACCTCCACTGACCGCAATACTTACCTTCTCGACAGTGGTGCTACGCACCACATTACCAATGATCTCAACAATCTTGCTCTCCAGAATCCGTATGATAGTGCGGATGATCTGATTATTGGAGATGGGTCCTCTCTCTCAATCGATAATATAGGTTCATTCTCTTACTCTTCTTCTTCTTCAATCTCTTTACAATTCAATGATGTCCTCCATGTTCCTTCTATTTCCCGTAACATTATTTCCATTCCTAAGCTTTGCTCCGATAATAATGCTATTGCTATCTTCTCACCTTCTTCCTGTTTTATTAAGGATATTCGAACCGGGACTCTGATTCGACAAGCAACCAAGCGGAACGGACTGTTTGAATTGTCTCCCTTGCGATGGCATCATCGCCTTGGCCATCCGTCACTTAAAGTTTTCAATAATCTCAGTCGCTTAGCTAATTTCTCATTTATAAACTCTAAATTTGATCCTTGTGATGCGTGTCCTATCAATAAGAGCCATAAGCTCCCATTTTCTAACACAAATCGTGTTTACACCTCTCGTCATGTTTAATTTATCGAACACAAATTTTCCTATCATTCCCTAACCTCTTCCAACCCCACTTCTTTACCTTCACCGTCACAATGGTGTGACCTATCTCTCACTGTTCTCTCTCCAATACCTACCACTCATATACCATCTACTCCTCTGCCCAATTCTCCCCGCTCTCCCGTGTCTTCTTCCTCTTATGCAACCACCACTCCTTCCTCCTCGCCACCTCATGTAACACCCCCATACTCCAAGTGCCTTACCAGCACCACTTAAGGTTTGAGAACGCTACCATCTCGGTTACCCGAGACAATGATAATCAAATAGACAATAACGAAACGTACTTAAATGATAATAAAGTTTAAGTGATACAACCAAACTCTAAAACTGTTTAAAGAAATACAAATGTTCTCAAAATCCAAAAGACTAAACAACTAGTTCAAGACACAGCGGAAGACTCTACGACAGGTGGTGACTCCATCTCAGCTATCCCTCGCATAAGCCATCATACCTACTCAACAACTGCTCACCATCCCCAAATGGATCACCACAGTTTTTAAAACAATTGACCGGGATCAGTACTGATTAGATAAGAATAATAACCACAATGAAACAGTATTACACGCAACTCAATCAGCTCAACCCAAACACCACAACTCCATCTCATCTCCACACATCTGACTACACACTAAAGTGTGTATCCTTGCCAGAGTACCCATCGCAACAAGTACTCCTCGCCTCCAGTGGGGGACCGCAGCCGTTCCCACCTAAGCCCCGCTCATCTCATCCGAGCGATATACCCTTATTCATTAATGTGCATATTCCTTCTGTGGCGGGTTCCACAGAAGGCGAATCAAGGGCGTGAAGCCACTCCCGCAAGTGACTCCACTTAGCCAGGGACGCACCCCGAAGATCACAGACAGTTACACAGCCAATCAACATTATACTATCAACAATCACCAAAACCAATCCAATACTATAATTAATCAACAATCACAACAACAATCACCAACACATTATGTAACCAATACTGAGTAGGGAAACCCTACCTGAAACAGCAATCACCAACAGACGATCTAGCAGCTAATCAGAAAGTCTCCTTTACGAATCCTCCTCCTATAACATGCATACATACAATTACCACCACAGCTATACAAATCACCCAAAAACTCCCAACAATACCCAATTAGGGTTTTAAAGAAACTCAACGAAACCCAACATAAATTATACAAGGAACTTACCCTCGACACGACGATCGCAACGGTGTAAAGAACAAGATGATCCGACGAACGTAGTTTAGGGATTTGCCAATAATGCGAGAGAAGCAAAGCACGTAACCTCTAATCATCTCTTGAAAAGTTTAGGATGTTGAGAAGATGTTTAAGAAATAATAACAAACCCTTTTATATTAATCTCGCATTATTAACAAAACCCGTCAAACTCAGCCCGTAAAACACACTTACTCGATCGAGTCCCCAACTTACTTGATCGAGTACCCTACAGGCAGTCTACTGTTTTCCGTAAAAAACTACTTACTCGACAGAGTAAGCCCCACACGTAACCCTAGTGAAATTGCTGCCCTCAAACTTATGAAGAAATTGGCAGACATATATTTTGCGACTGTTGCTGCTGCTTCTGAGTTTGTTTTCTCTTTGACACCGCGTCAGCTTGCTTTGTGGAAGTCTCGGCAGGGTGCCCACTCCTCCGATTGGTTGCGTGCGGTTCCTTTCTCTGGGTTGGGTCAGACTATGAACGGGAGGACTTACCGTAGTGTGCTTGGGTATCGTCTGGGTGTTCCGTTATTCACGGTTTCTAGGTCTTGTCCTGCTTGCTCTCAGGTTTTTGCTGATGATGTGTATGGGGACTACGCTCTCGAGTTATATATTTAAATAAATCTGAAATATTAGATTAGAATATTATTTAAGAGCAATTATTATTATTCCCTCCTATTCTAGATAACCCTCCTTATTCATTGGGGGCACTAGAATTAAGGAGATGGATTAAAATAAGATAGAGTATTGTAGTGGGGTTAGGTAATTGGAGAGAGAGAGAGAGAAGGTATTGTGGGGTATTATTGTGAGTGGGATGATTAAAATAAGTATTGTTGTGGGATAAGTTGATTAAAATAAGTATTGTTTTGGGGTAAGGTGAGGTATTGTTGTGGGGTGAGCTGATTAAAATAAGTATAAAATTTTACTAAATAAGGAAATAGAGAAAGTATTGTGAATAGATGAAAAAGGAAAGATGGAAGGTTATGTAGAATAGGAGGGAGTATTATTTACTAACCAAATTACAAATCTAATGAATTATGGAATATTATATTTTTTTGGAAATTTAGATTGATTTATTTACCTTTTAATAGTTTCCAAAATATAAAGTACTTATATTATATTATATTATAATATAATATAATATAATATAATATAATATAATATAATATAATATAATATATTATATTATATTATATTATATTATATTATATTATATTATATTATATTATATTATATTATATTATATTATATTATATTATATTATATTATATTATATTATATTATATTATATTATATTCGTGTATGTTAAATAATTAACATCTTTATATTAATTAATACATAAGTGGGGCATGTTATTTTAAGCAAAATGATCATATTATAGTGTTCTCTAAATTTATACTTCAACCAAAACTATATAATATTTACATTGAAGTCCCTGGGTCGGATCCATCTACAGCGCTATAATTAAAAACTATATAGTATAATTAATTTGTATAGATTTATTTAATTACATTGAAGTCCCTTGGTTTCTGTAATTAATATATAGTATTGATACTTAGGTAGCTTGGAAAATCCTGAAATTTAGATGAGTGCTAGTTTACCATCTTAACTACATTATCTCCAAATTTCATGAATTGTTAAGCCCATTTACTATTTTTACTCAATTTATGAAGTTTATTGCAATCTCTGAGGCAGTCTGTGTTTGTGGCTTTGTCAGGATCCATCATTTCTGTCAAAGGTCCATACTTTACACTGAAATTTGGTACTCGGACCTTAGGTTATAACACAATCTCATCTTGTGCTAGTCCTGAGTGAGAGAAGGTGAGAACATTTAACCTACCTACAACAAAAACATAAAAAACAACTCAATGAGTGAAGAGAAACTAGCTGGTATTGAAACAAAGATAGAGAATCTAGCAGGAAATGTGGATACTTTGCTCAACGTTGTCTATACTGTCATGGAAAGATTTCCAAAGCATGACCCAAGAAGGCAACCATCACCTTTCAGAGGAAGAGGAAAGAGGAGAGGGATTGGAATAGGAGCAGGAAGGAGGCAGCCACAGCATGATCCATATGACTCAAGACTGGAGGAAGGAATTTATGATGCCAGAGACAAAGATGTAAAGGTAGACATTTCTAAATTCCATAGTTTTTCTCACGGCTCCTCAACTCCCCAAGTATGGCAAGTTCAAATTCATCAACTTTCATTTCCCAAGTCTTAACCTCTTCCCCACACTTGTCATTGACACACACTTCATCTTCATGAATTTTAGAAGGAATTGGTGGTGGGAGGTCTTCCTCATCATCATAGATATTCTTTTGCTTTGAGATAACTTCCTCAAGAAAGTTGGTGTAATGAGGTGTCTCTTTCGTGGATGGAAGAGTGACTTCCATCGTTTTCATCAAGTTAAAGAAATTATCGACACATGAGTCTTCATTGGTCACTTCCACCCTTTGAGGAAAAGGCAAAGGTGGCACATAAGAAGGTTTTGGTGTACCCATGGGTTCCTCAATAACCAACTCACCAACTTCTTGTTTTACCGATGAGTTTTCCTCCCACATTACCATTTCTTCTTCTTCATCATCGCTTTCAACTTCTTTCCTCTCAACTTCTATCCCCATTATTTCTTCAAGAACAAACTCATCATCAATTTCACTCCTTCTATGTTCATCAATTTCGGGGATAGTTGATACAATCGGGTCATCATTCTCTTCACTCATTTCAAATGATATTTGGCCTTGACTTGTTACCAAGATTAAGGGACATGCATGCTTCTTCCATTGCCACCTCCCCTCCCACAATGATAGTATTCACCTTATTTACCTCCATAGGATCCCTATCGTTTTGCCCTTACCCTAAAAATCCATCCGGTGGTGTTTGAGAGTCAACAAGAGCTTTGGAACCCATTAGACGAATAAGGGTACTTTGGGAGGCATGGAGTTCCTTTATGTGTTCGAAGACTTGGGTCTCAAGAAATTTTTGATAGGTGGAGAAGTTATTCATGCCTTGTAGGGTTGAACTTGCCAAGTCTTCTATCATCTTAAACAGTTTGTCATATTGAGCATCTCCCAAGAAATTGCTTGCTTGAGGCGGTGGCTCTTGATTGGAAGATTGGTTGGCAAATGAGAAAGAAGAATCATGGTTATATCGGTTTTGAAAATTTGAATCTTGGCCTTGGTTAAATCCTTTATAGTTTTGATTGAAATTTTTGTCTTGATACCCTTGGTTGTACCCTTGGTCAAAACTTTGATTGAGGTTTTGATCTTGGTACCCTTGATTGAAGCCTTGGTTGGCTTGGTTCCCTTGGTTTCCATGGTAAAAGTTTTGATTACCTTGGTTGAAACTTTGGTGATTCATGTTTGACTTTGTGGTGGTGTTTTTGTAGGGATTTGTATGGTGTGAAAGGATTTTGTAAGAAATGATCAATTGTATCGTTTGGTTGTTCTTTGGAAAAGGTTTCTTGGTGAGATTTGGGTGGATGTGCTAGCTTGGTTTAAAGTTGCCAAGTCGGAATTTCCAATCCTTGCTAAGGTTCTTCTTCTTAAAGCTCTATAAAGCCTTTCCGATTCCGGGTCACTAAGCAAAGGATTACCCTTTCCTCTAGACACGTACTTCAACAAACCATTATTCGACATCTGCTATCGGTCAGGTATTTCTACGGGTAAGGAGGTCGATATTGGTTTGGTTGACGGGCATGGTGGCTCCCTTCGTCCTGCGGATTTGCTGCTTTATTCCTGGGACAGAGGGCGTGATGTGTGCGTCGAGTTGACAGGGTCTTCTCTTTTGACTCAGACTGGGATGATGGATTTTGTGCCCGGCCGGGTTGTCAGCGTAAGTGTGCTAGATATGGGGAGTTATGCGCGACAGCTGGTTATGGTTTCCTTCCCTTCTCTTTCTCTTAGCTTGGGGAGTTGGGTTCGGATGTTGTTACCTTGCTCAAGCGGATCCAGAAATTCTCGGTATCTCAGGATGCGGGGCTCGGGTGGCCGCTTATATTTTCACTAGACTTAGCTTTGCTGTTGCTAAGGGTGTGGGGGCTCAGATTGTCTCTTGGCTCCCCACTAATCTCATGTAAACTTTTATTTTTCTTTTAATGAAAGCTGCGCGCATACTTCTCTAAAAAAAATAATAAAATAATAATAATAATAGTAGTAGTAGTAGTAGTAGTAGTAGTAGTAATAATAATAATAATAATAATAATAATAATAATAATAATAATAATAATAATAATAATAATAATAATAATAATAATAATAATAATAATAATAATAATAATAATAATAATAATAATAATAATAATAATAATAATAATAATAATAATAATAATAATAATAATAATAATTGAGGCTATCTTGCATGCCTTGAACCGGCTCATTGAGGCTCGTGGGACTCAGGAGGGGCTTTCTATCTTTGTCACTGGTTGATTTCTGCACGCGTTCAACCTTGTTGACTGTTCGACCATGCTTCGGAGGTCCGTCGTCGTTGTTGCCGGCTCTCTCCCGTTGGGTGGAGTTTTGTTATTCCAGCCCGCCCGCCTTTTTTATGGGGAACACCGCTTGTGGTCTTGTCGGGGTGTTCACAGGTGATCCGTTGGGGCCTTTGCTTTTCGCGTTGGTTTTGCATCCCTTGGTTTGCAAGATCCGGGACACTTTTGACCTCACTTTGCAGGCATGGTACTTAGATGATGGCACCATTGTGGGTGATACTTTGGAGGTGGGGAAGGTTTTGGACTTGATTATGTTGGATGGCCCTCGTTTTGGATTACATCTTAATGTCTCCAAGACGGAGGTCTTTTGCCTGTTGAGGATCCACGAGAGTCGGCTTCTGTGGTTTTCCCACTTCTATTTCTCGGCCATTGCGTGGTGTTACTTTTTTTGGGAGGACACACAAGATTTGCCCCGGTTTTAGCAAAGTGAGATTGTGGCGACGAGAGTAACTAAGACCATTGAGCTAATGGACTTGGTTGCGAGGATTGAGGACCCGCAATGTGAGTTGCTTCTTCTTCGAGCTTGTACTGGTATTTCTAAGCTCTACTTCTCCCTTCGTACTTGCTCCCCTAGTGTTTTTGGATCTGTCCATCTTCCTTTTGATGCCGCTCTTCGTTCTAGCTTGGAACGTATTGTCACCGCGTCAGGCCCGGGTTTTGGGGATTGGCGGTGGCGCCTTGCTACTTTCCCTTTTCATCTTGGTGGTCTTGGTGTCTATGCGGCTGGAGATGTTTTATTTTATGCTTTTATTGCGTCCCGCTTGCGTCTCATGGTTTGCGGCTAAGCTCCTCGGCCTTCCGGTATTATAGCCGCCCCCGCTTTGATGATCTTTGCAGTGTTTCTACTGCGACTACAGTTCTGTATATTAGGTCACCCTAGTGAAATTGTTGCCCCAAACTTATGAAGAAATTGGCGTATATTTATTTCACGACGGTTCTTTCGCCTCGAGTCTGTTTTCTCTTTGACACCACGCCAGCTTGCTTTATGGCAGTCTCAGCAGGGTTCTCACTCCTCTGATTGGTTACGTGCGGTTCCTATCTCTGGTTTGGGGCAGACTATGAACGGGAGGACTTACCGTAGTGTGTTGGGGTATCGTGCCTGGGTGTTCCGTTATTCACGGTATCTAGGCCCCGTCTGCTTGCTCTCGGGTTTTTTCTTTGGGGATGTTTTTGGGGACCACGCTGTTTCTTGTCTTTGATCTTGTGGGCGTTAAACATCGGCATAACTTTGTCCGGGACACTCTTTTCGACATCTGCTATAGATCCGGTATTTCATGGGGAAGGAGGTTGATATCGGTTTGGTGGATGGGCATGGGGCTCTCTTCGTCTGCGGATATTTTGCTTTATTCTTGGGACGGGGCGTGATGTGTGCGTCGACCGACGGGTTCTTCACCTTTGACTCGGGCCGGGTTGGCGATTTTGTGCGGGTCGGGTTGTTCTTGTCTTGCTCGTGGAAGTGTGCTAAGTATGGGGATTTGTGCGCGGTAGCTGGTTATGGTTTCCTACCTTTCTCTTTCTCTTCACTTGGGAGTCTGGGTTCGGATCTTTGTTGCCTTGCTCAGCGGATCCGAAATTCTCGGTATCTCCGGATGCGGGGGCTCGGGTGGCCGCTTACATTTTTACTAGACTTAGCTTTGTTGTTGCTAAGGGTGTGGGAGCCCAGATTGTCTCTCGGCTCCCCACCAATTTCATGTAAACTTTTATTTTTATTTTAATGAAAGCTGCGCGCATCCCTTATAATAATAAAAAAAAAAATAATAATAATAATAATAATAATAATAATAATAATAATAATAATAATGATAATAATGATAATAACAATAATAACAATAACAACGATAACAATAACAACAATAACAATAATAACAATAACAATAACAATAACAATAACAATAACAATAACAATAATAACAATAATAATAATAATAATAATAATAATAATAATAATAATAATAATAATAATAATAATAATAATAATAATAATAATAATAATAATAATAATAATAATAATAATAATAATAATAATAATAATGACTCAAAACAATCAACACAAAACAAACAGCCAAAACAAATGCAAAAAAGGAATTAACGTGTAAAACGCCAAGAAAGGAAAAATGGAAAAACAAAATCTTAATCTCGCCAAAATGGGGTCCCAGCCGGTTCACCGGCCTCCGGCTGTGCACCGGCTGAAAACCTCCTGGAAAAAGGAGGTGGATTTGATAGGATTTAGAGCCGGTGAGGGTGTCGGTAGACGGTTGACCGACTGAGAGTCATCTTGAGATTTGTTGCGGATTGGGAGCTGGTGAGGCGGCTGTAATACTACGGTTTTATGTGTCTTGCGATATTCTATCATGTGGGGCTTACTCTGTCAAGTAAGTTGGATTTTATGCAAAGCAGTAGTCTGCCTGTAGGGTACTCGATCGAGTAAGCTTGGCACTTGATCGAGTAAGTGACTTACTCGATCGAGTAAGTCGGTTTACGAATGATTTGCGACGGGTTTGTTAATAATGCGGATTAATATATGTTAAGTTCCGTCATCTTTCTTTAAACACTTTTACAAAACCTAAATCACAGTCAAGAGAAGTTTTAAGTTACGTTGTCTTGTCCCTTCGCATTATTAGCAAATCCCGGAGTTAGAAGTGTCGGTTTTCATCATTCTTTACACCTTTGTGATCCTTGTGTCATGGATAAGTTCTACATATCATTTTTATATCATTTGGTTAATGTTGGTTAAACCCTAATTTGGGGATTTTGGGGTTTTTGTGATTATGTGGTTACGGTAGTGATAATATGTATGTATGTATAGGAGGAGGCTTTGTTGAGGAGAGATTCTGAGTAGCTTCTTAGATCGTCTGATTTCGTGTTGCTTTCCAAGTAGGGTTTCCCTACTCAATATTAGCTACATGATGTGTGCGGTGGTTGTATTGTGGTTATTGATTAATTATATTGTTGGTGATTGTGATGGTTGCTGTTATATTGTTGATTGTTGTCGTATAACTGTCTGTGATATTCGAGGCGCATCCCTGGCTGAGTGGAGTCACTTGCGGGAGTGGCTTCGAGCCCTTGGTTCGCCCTCTGTGGAACCCGCCACAGGAGGGGATGTGCACATTAAGGAAACTTGGGTTTATCGCTCAGTGGTTGATGAGCGGGGATTTGGTGGGTACGGCTGCGGTCCCCCACTGGCGATGTGGAGTACTTGTTGCGATGGGTACTCTGGCAGGACTACACACTTCAGTGTGTAGTCAGTTGTGTGAGATTGATTATGGAGACCGGAGATTGATGTGTTGATTGAGTTTGTTTGACATTTGTTTCATTGTGGTTTGTATCGTGTAATTAGTACTTGACCACTGTTATTTGTTTTAAAAACGTGGTGATCCATTCGGGATGGTGAGCGATTATTGAGCGGTATGATATGACGCATATGGGATAGCTGGGATGAGTCATCACGTGGCAGTTAGAAGAGTCTTCCGCTGTGTCAGACGATATTTTGTAGTTTTGATAGTTTTGCTAGTAGACCGTTTGAGTACTTTGTATTTCAGTTAACAGTTTTGGGTTTTGAACATGTAATCACTTAAACCGTATTTTACCTTTAAATTATGTTTCTTCATTGTCTTATGATTATCATTGCCTTGGGTAACCGAGATGGTGACATTCTTATACCTAAGTGGTCCTGGTAAGGCACTTGGAGTATTGGGGTGTCACAGCGGCGGCCGGTCGGCCGGCTCAGAGCGTCTTGTATGCGTGATTAGCGATTAGATTGATGCGGGTTTTGATTGTAATACTACGGATTTCTTAAGCTAAGGTACTCGACCGAGTAGAGCCTACTCGGCCGAGTATAGGGATGACAATGGGTCGGGGACCCGACCCAGACCCTGAGGGTCGGACCCTAAAGGGTCGGGTATTGGTCTCATTTTTTCAGACCCAATGGGTATGGGTCGGGTATGGGTCTTAAGAAAATATTCCGGGTTCGGGTCTAAGTTATGAGACCCATACCCGACCCTTAGACCCTTTATTAAAAACGAAAAAAAATCACAACTTCTTTAAATTCATACTGGCAGACCGTAGAAACCAAAGCAACTAAAGCCTCTTTCTCTTCCCACATCCCATAAAGTGATAAAACTCAACCAAACTCTTCTGACAATACCATCATTCCACCACTGACACAAGGAAACCACCACCACAGCACTGATACGCCACTGGCAACCATCTTTCTAATAGGCGGCGACCGACAACAACTATTAACGGCAGCCAACGACAGTTAGATGGAGACGGCTATCAAGTACGGTATTGATTTTAGAGTTTCGAGTTTGATTCTTTCACATGTATTTGGAGGTAAAATTAATTTAGGTCTTCTTGTCTTTCTTAATCTCTTTGGTATGTATATTGGATTTGGTAGTGTACAATAGAGATTAATAAACTCATAATGTTAAAGTAGTATGATTTTTTTTTTTTTAATATTATAGACCCCATAGCTGTTAATCCTCCTATTAAAGTGGCTAAAACTCGGACCCGCGGGTAGACCCAGACCCTACCCTTACCCATAGGGTCCGGGTATGGGTCCTCAAATTTTAGACCCTTGCGGGTCTGGGTCGGGTACGGGTCCAAATGGAAAATCTCAGGTCCGGGTCCGGATCTGGGTGGACCCTACCCAGACCCTACCCATTGTCATCCCTAGCCGAGTAGTGCTTAATGTGTATTCTATTTGGCTACTGCCGAGGAATACTCGGCCGAGTAGAGGATACTCGGCCGAGTAGACTCCATACTCGACCGAGTATCCGGTCTGACGTGTAATTATTCAGCGGTTTGATGCGGGAGTGATTAGGGATTATTTAATTGTCAAAGCAGTTTCTAAACGCCATTTCACAACCCTAATCACTTTTACGATATTCTAATCACTCCCAAATCTTCCACTGTGTGTGTGATCATCGTAGCTTTTGCATTCAATCTTTCGTTCTACCGTCGGTAAATCCTTATTCCCATGTCATTGATAAGTTATTCTAAGGGTTTGCTTTATGTATGAATTGGGGGGAAAAGGGATTGTGCAATGTGTAATTGTGGTATGTGATTATGGTATAGGCGAAGACTTCGTAGAGGAGCCATTCTAGTTGCCTGATTATCCGTATTGCTGTTGTTGCTAAGATAGGGTTTTCCTACTCAGTTACTGTTAATTGATTTAAGATTGTGTTTGTATTGTAATTGTTGTTATCTGCTGATCATCGGAGTATGAGTGTTGTGGTGACGGTGGTGATGTGGTTGTGTTGTGACGGTGGTGATGTTGTGACAGCTGTGATGCTGTGGTACTGTGATGTGTGTGTTGATTGTGGTGGAGTCACTTGCGGGAGTGGCTTCACACCCTAGTTCACCCTCCGTGGAACCCGTCACGGGAGGGGATGTGCACATTAAGGGACAGGGATATCGCTCGTTGATGAGCGGGGTTTAGGTGGGGATTGGTTGCGGTCCCCCACTGGCGGCAAGGATTACCTGTTGCGATGGGTAATCTGGCAGGGCTACACACCTCGGTGTGTAGTCAGTTACTGTGTGAGATGAGGTGGAAGATGATCAGCCGGTTACATTGTTTGTTTGTCTTATCTTGATTGAACGGTACTGACCCCGTTGTTGTTGTTTGTGAAATCTGTTGTGATCCATTCGGAGATGGTGAGCAGGCTTGACAGGTATTGCATTTGGTGAGCTTGGGCGGTCATGAGGGAGTCGTTATCACCAGTTGTAATATCACAGTTACGAGTCTTAGTTATGATTTTGTAGTTGTCAACAGTTGGATTCACTTTATTTGTTTTGGTTTTAGATTTGGATTGTTGTAATCATTTATGCTTTACAGTACTTCTAATAAATGTGTTTAGGACAGACGCTTTTGATATATACTATCCTCGGGCAACCGAGATAGTAACACTCTTTCATGGTAGGATGGTCCTGGTAAGGCACCTTGGTATGAGGGGGTGTTACATTGATGCCACGTCGCTGCTGGTGATTGTCTGCTGCCTGACATGGGTTTGGTGGCTGTTCTGAGCATTGCAACGGAGATTCGGATATGGTGGACGAATGGTGTTGCGGTTGTTGTTGTCGATGTGGGCTCCTGCTTGGATGTGAAAGGTGGAGGATGAATCGGTGGTTGATGTTGGTGGCGGGTCTGAACTGGGCTGGCGAGTGAGGTGGTGAAAGTAGCTCGTGGCCTTGGTTGTTCTTGGCTTCGAGTTGACAGTGGCGGCGGATCTGGGTTTGCCTGAACCGGTGGCAGCAAGTATTAGGTTTCATATTGGCGGTGATTGAGGTTGAGTTTTGATTGGAGGTCAGAGGAGAGTGCAAAAATGGTGGTTGGTTGTATTTTTAATGGTGGTGAAATGGTTGGATTGTAGTGATGGTGTTAAAAGAAGAGGACAGCGAAGAAACAACAAGGTGGTTTTGGTATTATGTAGTGATAATGGGGATTAAGAGGTATTGGATTAGATTAAGTAGAAAAACTTTGATGACTAAGGATTTGTGCTCTTCTGCTGCTGCTGAGAATAAGGGTAAGGGCTATGGGAAAGGTAAATCACTGGTGAGATTGTTTGACATTCCTGAAGTAGGCAATATGGCTCGTATGTTTTCTCAGATTGAAGTTCAAAGTAATTCAGATGGCTGTATGGGGCTTATGGATTTGTACCATAAGAATGAGTTTGGCAAGCAGAACAAGGATGTTATTGTAAGGGCGAGGAAGAGGAAATGTTGTACTGAGGTATCTGATGTACTGATTCCAACAGAAGAGGTTTCAACTTTACTGGACGCTAAGGAGTTGGGTAAGCGAGCTTATAAGGGAGAGGGGATTCGTGCTGAACAGGATAAGGGTGTGGGGGGTGGATTCCGTCTTAAGATTTCTGGTTCTGATATGGAGGAGTCTTGTGCTTCCTCCCCTGGACATGAAGATGGCGGCTTTGCGGAGGTTGGCCCTTCTCAACCTCCTCTATCACCATGAGCGGTCTAATTTGGAATTGTAGGGGTCTTAACAATGTGCTCGCCCCTACAATTCCTAAACTTAGAGCACTTAATAATAATAAATATTATGATTTTCTTTTTCTAATTGAAACAAAATGTAAGGTATCAAGTATAAGTAATATGTTTCGATCCTTAGGCTTCGTTAAATCGGCCGGTGGACTATGGGTAGGGTGGAAAAAGGAGGCACTTATGAGTGTAGTGGAGTCATCTCCTACTTTTTTTATCCTTCTAGTTGAGAAATATAATGGCCTTCCTTGGTATCTTGTTTTGTTTTATGGTGCACCTCAACTTTGCTTACGATTCCCAATTTTACAAAAACTTGAAGAAAGCTTAGGGAAGCTTGCGTATCCTTTTCTAATTGTGGGAAATTTTAACCAAGTTGAATATGCATGTGATAAGCATAGCTCTAATTCAAGCCAAATTCCGGGGGCATATAAGTTTATCAATTGGAAAATTAGAAATGAATTATTGGATATCGCGTTTAAAGGGCCACGGTTTACATGGTGCAATAATAGGCAAGGGAATAAAAGGGTCTATGAACGACTTGATAAAGCTTTAGCGTCGAAAGATTGGTTCACTCTTTTCCCGGACACGGGTATTAAACACTTTCCAATACAAATCTGTGATCATGCTCCTATTGAGGTGGATTTGAACCTTACAAAAAATACAAATAAAAAGCCGTATAAACTTGATGCTGTTGGGAGATGTGTCCTCGACAATAATGCGATCACATGATTTAATATCATAATTAAATCGCATACTAAGAATACGTGAGGGATGATTCTTTATATAGTCGACTGATCGTCATTAATCGGTAATGATTGGCTAACTAGAGTTTGACATTACTGTCGTGTGACGGTGATGGTCAGTTGATCCCTTTAGGTCACGCCTATAGGATGAGGCCCAA
This sequence comes from Silene latifolia, assembly GCF_048544455.1. Lineage (NCBI taxonomy): Eukaryota > Viridiplantae > Streptophyta > Magnoliopsida > Caryophyllales > Caryophyllaceae > Silene > Silene latifolia. The sequence continues at coordinate 10,314,587 of NC_133537.1, read as the reverse complement.
ATAGATATTTAATTAATTGAATGTGATACAGATTAATTAATTCCTTAATTATGGGAGTGCAATTTTACGTCTTATTATAATGTGATTAAATAAGATTTAATTTAGTAATTAAGTGTTAAATTACTAAATTAGTTGAGGTATTATATAAGTTTAGAGGTAGAGGTAATTAGTTATTTAAAGTTACAAGAAGTTGTAATTTTAACTAACTAGTAATTATGGGATCCATTATATGATGATATAATGGTAATATACTACTCAAAAAGTGGAGTGTATATTATATTATTAATTGTAATATTTAAGTGTTAAATGATTACATTAATAATTAAATATGTAAGATAGTTAAACATATGACTCATAAGCATTTATGGGACAAATGACAAAAGGCAAAAATGGACCAAAATGGCTCCATTACTTCGGTCATATGGAAGAGCAAAAGATGCTCTTTTGTTTTTTGTTGGTTTTGATTAAAGGGTGATAGTGACACTACACACAAGCTTTATTCATACTACATCTTACACATATGTTCCCTACACTCAACCTACACTATACAAAAGAGTAAAAACAAAAGCAAAATGATTCCCTACATGGGTGAGGCCACCGGTTTTTGGCTCTCTAAATAGAGCATTAGTTGCTCATTTTTCATGTTGTTCTTTGCTTGTTTTTCTCTCTAGTTTTTTCTCACATGCAATTGCTAAAAACTCTCACAAATACTAATACACATCAATCTATTACTAGAGGTAGTAATACTAGAAATATTAGTATTGTTAAGGTTACATTTCTACTACATATATAGTTAATATTAGTAGGAATTTTTGGGATTAATCTTGGGTGCAACTTATTGGAGTGTCTTCTATACTTGGAGTCTTAGGAGGATCATCCATCATATTTAGCTCAAGAATAAGTGAAGGAAGGTGACATTACTTGTGCCCATATTTTCGAACCATATAACAATGTAACTTATGTAAGGGACATTGTTTTTCTTATAAATCTTTCATTTTGTTATGCATGCACTAGATCTAAAGAGTAAATAATTAACAAGTTAATTAGTTCACTATTAGAGGAGTTTAATAATAGGTATATGAACCTAACAAGTGGTATCAGAGCATAAGGATGTTGCATGCATAATCGGTTATTGTTTTTCCGAGTTAAAAGGTTAACATATAAAACTAAAAATTTGTGATTTATAAGTATAAGCCACGAAATCACCATGCATGTTATATATTCTGGTCCTAAAATGTTTTTAGGTAATTTTTATGATTTATGGAAATTTATTGCTCATTTTAATGATTTTTAGTGATTTTATTACATTTTTATGACTAAAATGGGAATTAAAATGCTAAAAATAGTTACACTAAGTTTTTGACCTTGGAAATTTTATATAACCTCACATGCATATTTTACAAGTTGTGTGTAAAAACTCGTATTAATTTGATTAATATTGCATGATTTATGATTTTTATGAGATAAAAATGGATTAAAAGAGGTAAAATGGTTAAAAATAGTTAAATTTCGAATTAAGCCATGATTTTTTAATAGGATGTCACATGTATAATTTTCAGAGTGTATGTATATTTCGAGATTAAAAGATCTCTTTTAGCATGATTTATGGATTTTAGAGTAAAAATGGCATAAATAGTGACTATTTTAGCAAAATTAGCTAAAACGTATTGCATGGCTTGAGAAAATTATTTTAAGTTGCATTAATATCCCACTAATCAGATCTAAGGTTGTAAAAAATTATTGGAGTAATTTTTGGATAATTTAAATATGTTATGAGATAAAACCGATAAAATGCAACTATATTTTCTCAAAATAAATTCCAAAATTTTAACCATGATTTTTTACATTATGAGTGTCATGGAATTATTCCAGAATATTCAAAAATTTAAAATTCAAATTTTAAAATTTTTATAAATTAATTTGGATTTATTTCATAAATATTATGATTTTAAGGTCAAAAATGAGCATAAAATTAAATCAAGTTGAATTATTGTCAAAAATTGAGTGATGACTAATTTTTGAGTCCTAAAAAGTGTTAGGATAATTAACTTGAGATTAAATGTGATTTAAGTGTTAATTAGTGATTTTAAAAGGTTATTATCACGCATCCCCCTACTACTAAGAGAATAAAAATTCTCTTAGTTTTCCCTCCAAAAAGCATATAGCTAAATAAGGTAATAAATAAAAAAAAATTTCATTACATTATTATCTTTTCAATAAATATATTTTTATAAATAAACTCTAATTTTTTAAATAAATTCATTATTATGTTTTTCTCATTAAAATAAAATAAAATTGATATTAAATTATAAAGTATAAGTTGCTAAATTTTTCAGTAATGCAATAATTATTACTGTAGAGAATTACTTGACACATGCTTACTATTAACTTCGTGACAAAAAAAACATTCACTAAAAAAATTCACAACTTAAATAATTTTTTTTATTTGTTTTCCATTTCAATTTTTTTGTTTCATATCAAAATACAATGGAGTGAACTGATAAATATTAATGAGGTGCAAATTTTAAAAGTATAAATCCTCCTATGTACTAAGAGAATACAACTTCTCCATAATTTTCCCTCCAAAGTGCTCAAACTTATATATGATAACAAATTAGATTTTCATTTATTAAACTAATTTTCTATAAAAATAAACATAAAAACTGTATCTCCTATTATTAACTTCGTGACGAAAAAAGATTTTTAAAAAAAAATTGATGTAGTTAAAATGTTTTTATAAAAAACACAATTCATGGAATTATTCAATTCTTTTGACTAATTTTAATATTAGTTATTTTTTATAAAAATTCGCGAGATATAAATCTAAAATCTATAACTAATACACTAAAAATTAAAAGGCCTATATTTACCGCGCATTTGCGCGGGATCTACACTAGTTTCCATAAAACCGGGTTATATGTACGACATAAGTTAAATAGGGTGATTTGGCACATGATTTGGCTTGATAGGTACATATTATAATGCTGCATATTTCAATTGTTGAATGTCTTTTATTTATATAATTTTGAATTATGTAATTTTATCTTAGTATGGCCTTAGTTTTAATCGATATTACCCGTAATGAAAGGGAATATTGATTCGGTTGTAATTTAATGTGATCTCGTATCACTTTTATTTTTATTAGTTTTTCCATTTTACAAATGTATAATAGGAAAAGCTTTGTATTTTTATTATTATTTGTAATTATGGAGCATCTTCAAAGACGATGCCATTCGGAAAACTGATCCGACGAAGACGGTGTCTTGGAAGTCGTGCCACTTGAAGATTCAAGGGACCAAAGGAGTTGGTTTCCGAATATGTAATAGATTATTTAATTTTCTATTTTAGGAAGGTCATACTAGGAATTTTATTTATTGCTTTGCATTTCTTTTAATATGTTGCATGCATTGCCGAATCGCCATAACAACACATGCATATCATATCGAGTCAACGACCGTGTCAATTATAATTATCGTAGTTTACTGCTTTAGTTCACTTAAAACGTGATAGATAATAAATTGACAAGACCTCTCACATATAATAATTGAGAATTAGCCTTGTCAAAAAGTAGAAACCCATGAAGTACCAATTTCATAAAGGAGTTGAGCCGGCTTTACCGTAATACAAACCTTTTTACGTTGGCGAAGTGGGGTAGTAAAATGTTATTACATCGAAATTTGGATTGAGCTCAACGGAAGTATTCGTGACCGTAGTCGCATGTGTTCCGGGCTAAAGATGAGAATTAGAGTAATTTTTATCGACCGAGAGTTCTAAAAGTAGAATCGATTAAAGTGTTAATCCACCGAGTTATATTAATAAGGGATGAATCGGATCACCGTGCCCGTATTATTATGAATTTGGATCTCGGAATCATTTATGTTAGTTGGATGGAGGTCACTACATAGATGCTTAAATACTTGTATTAAAACATACGAGTTCTATAAAACGATAGATGTTAATTATTTCCTTCATTTTCCGTTTTTGTAGTTAAATAATACGCAATGAATTCATCTAATACTCCTACACCAATCACCGTTGATACATGGCTCCAATCGTTTGATGAAAAATGCTCCGAGTATGACAATGATACGATTAGAGAATTACGCATTGGCATTGGTCAGGATGAAAAGTTTTGCTTCTTTACCACCTCCACTCCACCCACTCCAATATTATTGCCCACCACCTTGAAAAGAAAATCTTGTGAAGAAAGTCTTACAAAACCCAAGGCATCCTTGTTTGAAGAAACAAAGAGAAATATCAAATTGAGTGGGAGTTCTAGCAAGAGTGTCCTTGCAAATGAAAGGAGTGTTGGTATTAATAAAGGGAAGGCAATAATGGGCGAGAAACCCAAACCTGATTATAAATTAGAAATGGATAGTGGGACTACCAAGACCAAGACAAAGAAGGGTGCCAAATCCTATGAGTAATGTCATGAGCCATTGGAGGCGAAATTGCCCCAAGTATTTGGAAGATATCAAAGTTGGGCTTGTTACTCCAAGTGGGACTTGGAAATGTGGAAAAGCTAAACAAGAGTAATATGAATCTCCAACGAGGAAATAGAGCTAGGGTAGCCGCCACTTCAAGAGGGACTTATGTACTTGTTTTTGCTAATAACTTTGAGTTATAATTTACATAATTGTTATTATGTACCCACTTAGTCTAAAACATTATTCCCATTTCTATGTGAGACATGAAAGGATTTATATTTTTGTCATCAAAGACAATTGTTGTATTTTATTGAAATTAGACATGGATGTGAGCCATGTCACTTATCCTTATGATATACAAGTTTTAGACACTTTCAACTCAAGCATTGATATCTACATAATATGATCCAAAAGACTCATAACTAATAATCCAAATGATTTACACATTTGATTTTCAATTAGGTTACGTAAATGAGAAACGCATTAAAGGCTAGTGTCAACGAGATATAACGAACCATATGATTTCAATCATATGGAATATGCGAATCTTATCTCCTTTGCAAAATAATTTGTGCTTCCTTTAGTGGTAAAGGGACACGGGCAAATGATTTGTTGGGACTAATACATGTCGATGTATGTGTTCTAATGAGCATCGCCGCAAAGGGAATTTATGACTACTTCATCCCTTTTAACGATGATTTAAGTAGATATAGGTATATTTACTTAATCAAATATAAAGTGAAGCATTTGAGAAATTTGAGTAATTTCTAAATGGTGTATAGAACCTATTGAAGAAAAGACGAAAGCATTACGATCCAATCGTAGTAACAAAGATCTAAGTAATAAATTTGATTTTATTAAAGATGGATTATGACCTAGTGTCACTACCCATAAGATCAAACTAATATGAGTTGGTTTGAGTTGTTGAACTCAATTTTGGGAATTTGCAATCCAATACGGACAAGTAATTCTAAACGGATGGTCAACCATGAGATACCTAGAATAGAGAGTCTATTAAACAGATGACATGGATAAGACTCGTATATTATCAAGCTACCATGTTAGGATGGCCTTTTGAAAGCTAATACATAGTCTAGGTAAACTCCTAATACTCCGTTAAATATATATATGTTTGTGACTCACAAAACTATCTCTCAAGAAGATAGATGTATTTCTGAGAGATAGAGTGGGAGTAGATTGAATCGTCACAAACATCTCTTATAGTTGAAATGTTACTTTGTGAAAGTAATGAAATTATAGAGTGGGAGTGTAGTTGAACTATAGTCTATGAAGATAGATTGGGAGCATAGTTCAGTGGGAGTTTATCGCACATGTCTTATTATTTAAAAATATTACTTTGTGAAAGTGATAGTAGAATGACCTTGTTACATATGAGCCGAAGCATTACAATCCGAAAATAGTTACTCAAGAGTAGATTTACATAAAGGCGAGGGTCTCCTTAAAGTGAATAGAGCTTTAGAGTGCTTAAAGGCATAGATTGACATAAAGATGTTGATCAAGATTAATTATGTTAGGAATTGCCGCATTTCATTTTAATGAAGAATGGCAAATAAAAAATTTTGCTTTTCTAAAATGGGAATTTAGAGAAGGAAGTGTTTCGAACACAAAATCTTAGATAAAGATTTAAGAGTCCTAACATCTTATGCGTAGCTTTCTTAAGTGACCCTAGAATGGTCTTAAGCAAGCAATAAAGGATTATACTTTTCATTCATGTGATAATAGTGAATTGTTTCATTCACATGATTGAAGAATCAAGATTATACATGAAGTTAAGTGGGAGCTAGAATTGTTTCTCCATGTCTTATATGTTGATAACATATTAGTTATTGAGAATAATGTACCAATTCTCTCTTCTGGCAAGAGTGATTGGGAGACTAGGAAAAGGTGCAATATACTTTAGATTACCGAATCTATGTAAGAGTATATTGGCATAGAGTTGAGAATCTTATGAGGATAAGATCTTTCGTATCTGTTTAACATCAACAAGGATGAATGGGTTATTCATGTTGATGAAAGTGGAATTACTATGATAGAGTCATAGTTGTTCACTGAACTTATTAAGTTGTTGATCGCATGAAATCGATTGCTAATGTTTCCGCCATTAGAATGATCATGTATGTCAACAGACGCACATGCCATGGTGTGACATATGCTGAGAGCATAATAAGTCAATAAAAGGGATAATTCCCATGATATGGCTTGTGAAAGCATTAAAGAGCATTCTTGAGATTCCTGAGAAGAATTAAAGATTCGTTCAAATGTTTGGATAATAAACTAAGTAATGTGTTGAAGGGTTGCACAGACTTTAGTTTCCAAACCGTAAGGGATTTGTTGAAATCCTAGGGTGTCTTGTTGACTAAGGAGTAAGAGATTAGAAAAGTAAGAGATTAAAATGGGCCCAAAAAATAAGCCAAGGCTGCCCTGCCAACGAGAAAGATTGGGAGCTAATGGGCTTATTTTGACGAGTGGCACAAAGGCCTATCAGCCATGTTGGTCATTGGGCTCATTTGACGAAATGGTATCGTATCGGATCAGTTTGCTTTGGATTGAGTCTAATTTTGAATGCTATTATGTTACGTATATCGGTTGTTCGATCAGTTTTAAATTTGGATATTTTTGATTGATTTTTTGGATTTAAATTTATTTTGTTAGGTCTAATTTACACGGCGATGACAATATTAGTTAACATCGTCGTCTTGATAATTGGTTGATGACATGTTGCATGCGTACTTTAGTCTCACATAAGAATATCGGGTTTTGTATAGGGTTGTCAACATCCTCTTGTCCGACTTTTTGTCGTTTGCTTTTTTGATCAATTTTTTTTAGCTTAAGACGGATATTTAATATTTTTTACAAATTCGACGCTTTATAGATAATATATTGTCTATACAAGAAGAAATAAGGATCGGACAGAGGATTTTCACAGATACAAGGAGAGCGGATTTCCTGTCCTATTTTCAGGAATTATAAATTTTGGATAGAAAAATTTCTTCAAGATGAAACTCGCGAGTCGCGTCATATGATTTGTTTTGCATAGTCAATTAATTATAATAATTTAAATTATAATAATTTAAGGAATAAGATGATTTATTTATTAACTGGATGATGGAGGAAGATGTAAATGAATTCGAAAAATATGAAAGCAGTCAGAAAGAATGGGGGATTGGATTGAAAATTGGATCGTAGTTGCTCTTTCAAGTACAACATTTACTCTTTCATGGACTTTTTACCATTAATTTTCCATTCCTTGCCCTTTTCTAAAAAAACCAAGAAAATCAAATTCTCTCTATCCTTATGCCTCTCAAAACCAATCAAATTCAAATCAAATTAGTAAATTATGAATTTGAGTTTTCTAACTTAATTAATTGCACATCTATTATATCAAATTAAGGAGATTTAATTAATTTAGAGTTAATGAAATTGGGGATTTATGAAAATTAGGGTTAATGAAAATTAGGAACATAGGAAAATGGTGGCTGGGGTGGTAAAAGAGGGCAGCGTAGGTCAGAGGTCGGAGTTGCGTGTGGCGGCTGTTGTTCAGGGATGCGAGAGAGAGGGGTTGTTGTCGGCGAGCAGGGAGACGATCTTTTGGGTGACATCATGGGGTATAGGGAAGCTGATCCGAGGGGATGGTCTGGAGGGCGAATCTGACCGGCAAGATCGGTTGGTGGTGCGTAGAAGAAGGAATTGATGTGTAGGGTGAGGCATGGAGGGGGAGGGTGGTGGTTGGGTAGTTGTAGTTAGAGGGAGTAAACGGAGAGAATTAATTGAATTGAAATAAATGAAAAAATGAGGGTGATGAAATGAGAAGGGTATAATAGTCAATTATGTCTATGAAAGAGTAAAACTCGTCCATAAATGAGCACCACCCAATTGGATTATGTTACTCTCCCTCTCTGTTTTTTTTTTAAAATAATTGAAAAAAGACTAAAATAACCTTGGTTGTACATCCAATTGTATAGTCCAGGAATTCATGCCTATAAAATACACTATACAGATTAGGCCCGATTGTAAGTTTTTAGCATTTAAACGGAAAAATTCATAACATCTCTTATTTTTTTAGTAGATAGGAGATGATATTATCTACTTACTTCATTTGTGACGCATGTGTCCTTGATTGGTGATGTGTATCAATCCTTCACCAAATAATTGACGGTGACATTATTTTTTGTACTAAAAAGCCAATGAAAATGAAGGAGAAAGTGAAAGTAGAGTTATATACGAAGTACTCCGTACGAACTATAGAAAGCAATTCAACAAAACATATTTCGTGTGTTAGATATCCACTTTCTAAAGTGGACGGTTCATAATAACAATATACACATGTGTAACACACTAATTTATTTAGTAGCCGTAATCTCCTCGACAATCTGACTTGGTGAAAACGGGTCAAATGACCGACTGACTTTTGACTAGCCAGTGAGTCCGCCAACCGGTCTGGTCTGACACTCTGACCCGTTATGTAGTTCGAACGTTGCTTTTAAGAGCGTGATGAACGGTTTAATTTGTAAAAAAAAGAAAGAAAATTAAAAGCGGTTAGGTCTGCCCAATTTTGGGCTAGGCATTAGAGACCCCAGCCAGCAGGCGTGGCTACTCCCTCACATGTGTCGATCCCAGATAGAAGAATTTACATTATTAGAGATTTATACGAAGTACTTGCAAAATCCACATATTTTAGAATATAATCCATATATATTCAGAAAATACATCTATGTTCTCGTAAGGTCCCAATCAACTTGCACCGTAATAGAAAAATCCATAAGCGTAACACGGGTCATTTGATATGCCACAACATATTCCTTCCAATAACGGTATAACCCCACCTATCAGAACATCCTTCAAACACAGTCTATCCGATTCAAGAAAAGCTTAAGCCTTTTCTTAACCGATTTTTTGTGAACTTTCTAAACTAAATCGAAACTAAGTTGAATAAAAATCAATAGAACATAAATCGAAGTCTTTAAGAAAAAGTTAATGAATTTGATAAAACTTAGGAGGTAAAAAGTAAAACCTTTCACATTCACATTCTATCATCTTGTACTTTGGTAAACACCTTTCACAAGACCGTCCATGTTTGTCAATAATTCAACTTCCCATTAATTTACCACCAAACAATTTGCTTTTACACTTGTACAACAACCATACTATAACAACCATACTATATAATAACACCAAAAAATCCCAATATTCTATATCCAAATATAATTATATTTCATTTCATTCCCATGATTGCCCTTCTCTATATCACATAAATCCTACCCACACCACTTCACCACCATGGGCAAAAAGGTAAAATGGAGTTGGACCTCAGCTCTAGTTGGTGCTACAGCAGCCACCCTTGCCACTACCCTCATTTCAGCCAAGCCGAAACCGCCTTCATTCCGGTTAGTTAGCCTCACGGCTCTCCGGTTCAACCTAAATGGGTCTAACTTAAACGACGAGAAATTCCCTCGGCTCGATGCTGATCTTATCCTTAATGTCCATGTCACCAATCCCAATATCCTCCCCGTCAGCTATTCTGCCACGTCATTGTCGATTTACTATGACGGCTCCCTGTTGGGCTCCGCTCAGGTAATAGCAAATAATAATAATATACTTCGTTAAATGAGACAAACTTTTAACCTACTAATCCGCTTTTGTCTCATCTATTATATTCGACCAATTTTAAGTTTTAAACCGAATTATTATTATTAGTTTACATTATTATTATTTGCTATTATCAGGTGCCAGCAGGGTCGCAGCAGCCCAAGTCGTGTGAGCTGCTACGGCTTCCGGCTCGGCTAAGTGGGGCTGAGTTGGCTCAGCATGCCAAGCGTTTTATTGGTGATGTGGCAAAGAGGGAGATGACGATTAATGCTGATGTGGAAATTTGTGGTTGGGCGAAGGCATTTGTGTGGGGCCCTAAGTTTAAGGTACACGTGGATAGTCGTATTGTTGTTGACCCGTTGTTGCTTGACGTTGTTGATCAGGAAAATGAGTCTCGTTTACAAATCTGTGTTAAGGGAAAGTGTTAAACTGTGGAAGTGTTATTCTATTTATTCGGTCCGATTCATTACATTTTTCAAATTTTCCGTCACATATTTGGTGAAATGTGGTTGGTTGGACTGAATGAAAAGGTGTTGTTTAGATTCTACAATTTTCTCGTATTTTTTTTGTTTTAATTAGCTAGGTTTGTAATATAATCGATTAATCGATTTCATTGGATTATTTTGTTGCTAGCGTATTATTAGTTTTATCTTTCGAAAGTTTGATAAGAGGACTCACTCAGTCACTCTCACTTTGGTATGCACATCTGACTCGGACACTTGTTATATTTAAAATTTGTCTTGCATTGTCCATACAAATTGGTTAAGTAAATAACTTATGAATATCAAGTTTAAACCGCTATAAACTCAATTTGGAGTGTGTGATTATGAATTGTCGAGTTGGAGTTTGTTACATCATTACTTGTTAGTAAAGATAGTTGATATAACTATGCTGGTTTATAGGCTATTACCTATATCTAAAATTCACACACTATGCATTTCTTTAAAAAATATTGGTTGGTTTCAATTAGTTCAATTTATGTTTATTAAGTTTAGTTCAAATCAATTCAATTCATTCAGGTATTTTCAGTGTAAAAGAATTATGGCCTTAGCAACTCCAATGGTTTCATATAACAAAGCGTCTTGCTTGTGACGGACAATATCCGTCACAAGCTGAAGACCTCTCACAATAAACCAAGTGGGTTGGCAAGTGGGAGGGAAAATGGAGCACCCATGCATATTGCCACTTGCATCTTATGAGAGGGGCACTATCCGTCTTCAGCTTGTGACGGATAGTGCCCGTCTTCAATGAGATTTTGTGTTCATATAAGGACTTGCTTGCAGTTATTATAAATTATCAAGCATGTTGCTTACCATTAGAGTATAAAAATATGTTATCGCTTGTAAGCCGACGTAGCTTTGTCAAGCTACGTAACTTGAAATAAAATAAGTAACTACAAAATAATAAAATAATTTATATTACAATATTTATATGTTATGTAGGGCCATTTAAACTACATCTATCGTAGTTTGCCATTAGAGAATGTTGTAGTTTGAAAGCATTATTGCTTAGAAAAATAATGGGGTAAGGCAAAATTGGCGTTGCTCTAAGTTACTTTTATGCTCAATAAATTTGTTAAGCTCAATCAAAAATAACGAAAGTTAAGAGCATATAAGACGGATATTCTTAAACAAGAATTCGTTTAGTAAATAAACTAATAATTACAGTCGATAATTTTCATACGAAGTCTAAAAGATGATAAAGCTTAGGCCCAGCCCAATAAACTCAACAGTCCAATTTATACTTTTGATGGTCAGGAAGTGTCTTAAAGGGCCCTGGCAGCCTGGCTCATGGCCCATCGTAAGTTGATTCTCAGAGATTCCTTCATTTCATATCCACACATTTTTACTGTAACATTCTTCCTGTGAGGTCAATTTCCTCAACAGTGTGAATTTGTACCTGTAGTTTCATAAATGAGTTAGGTTTGATAAACTTAATCGGAATAAATATATTCCCTTTATATAGACTCTTGACATTAAAAGGTCAAATGAACAGTTTTCTAAATTTTGAGTGGTAAAGTTATACTCCCTCCGTATCAATCCAAAGAAAACTTGCCTAAAGTGTCTGTACCAATCCAAAGGTAACCATACTATAAATGGACTGTAAATTGACAATAATACCCTTATTTCCTCCTTATATTTACATAAATACCAACTTGTGCCCCACACACCAACACAATAATACAAGCTTGCTTTCCTCTTTTGCCCCCACTTTTACCCTCTTTTCTTGGTTTCTCCAATTTTCAGGGGCGTCTAATACCCTGGGCGACCACGGGCGGCGGAACCGGGCCTCCAGTTTTGGCCATCGAATTTATAAGCTTTACTAACAAAATTCAATACAAACCTCCTCATATAGTACATTTATACATTTATATTTAGGGCCTCATTTTTTTGTGGTGCACCGGACCTCCATCTACTTTAAGACGCCCCTGCAGCAATTTTTACCATGTAACCTTTAAATTGGTACGGTAAAAAATAATAGTGGGAACGAAATTTTAGGTAAAACCCATCATAAACTGACTTAATTAAATGCCCAACTTTTCAATCACATCCCACAAGACGGCATCCATGATTCATGCCTGAAATCAATTTTTCCTTGTACTCCGTATATTCTTATGCTACAGTGCTACACCCTATAGTCTTCTTCCACCTTATGCATAGAATTCGTCACAAAACATATCGTGTGTTACAAATAAAGAAAAACCGTGAATTTAGACACTGGAATTTGTTGGCCATTTCAATTATGTTTCAATGAAAGCGCAAAATGTACAGCTCGAATTACGGATGATAACAATATAATTGGTATATTCCTAGTGCAATGCAGACCTATAATTATCTTACGCATGTAATCACATACTATGTTTATCCAAAGTAAGTAATAAACACCTAAAGTTAAACAATTGACTAGAAGGAAAACAATCTAAAGACATTAAATAAAGGCATAATACATAATATTAGCACACAAAAAAAGGCATAATATAAAACATTCTCATACGAGACTTAGGCTCTATTCTTTTGGACTTAATTTCGATTAATAAGTTGATTCTTGTTGACTCCATTCGATTGATTGATTCACTCAATTGATTCGATTCGATTCGAGATCAGATTCGATTCATTCGATTCATTCATATTAGTTTATTTCAACATTACTATTATTATTCTTATTGATATCATTATTATTTTTATATTAATGTATTTACTATTGTTATTGTTATTATTACTATTATATTATTTTTATATTTATTATATTATTATTATATTTATTAATAATTAATTCGTATTATTTATATTATTATATTTATATTTAATACATTTATTATTATTATTATTATTATTATTATTATTATTATTATTATTATATTATATTTATTATTTTATTAATATATTTATTATTAATAATATTATTCATAACATATTTATTATTATTATTATTATATTTAATATTATTATATAAATAAGTTATTATTTAATATTTATTATTTTTATTAATATACTCATTATTATTAATATTATTAATCACATATTTATTATTATTATTATTATTATTATTATTATATTTAATATTAGTATGTTAATAAGTTATTATATTAGACCTATTATTATTATTATTATTATTTATTTTTTAGTTATTTTTATTAATATATTCTATTATTATTAATAATGTTATCATTTATATTACAAATATATTATTATTATTACTATATTTATTATTATATTAATATTTTATTTTTTATATATCTTATTATATTATTATTATTATTATTAGATTATATTAATACATTATTATTATTAATGAATAATATTATAATAATATTTATTATTATTATTATTGGTATTTTTTTTTATTATAATATTTATTATTATTATTATTATTATTATTATTATTATTATCAATATAATCTTTTTATTATTATTTGATTCGGTTCGATTCGAGATCGATTCGATTCGATTAAGTTCACTCCATTAAGTTCGATTCGATTGATTCGATTCCATTAAGTTCAATTGATTCACTCCATTAAGTTCATTCGATTCACTCCATTAAGTTGATTCGATTCGATTGAGACAATTTCGGTCAAAAAACAGGCCTTATGCCTGTTCTTTTGAACTTAATTTCGATTCTTATAAGTTCGATTCACTCCATTCGATTCGATTCTTGTTGATTCGATTCTGTTGATTCGAATCAGATCAGTTTAGTTGATTGATTCGATTTAGTTCGATTCAGTTTATTTCAACATTAATAATACTATTCTTATTTTATATTCTTACTGTTATTATTATTATTATATTAATCTATTTAATATTTTTATTATTATATTAATATATATTTATTATATTACTATTGTTTTTATTATTATTTTATTTATATTTAGTATATTTATTTATTATTATGATTAATGGCAATATTAGTAGTACAAAGTATTATTATTATTATTATTTATTATTATTATTATTATTATTATTATTATTTTTACTTTTATTACTATTGATATTGTTATATTATATTTATCATTTATTATTATATTCATTTTGATTAATATTATTAATAACATATTTATTATTATTATTATTTATATTAATTTTTAAAATTATTTATAATATTTATATTATATTATACTTATTGTATTTATTTTTTAGTTATTATAATTAATATATTGTATTATTTATTATTATTATTATTATTAATGTTATCATTTATATTACTAATATAATATTATTATTATTATTATTATTATTATTATGAATAATATTGTTATAATATTTATTATTATTATTGGTATTAATTTTATTATTATTATTATAATCTTTTATTTTTATTTCAGTTCAGTTCAGTTCAGTTCAGCTCTATTAAGTTCAGTTCAGTTCAGTTCAGTTCAGCTCCATTAAGTTCAGATCAATTCAGTTCAGAAAATTTTAGTCCAAAAGAACAGAACTGAACTGAAATTGTCAAAAATTGTCTGAACTGAACTGAACTGAACTGAATTGAACTTAATGGAGCTGAACAGAACTTAACCGAACTTAATAGAGCCGAATCAATCGAATCGCTTCCGAATCGAATCGAATCGAAATAATAATAAAAAGATAATAATAATAATAATAATAATAATAATAATAATAATAATAATAATAATAATAATAATAATAATAATAATAATAATAATAATAATAATAATAATAATAATAATAATTAATGTAATATAATAATTTATTAATACAATAATAATAAGTATGTTATTAATAATATTAATATAAATGAATATATTAATAAAATAAATATTAATAAAATAATAATAATAATAATAGTAATAATAATAATATAATAATAATAATAATAATAATAATAATAATAATAATAAATATTAATACACTATTATTTTCATGAATCATAATTATATAATAATAAATAAATATAATAAATAGTAATAATAATAATAATAATAATAATAATAATAATAACTATAATAGTAATATAATAAATATTAAAAATAAATTTTAATATAATAATAACAATAGTAAATAAATTAATATAATAATAATGATAACAATAAGATTATAAAATAAGAATAATAATATTAATGTTGAAATAAACTAATCTGAACTGAACTGAACCGATTTGAACTGAACTGAATTGAACTGAACTAAACTGAATGGAGCTGAACTGAACTTAACTTAACTTAATAGATCTGAACTGAACTGAACTTATTAGAACTGAAATTAAGTCCAAAAGAACAGGGCCTTATTTTGTCGAGGCCCAACTTCAAACTACAATCCTTCCCCTCTTCAAATTCTATGTAGTTAATAATTTGTATAGGTTATATTTGGGGTTCGCGAGAGACCTGACAAAGCCGACCAGACCCGAATGACCCGATCCGAACTTGTCGGACCCGATATGACCCGAAACCCGAATTGACCCGATCCGACCCAGTCCCGACCCAAAACTTGATTAACCCAATATTGACCCGACCTAAGATGACCCGACCCGAAATGACATGACCCATAGTTGACCCGATCCAAAATGGCTTAAAGTGACCAACATGACCCGAAACGACAAGTATTATGTCAAATTAATGTTATTTACACCAAATAGAGTTTCATTTGTTACAATCATTCCTTATAAATAGTTAAATTTGCAAAATAGTATTTCGTAATCAAAATAGTACTAACTAAAGTGTTTTAGCCATTAACCCGAAAGCGACCGACCCGAAAGTGACCCATACCCGAAAATGACCCGAAACCCGAAATGACCCGACCCGATCCGACCTGATCCGAAATACATGACAAACCCGAAATGACCCGACTCATACCCGACCCTAATGACCCATTTGCCACCTCTGCGTTTGCCCCTCATATGTACCAAAAAAATAAATAAATTTATATGCAATATGCTTGGACTATGCTTATATGTGATACTAATATCTTATATCTATATATAAAGTTGGGTTGCAACAATGTAGATTCGACATGTGGCATGCAAAAGAAAATAAATAATTGGAAATAATATACTTTGAAATATAGTAGATATACAAATTAGTAATTTTAGTATGTAAATGATAAATTGACTAGAAATGAAACGAGGTGTACTAAATAACTACGCACATTCCCAATGTATGATTTATCTACCGGTACTCCGTACGAGACTACGAATATACTATAATGTGCAATATTTTGTTTCAATGTAATGTCAAAAAACAATGTTCAACGTACATTTTCCCAATTTTTCATTCAAAAGAGTGGTAGCCTCATCATTGAATGTAACCCATATCTTTTCATTGACTACCTTCTCTTCATCCACTTATTTACCCTATAAATTTATTTCACTCATCATATTTGAGTCACATCCTTCTTTTTCTCTTTATTTTCAGAAGATTTGCAAAAGCTTCAAATAAAAACTTAGCATTTACAATTAGTCACATTGATCATTTCCTAAATGTTAAATGTTTTGATCATTGATTTGAGTAGCATCGTCTAAGATCAAGATGATGATGATCCATTAAAGAACTTCACCGAACCCGACCTCGCTCCTGGCAAAATGGCTGCCAAATGCATTGGAAATGATAATCCTTTATTTGAAGGAGAAAACTAAAACTGGTCATACTTCCCATGAAAAATAAATACTATACGTCTATACAACTTCAGTTGTTCAATGAATAGCAAAGTGAAATCACACATTCACACATATATGGTGATATTATTAGGTTCAAGTGCAAGATCAACTATGAGTTCAAGTGAGGACAATTCCCTTACTAATATACGGAGTATGATTCTATATTAGTTGTGGATAATTGAATATGTATATATGTGTATGATGATGTTCTCTAAGATTTACAACAAAAAAGGGAAGTTATTGAGATTAGAGGTTTATATTTCCTTATAGATTTATAGTAGAATGAAGGTCAAACTATCAAATTTTCACTCTCTTATTTATTCGAAATGCTGCATCCGTTTAGTCATGCATTCTTTCTAAATGTAAAAATTTCAATGGGTTCAATGAATATAAAGAGTTCTAAACGGCTAACAATTTTGCATAACAAGCGGTACAGTTGTTGAATAAGTTCAAAACAGTTTGAGAAAATTGTGTAAAAACAATCGAGTTGGTGACAATTATGCCAAAAATAAAAATATGGTACAACTTATTTTATACATCCATGCTTCTTTTCTTTAATTATGCTTATTAATTTTATATATATAGGCTTCTTTTCTTTCATTATGCTTACCCAAACTGAGAAAACAAAATCTATTGTATAAAATAGTTGATATTGATACTCCGAACAATTTTACGAATGTTGCCACTATTAGGGACTACTGTATATAGTATGGAGTACTATTATTTCTATGAGTAAGGATTTTTCCTATTTATTAGAGAAAAAAAAAACAAAATGGATGTTCATTACTTCTCAACTATTTAGATTCTCTAGGCCTAATCGAATGGTTGTGAATTTACTTAAAAATGAAAAGGGTTAATGAGTAAAATTGGAATATATAGTATAATAATGATAATATTTGTGAGAGAAAATGGATAAAAAAAAACGGAGAGAATCCTCTTCCCTCATAGCTTTACAATTACTCTCTCTGTTTCAGTGATATGTCTACACTTTCTTTATTTTGTGAGGGGGAAATAAAGAAAGTGTAAACATATCACTGAAACGGGGGAATAATAAATTGTGTATACATTTTCAAGATGTATAAATGCTCATCGCAATTTTACAAGTGGAGTACAAAAGTAGTGTGTTATACAAGTATGTTGAAGTTTCAATGGTTCTTTTCAAAACATCATTTCTCGCTTTCAAATAGTTGAATTTTCAAATATTAAGAAGTTTACTCAATGTGTAATCTGTTAAATTGGTAAAAATTTTGTTTCACAACTGGCGACAAATTGTCTTCATAGAAACTATGGAGTAAATAAAATACTCCCTTCATTCAAATAAATTTCATATATTTTATATTTATATGTGAAGTATATTTTAACAAAAGTATAAAATTCATTTGAAAAGAGAGAGTATAGGAGTATAAAATAAGTTAAATAGAGGTGTTTATGCGTAATAAGTTAAATAGTGGTGACATAGTGTTGTTTATTAACTATATATGTATCTCCAATGAAAATTCTTTTACATCAATATTAAATAGTGGGTCTAAAAAGTGTACAAATTATTCTTTCACCACAATAGAAAAGCATACCTGGAAAGATAAAATAAAATTATGTCTCAATAAAAAAATTATTAACCTAAATAATTAGCATAGACAAACAGACCGTGCGAAGCACGGGATTCTACCTAGTACTAGTATAGATCCCGCGCCACTGCGTGGTATATATAGAGATTTCATTTTTTAGGATATTATTTAAATCGACACCTTATTAATATTTAATACTTCACTCCATTTTATTTTGATATAAAAAAAATGAAACGGAAAACTAATCAAAGAGTATTGAGTAAAGTTATGAAATGTGTACTTTTATGAAAGTACTTTTTTTTACCATAAAACTACGGATTTCATTTTATAATTTTCTCCAATTTTTTTAATAAAGTTTTTTTTTATTATGAATCTAATAGTAAGTATTTGTTATGTAAATTTCTAAAGTAATCATTATTACATTATGAAAAATTTAGCAACATATAGTCTTAGTTTAATAGCAATTTTATTTTAATGAAAAAAATTATAATTTTGAATTTAATTAAAATATCATAGTATAATTATAATTCTAATAACATTATATTTTATGGAAAAGATAATAGTTTATTAAAGAAAAGTTTTAATTGTTTCCTTATTAAGTTGGATACATTTTGAAGGGAAAACTAAGAGAAACTAGTTTTGTGACCCGTGAAATTCACGGGTTGTTCTATTTCTAGTGTAATACTTTAGTGATTTAATACAATAACATACTACGATCAATTCAATTTATGGTTTTCATGTTTTAAGGGTTGTATAAATTCAATTAGTCTTTTATACAATAGTTTATCAGAAATTAAAATTTCATATATTAGATATACTAAGATACCCCTATCAAAACTAAAGTAACTCAATGCAACCTAAAATGAATTAATAATATTAGTATTCATATAATCAAATTAAACAAAACTATATTATCAAACAAAGATCCCCAAAGATAGAGCACCCTCACAAATTAGATGTCAAAATTTCATCAACAATTCTCAAAATAACATAAAACACACAATTAGAAATGTTATGACAAAACTAACATTTCATACCCCCATAAAATTGAAGCTAATACAATAATAAATTGCGGAACTAAAAATTTTAAAACAGCAACAACTTGAACAACAATTGGATCATTATTGCCAAATAATTCACCTATTAAACAATATTATACAAAAAATGCTATGTCATCCCCTCAACCTTTAATTTTAGCCATATATTTCAACAGTAGGTCTCATGAGAGACCGTCTCCCACTAATTTAGTGGGAGACATAATAAGAAAAAAAAGGAATTCAGTGGGTCCCTCACCCCATCGTGTGAGAGGTCTCTATTGTCTCTCGGGAGTTTTTGTGATATTTAAAAATATATATAATAAATGCTCAAAAAATTATTAATCATCCACGATTCCACGTTGATGTCACCAATCTTTAGTTACTATGTAAAATATAGTTGTTTAAGCAATCTTAGTATTTCACTTCTCCTTATAATCTTCTTTCTTCAATAAATCATACCTATTAAAAAAAAATAACACAATAATAGTGGAATTTGTTTTATGCAATATTATCATTATTAACTTAGTTTCACCTTAAGTAATGAAAAAAAGAGGGAATGATAATCAAATCATAGAGATGTAAGTATATTTACCTTGGAAGAGGTTAACACAATAAATAATCTTGATAGCACCTAAATGAGAACAAAACAAACACATACGCGAAATTGAAAATGTGATGAACATTTCATAACCCAATGAAACTTCCAATAAAAAAAATTAGTTAATAATATCGGTGACACATACCATTCTACTAACGATAGAGATAAGAAATATTTTGCTTACAAATTTTGCCTTCCATAAAAAATATATAAACAATTGAGGATGCGTTTTATGGCTATTAAATATTATTTTTTCATTATTATCAAATTTAATATAGGTATAAATAAAGATCAAGTTCATGACTTTTGAGCATCCATTTTTCATTATTATGAAGTTTAATATAAACATAAATATGGGAAAATGAGAAATGGTATGTAAAAGGTTTGCATTATTATTATTATTATTATTATTATTATTATTATTATTATTATTATTATTATTATTATTATTATTATTATTATTATTATTATTATTATTATTATTATTATTATTATTATTATTATTATTATTATTATTACTATTGTTATTGTTATTGTTATTGTTATTGTTATTGTTATTGTTATTGTTATTGTTATTGTTATTGTTATTGTTATTGTTATTGTTATTGTTATTGTTATTGTTATTGTTATCGTTATCGTTATCGTTATCGTTATCGTTATTGTTATTATTATTATTATTAATTTTTTTTCTTACAAACTCCACTTTGCATTAAAGTCGTTTAAAAAGTTATCTTGTATATGTAATTAAAATATGACATATTGATGATGCTAGATATTTTGGTTTTCCTTTTAATTATATTTATAAATTTGTAGATATTAGTAGCCTTATAATCCAAATTATTAAATTTTTTATTTACTACATATCAGACCTTTTCGCTACTATCTTTCTGGTTAAGGAGGAGTTAGATGAATAAATTGAATGATTTAAATGATGAGAGTAAATTCTTAATTTATTTTTTAAATTATGATCTTATGGTTTCCATACAAAAATAAATATTACTAAACTTTATATGAGTTTTAATAAATTTATTAAAGTAGCCTTAATATTAACAATATAAATTAATAGAATTTAATTATGATAATCCTACATGGCAAAAAATTAAATGTATTAAGTTGCCTTTTAACTAAGTAGTTAAAATATGACATATTGATGATGATAGATATTTTGGTTTTTTCTTTTAATTATATTTATAAATTTGTAGATATTAGTAGCTTTATAATCCAAATTATTAGATTTTTTATTTACTATATAAGACCTTATAGCTATTATATTTATGGTTAAGGAGGAGTTAGATGAACAAATTGAATGATTTAAATGATGAGAGTAAATTCTTAATTTATTTTTATAATTTAAATCATGATCTTATGGTTTCCATACAAAAATAAATATTACTAAACCTTATATGAGTTTTAATAAATTTATTAAAGTAGCCTTAATATTAACAATATAAATTAATAGAATTTAATTATGATAATCCTACATGGCAAAAAAATTAAATGTATTAAGTTGCCTTTTAACTATGTAGTTAAAATATGACATATTGATGATGATAGATATTTTGGTTTTTTCTTTTAATTATATTTATAAATTTGTAGATATTAGTAGCTTTATAATCCAAATTATTAGATTTTTTATTTACTATATAAGACCTTTTAGCTACTATATTATGGTTAAGGAGGAGTTAGATGAAAAAAATTGAATGATTTAAATTATGAGACTAAATTTTTAATTTATTTTTATAATTTAAATAATGATCTTATGGTTTCCACACAAAAAAATATTACTAAACCTTATAATAAATTTTAATAAATTTATTAAAGTAGCCTTAATATTAACAATATAAATTAATAAAATTTAATTATGATAATCCTACATGGAAAAAAATTAAATGTATTTAAAGTTGTCTTTTAACTATATATGCACGCGTGGCTTTTTCTTCGCTTATGTGGCTTTGTCTACGTGGCCTTTTAAGGTTACCCTTTTAATATAGTTTTATAGATTTTATTCTCTTAGTAGTAAAAAAATAAAGGAGGATTACGAAGAAGTACTAATGTTGATGTGAATGTTATTGTCCAATGCAAATAAGTAATATTAGTACTAGTATAGATCCCGCGCGAATGCTAAATAGGAATATTATAGAAAATAACAATTTTACAACTGTATTTAACTCAATTTGAAATTTAATTGTAAATTTTATTATTATTAATATTTTGTATTAATCAATGGAAAACAAAAAAGTTCATTATAATCCAGTTGTAGAAATAATATAATGAAAGCCTAATTACAGATATGATGTATTAAAAGTCCAATTACATATACAATATAATGAAAGCTCAATTATAGCCAAATTCATTTAGGCGGGAAAATATGAAAGATCTCTTATTCTTTTAGTATAAGGGGGATTGATGTCAATGACGCTTTACACTGGTATGTTCTCTTAATCTCATATACTCCAGTAATCTGTTTAGTTGTGGAAAAAAAATATGTTTGTTTATTCAACCAAAAAAACAAAATATTTTTTGTCATCGTATTTTAATACCAAATTGTCACAAATCTTCTACTTTTAAATACCAATGTAGTTATTTAGCCCAGGTTTTTTTAGATGGTGAATGTGCTAAATCTTATTTACTTAACACAACTTCAACTATATCGTTATACCGACCTAAATTTTGTTAATCTCACAGATTCACACTAACCCGGCAACCCTTGTTCTTAAATAACTCGATTAAAACACAAACAAACCTAAAGGAAAAATAATCGAACCAAAATGAAAACGTGATCGAGAATTCGAGACCGGTGACAATGTGACATACACATTTCCAACTACCGCACGGTTCAAATTTGCACCTACGAGGCCACACGTGAAAACAGTTATAGGTGAAGAGGTGGACAAATAGGTCCACCTAAAAACCTCAAATAGGAGTAAACCTCAAGTAATTCTTTTTTAAAATTGTCTTAATTTAATACGACAACTAAACCTGATTAAAATAAAAAGTGAAAATAAAGGTTATTATGGAAAGTTTTAAATTAAGACAGTTTAATTTAAATAAAGGGTATTGCTCTTTCACATACGCATTTTACTCTTTTACATACGCAAAAGACACTTTTACCCCTTCCATTTTTCAATTTTCCTTCATTTCACGTCTCTCATACGTCAAATTCCTCACCATTGCCACCTCCTCCTTTTCCCTACCGGACCACCACCAACCCCTATCACTAGTGATCCCACACACCACAGATACCACCCGCCCCAATAGACGATAATTACAGCCACGACTGCACCAACAAACCACCCTTTACGCAGCCCCAGTTGATTTCGATAACGTAATAATTCTCGTACGACCGCACACCACCATCTTCCCTATTCTCTCATGCAGGTTAAAATTCATTAATTGAATAAAATGACAAGACAAGTTGATTGAAATATCAAATTGACAAGGAATATGGATATTGTATTGGTAATCATTTTCATTTTCATATAGTTGAAGAAATACATACGCACTGCAATTTTGCGTCAAACAAAACAATGAACTTGCGCACTGCAATTCTGTCTAATATAAAGCAAATTAATGTCGTTTTTTTTTTATGAATCGAAGTAATAATTTGTCCAATAAGATCCATAATTGAAGAACTAGAGTGAAATTTAATTAGGTTTTAGGAGAAAGAGAAAAAATAAAATTAGGGTTTCTTACTTGAGGGAAGAGTAGTGTTTGGAAACATTATGAAAAAAATGTATGTAAAAGAGTAAAAGTCGTATGTGAGAGAGTAACACCAAAAACCAATTGCAAACTAGCACATGTCTATCACCACCGGTTTAATCAAATAAAAGATCAGAAAATAAGACGGTCGTACACAGTGACACCGAGATGGAAACGACTTTGATTTGAATGCAAGATTGCCAGCAAACAGACGATATTCCCACTCTTTGTTCCTGCATTTTGACGTTCTCTTTTACTTTTTCCTCAATCACTTGTTCAACTATCCACCTATCCAATTTTTGAAATTGATGTAATTAGATTACAATAACATTTGATTAATCCTTCATGATTCCCACGTCTAATTAGATTTTACTCATTCTTTCAATTATACCCAATTCATAATTTACAACAGTCTCATAGTATAATTTGCGATTCGTTTAAACGTTCAAATTTCCCAATTTCCCCAATTTTTATAATAAAAGATTTGATCTTTGAACAGTTCATACAATAAATTGATGAATTATTACATTTATTAGGTACCCATTACAGCAAATTGTGTGATAGCAATGACAGATGTGTTACATTCTCCATCATCTCAAAATCCCTCTTCTTCTGATTCATTTTTTATTGAAAACCCTAATTCTAGTTTTTCAATTGAGGAAGAAGATCTAGATAGTATTGAAGGAGGTGGAGAAAAAGGGGAATTTTCATTTTTTACACTTTTTATTGATTTGTTGAGAAAATCTCTTGCTTCTTCTTGTACTGCTGGTAGTTCAGAGATTGCTGTAATGGATATCGGTGAGCCGACCGATGTTCGACATGTGTCTCATGTTACTTTTGATAGGTTTGATGGGTTTTTAGGTTTGCCATTGGAGTTTGAGCCTGAAGTTCCTAGGAGAGCTCCTAGTGCTAGGTACAATTCTCATCACAAATTGTTATTTGTGACGGTCAGTAGTTATGACGACACTCACAACCGATTTAAATGATGTTGAAAAGGAAAGGGGTTGTGAGACGTCTTAACTTAAGACAGTCACAAGCAAGACTTGCTTATTTCTCATTTGGGTTGTGTTATTTTAGTTGATTTTGGTGTATTTGATGATGATGTTCTTGCATAATGTAGGTTTGATTTTGTTCTTGGTGATAAAGTTTGAGTTTTGGTGTTTGGTTAAGGATCATTGGGGGAAAAGTTTGGGAATTGTTTGTAGTTTGGTAATTTTTGGGGTAATTGTGATCTTGGTTTTTAGATTTTGATGCATATTGTGATTGAGTTTTGGTTCATAATTTGGTTGAATATTGTTCTTGGTGTGTAAATTTAAAATGGGATTTTGGTAATGGTGAACAATCTTAGAGAATTTTTGGGATGGGATTTTTGCGACATGTAGAGTATATTGTTATCTACTCTGTCTGTGTGTCGTCATTTGTTTACCTTTACTTTTGGCAAACGATCAAAGAAAGAGTAGGGGATTAATTGTAGCTTTTGTTAATCGATGACACGTGGACCAATGTAATTTGATGATCAATCAACACATAAAAGCACTCTCAGAATAGAAAGTAAACAAATGATTACGACGGAGGGTGTATGTTTTCGCATTGTGTTGCATAATGTGAAGTAGAAGTTTCATCCGAGGAAGGTTGTGTGAGAAATACCTGTCATTTCTGTAATTATTTGGCAAAGTTAGGTCATAATGTGGTTGTTTGCTCTTTGTGCATTTTAGCTCCTAAAGATGAAGAATGTGATTCTGAATATTAGAGCGTTTATGTCTGCATTGCGGTTTTTGCGATTTTTAGCCCCTAATGTTGAACAATGCCTGATCTTTATCGTTTGTTCAAATTTATCCAAATTTTCCTTGTGAAACCACAGTATGGTCTTTGTCATTCAGAACTGCGCCTGATTTTGATCATAGAAACATAGACTTGTTTCCAAGTGTGGCCTTTGCATTGTTCACTTTATGATGCTCTTCCGATCGGAGTATTTTGATTTCCATGGTGGTTATGATCTGATCTAAGTGCTTAGTTTAGCTTACCTCTTTGTGAGATGCCGTGTAATTGTGAGAATGGCAAGCTGTGTTCGTCTATTACAAAGTGAGCTCTTTTATGACTGTCAAGTTCCGTAGATGAGGTCATTCATATACTTCATGTTCTCTCCTAGCAAACTGACTCCGAGTTTCTAAAAAACAATATCGTTTGGCTAGGAAGAAATTTAGGTGAATGGTCTTCCATGTTTTCAATTATATATCTTTTTGATCAGGTTACTTTTTTATCTTTATACTTTTTCGGAAAGGGTCAATGAAAATGTTCAGATCCTCGACTTTTCACACGTTTATCACCCTCATGATCAATTGAGCAGATCTTTTATGAGCCTTTGGAATTTGTATCACTTTGTTCAGAATTTATGATAATACCTTTTTGCAATAGGTGGTTAGCAGCGAAATCACTGATGATAATTCAGAATAACTTTGCAGAATCTGTGGCGACATCATGAGTGAACTCGTTGGAATTTATGATAAAACTAGAAGAACTATAGTGATCTTAGTTTTACATCTGAGATAATGTGCCAAGAATTGTGAGTTTTTGTCACTCCGAACAAAGTGTCACTTAGTCCTCTCGTACTAGGCACAACATAGACTGATACATTTTGTGGCTTGTCATATTTCCGTGTTGAGTACTTAAGACTGAATCGAAAATTTGAAGACATAGGCATGACTATATCTATATGCATCTCATTTTCAGAGGTATAGGCGCTTTGATGAGTGGCTTTTGTTGGGTGTACGAAGAATAAAAGGACTAATGGCCGGACATTTATTTGTGTAGTAATTTTTGTTTTGTAATACTGAAATGAGTAAAACCCAGCAACCCTTGTGTTGTAATTTAGCCCTATAAAGTTATAAGTTATTGATAGATGCCTGGACAGATAAAAGGCGACGCTTTGATCCATCCATATGTTGAAATAGCTCAATAACAAATTTCATTAGTTGCGATTTTGGACGGGTATACTTATGCTATATATATAATCTTTTTCTGATTTGACTTGTTGGCAGTTTTCTTATTATGTATACATTTTCCCTGCTTCAGTACATCTGTTTTTGGAGTTTCCACAGAGTCCATGCAACTGTCATTTGACGCGAGAGGCAATTGTGTGCCAACGATACTTGTATTGATGCAAAGGCGTCTCTATGCTCAGGGAGGTTTGCAGGTGCATACGACCTCTCGATTTAACTTCATATTATAATTGAGATATTCAACATCGTCTTTAGATTAGTCTTTTCAAATGTGATTTCTTGTGGAAGGTTTTCTGGCTAGTTTTTTTGGTGTAACAGGATAAGTTTATGTGCAGGAGGAAGGAATTTTTAGAATTACTGCAGATAACAGTCATGAAGAGTTTGTTCGAGACCAGTTGAATGAGGGTGTGGTGCCGGATGACATTGATGTTCACTGCCTAGCTGGTCTTATTAAGGTATAAGTTATTTTCCTCGAACTTGGGTACCCATGCCCGACACTACACATATCCAAGTGTTAGACTTGACGTGACAATTTCTCAAACACGAGGTCTGTCTTCAAATGAATATACGGGCAATTCCTTACCAAGTGGAATCTCAAGCTTTTGTACTGGATTCTGCAGGCTTGGTTTAGGGAACTGCCAACTGGGGTATTAGATCCATTGTCACCGGAAGATGTGATGCATTGCGAGTCTGAAGAGGACTGTACCGAGCTTGTGAAGCAACTTCCTGCAACAGAGGGCGCTCTGCTCAATTGGGCCATTAATTTGATGGCTGATGTTGTTCAAGAAGAACATCACAACAGGATGAATGCTCACAACATCGCAATGGTGTTTGCTCCAAACATGACTCAGGTAGCCCGTCTTTCATTTTAACTTCGCAATTTTTAAATGAAAAAAAAACCAACTTCACTCAATACTCCGAAATTCATGTATATTGTAGATGGCAGATCCTTTGACTGCACTGATGTATGCTGTCCAAGTGATGAACTTCCTTAAAACCCTAATTACTAAAACACTTCAAGATAGAGAAGATTCAAGTATAGAACCCGGTCGTGCCTCATATACGGAGCCTTCTGATGAGAGTGGACACCAAAGCCCATCACCGATTTCTCCTGAAGCTCATCATTCTGAAGACACTGATGAGTCAGAATCGGAGCAAAGTCACTCCGAGGAGGATGACTCCTTTTCTTACAGTCCTAGGTTGCCACTAGAGGATGGAAGCGAATCTGATGATTCGCCTTTCCATTGGCAGTCATTTAAGGGATTACAATCAAGTCTTTCACTCCGGTCAGGACCCATGTTTCAATCACAGTACAGAGCCTCCAGACTCGGCCAAACCAGTAATTCTGTTAAGGAGCCTGAGGTCGTCGTGAGTTCAAACACTGTACATCCTATGGGACCCGTCGAGAGGTTGAAGAGTATTTGCAACCTGAGCCGTATTAGTTCAAGGATCGAGTTCACTGAATCTTGGCGATGAAACCTTTCCGCCACTAACTTATGCTTTTGTGATTCAAATAAACTTACTTATACGAGACTATCATACGTGTGAAACCGACTCATTAACCCAGTGTTTAAAAGATGAATTAGTTCATTAGGAGCTTAATTGGTCTTATGTTTCCGTGTGAAGACCGTCCCATACAAAACTCATTGTTTGCACTTTCTTGGCGCTTCTTGCCGAGGTGTTTGACCATCTAGTAATCGTTTTTTTTTGTCTGTGGCATAACACGGATAGCCAACAGAACCCTCTGGTTAGTGTTAGTCACAGATTCACATTTAATAATTAATATCATAGTTGATGGAACTCGAGTTAATTATTATATAGAAAATGAAATGTATTCCAGGCATCATGTAAAGCATGACAAATTGGGAAGTCGGATTCATGGGCGGTCAATAATTCCGAACTATTTATGTTCAAATCTCCCG
Organism: Silene latifolia; assembly: GCF_048544455.1. Taxonomy (NCBI): domain Eukaryota; kingdom Viridiplantae; phylum Streptophyta; class Magnoliopsida; order Caryophyllales; family Caryophyllaceae; genus Silene; species Silene latifolia. Next base: position 10,285,632 of record NC_133537.1, on the reverse strand, counting down.
AGATGGTTATAAATTCAGCAACTTTTGTTTAACCATTCACCTAAAAAAAAGTCAAATTTATTTTATTTTCTCATAGAAAATTCTCGTAAATATCCAATATAATGAATGAGAATTACTTTAAATTGTCTATAGTTTTTTGCAAAATTCCACAATAATCATGTGTTTACAATCGTTTCTCGAGGGCTTTGATCCTTATCTAACAAATTATTGAGGCACTATTTGTTCAGGCTTATTTTCAATCTACTTCAATTCGACGCATTTTTTATACATTAATATAGATCAAATCCGTTCATTTAAGATCCAAACACGTATGAATTAAATAGCAAAAAAAAGAGTCCAGAATCTACAAAAGATCCGAGCTGACCCTTAATTAAATTCACATCAAATTGGTCTGAGTAGCATCAATAAAAGTTGGATCAAATTGCCACAATACAAATGTCACAAATATATTGGGAGCTTAGGTTTACAAAAGATATGGCACAAGAAAAGCAGAAATACTCCCCTTTAACTTGTTCTTCTTTACTTGACCTTTTCCCTGCAGAAAAGTGTGAGCCCATGCAACTACCAAAGAGATATTATATATAGTTGTTCTTGTTTAAGACGATAATATCTGTTTTAATGGTAAACTGAATTCAAATATTACCCTTGATGATAATAGAACAAACTTTTTGCTAATATCTAGGAAGTTAGTTATCTTTTATCATATATTAAGGGTGTTTGGTAAACGGCATATTAGCTAATTTTTAACATATTCAATGGTTTTGGCATATTTGACCAAATATGCTAATTTTAGTGTTTAGTAAACAGCATATTGAAACAACATATTTGGGGTCAATATGCTATTTTACTTACCCCAGCATATTGGTTAGTATAATCTAAAATAAGAAATTTTAATCCATTTTACAAAAAAAAACAACAATCTACTAATCGTAATCTCCAATTACCAAACACTCAAATTAATTCTGGTAATTATAATATGCTAGTCAAACTTTCTGTTAAAATATGTTATTTATAATCTGCTTTTACAATCTACTTATGCTGAAATTAAACCTTCTATTAAAATATGTCATTTATAATTTGCTTTTGCAATCTACTTATGCTGAAATTAATCTGCTGTTTACCAAACAGGGCCATTACCTAATTGACCAGTTTTAGCATTACAACTGATATTGTCATCTTAAACCCGAATTTGCGATTATATATAATCACATAAAATCCCCTAGAGAAATAGCCCATTTCCCAACACAAAAAAATCTCATTTTTTTCCTCCATATATATATATATATATATATATGTAATGTAATGCTCTCCAAATTGAGGCAACATAAGGGTGTGACAAAAATATAATAAAGTAAAAAATATAAATGTCAACCTGTGGAAGTAGCCTAAGGCACATCTTTGAGAGCAAAATAACAGAAAATTCAGCATCATCTTCCTTGATTGATACTATATCTTCTCCATGGAAGCAAATCCAACCCATAAAACGGCCTCTCGAGCACTCGTTTACTGAGATATTTGGTGAGTTGCATTTCAAAGAGAGTCCTGATCCTGTTTATGCATCTGCTGCAACATGGCAGCCACCACCAGGTATGTACAATTGTACAGTAGTACAGAAGATGCTAAGAGTAGTAATGAGTATCGTCGTCATAGGCGAAATGAGAGCCTTCAGCTTTGCACTGAAGGGATTGGTTCAGAGAGTTTGGATTATGTTGAGGATCTCAAGGTTGAGTTTCCTGGTACCTGGTTAGATTATAACAAAAATGACCGCGAAAATGATCATGGTAAGAATAACAGCAACTGTAAAATGAATGCAAGAGGGAATTCAGGTGATCAGTACAGGAGGAGGGGGAGGAGGAGGACGACTAATGGTATGACATTCCCTCCGCCGATTTCTTGCATAGGGAAGACAGGAAAGCCTGGTGTTTGGTTTCAGTCTTCTAGACAAGACGGAAGGTTTATATTGCAGGAGATTAAGATTCCAACATATGAGCGTTTTCATGCTTCTAGGGAAGATGGACGCCTTCGTCTCTGCTTCATACAGCAGTCTGATGAAGAAGACGACAATGATGCTGATGATGATGATGGTAATGATGCTAGTGAAGCTGTCGACAAGGACGACAGCAGCGCTGTGGAAAATGAAGAAGAGAAGGAAGGTGAGGAACAAATAAAGGATGAAACTTTCGTCAAGGACGATATTGAAAGAGGTCATTCTTGATGTATTGATATTCATTTGTCAAGAAATTTGGTTTTAAAATTCTTGAAAATATTTTTGGTATTTTCCGAGGTATGAAATTTTTTAATAAGATGCTGTTTTAGGTTTGTTTCTGCTCGATCTCAAAATCAGAATATACAAAGGGATGGGTGACTGTAATATTTAAGTGAATTTTTACAGTTTCTTATTACATGTTTACAGTATATTCAGAAGAAAATATTAAGCAGGGTAAAAACCGAAAAAAAAAGTTACTAGAGTACTGATTCGGACAGCAGAGACTAACTAACTACACAGCTATGGTAAAACAGGCATGTTTACGAGCATATATTAAAAAAAGGAAAATGTCCAGGATGAATTCAATGTCAAAATCTAAATCGGTAAAGACTGACTAATAGGCGAAAATCTGAGGACGTGATTCTCAGATTGTTAGGTATTTGGAGTTCAGAGCAAGGCTAAGGAGAGTAGCATGGTCCTCATTCAGAATACTCCTGGCGAAGAATAACAAAGGTAAACAAATGATTGGGATGGAGGGAGGAAGTTAAGTAGAGGAACAAATGGTTGAGACAGAAGCAGTACCATTTCCTGCAAATTTCTGCAATTTGACAGGAGAGTAGCATGGTCCTCATGCAGAATGAAATCTTTCTACAAAACAGATAAAATTTGCTGAAAGATTCTGTTATCCATACAAATCATAATTCAATCACATTTAACACAAATAGAATCAAATATCTTCAACGCGACTTCAACAAGAGAAATCTTTAGTCATTACTCCGATTCAGTTAATAACATGCAGTGGACTATTTAGTCCTTACGGGTACTGAATCATGGATGGAGAGTAATGAAACGGATTTGGATCAAAAAACTCGACAATGGATACAACAGTTGAAAACATCATCAACGACAGAATCGCAAGTCATGATACACGGGGCCAGGCGCCCAGACAGTTGATAATGTAACAGTAAAAACTGACAAATAATAGTATAGTGGAAGCATCAAATGAAAAAGAGAAATCTCCTTTTTTTTTTCTTATAAGTTGCAAAGTTGGACTGTAAGTTTGAATAGAAATAAGTGAAAGTAAATAAAACTGTCCTAAACTTTACCAAAACAAAGCTAATATCATTTTCAGGACACGTAAACCAATGTCATGCCCCGACAGAGTCGAGGACTATCTTCTTCTGTAAAAAATGAATGAACAGCAGAGCTGAAAAATAGGGTGCTGTAATTGTACATGAAAAGAACAGCGGGAAGCCGACAACAGCACTACGACATGAAAATATATAAGATTCCGACACCAGCAGGAAATCTTAATTTAGATATCCAAGGACCAAAGCATCATATCCTCTAATCAACAGCTTGGATTTCTACCTCTAGTTTCTAAGTCTAGCCCCACCATCTTATATATTTCCGGAGGACAAATGGAAGAGATTCTCTAAGTACGTCGCAATAAAACTAACCAGCAAATGAACCTTGATTCTGAGTATATAATAAACATGGCATGAAGTTAATGTTCAGAAAGAATTCAAGCACAAGATATTCCCCCATAAAGGCGTATGCAAATTCTCATTTCAAACGGGCCTTAATTTCTGTAATAAAAATAACAATTTATCGTAAAATGGTCAGATTTTCTCCGTCTTAATTTCAGGAGTAAAGTATTGACGGGACAAAAGTCAGGAGATATAAAGAGTTGGGATTATAGCAAAAGCTGAAGTTGAAAATTACAAGTCAAAAAGGGGATTTAATTAGTATACAAGAAATCGAGGAAAAGGGATGATATCATTTAACAGCTACCTCTAAGAAAAAGGGAGCTGAGTGTTCATGATCCACATAAAAACATCATGTTTATATTCTTTATGTGAAAAAGTTTAAAGCGAAAGCTACCAGATGCTTTATGAGATGCTGCTTTGACATGTTAAAGAAGAGATTTTTTATGTCATAGAGGTATTGAGGTATGGTATCCCATCAATAGCAGCGGGAGTAATGAAACCGTGACAGTGTGAGTGAGCTGAGATTATATAGTCCACAGAATAACTACGACACTTCGTAGAACATGATATACCAGACGCTTAATGTAAGAGTATGTGTCCGATAGGCATATAACAAAATCAGCGCGTCTCCAGGCACTAGACAGTATGCATCTTACCCTTCTTTCTGAATCAGCGGAACATGCAGAGGCCATAGGAATCAAGCAGGTGCTGATTTGGGCGCTTCATAAGAGCTCCCTTCATGTTAGCATCTCCTCCGACTGTCTCCAAGTTATCTTGCAGATCACTGGGATCGTTTCAAGAAGTTACCGGCTGCATTCAGTTATTACTGATATTATCGAATTAGGAAAACTTTTTCATTGTATTAATCTTCGTTATGTTCCTAGGTCTTTGAATTTTCTGGCACACAATGTTGCTAGGAAAACTCGATTATTGTAGGAACGTTCATTATGTATCCAACTGTCAAAAAAAAAAAAAAAAAAAAAAAATTGTCGTAAATGAGTAAATGTAGTAGTATGCCTCATTTGATGACGGTTTTAGCACAGAGCAACAGAGGGGGCTCCTAGTCCCTTATTCACATAATGTATGTCAAAAGGGTCGATATTCAGCTAGTAAATCGATCAGAATTTGACAGCCCGACTTTTGATAGGACAAAAGCAAAAGTCGGGCACACTAAATCATCTAGGATAATGCATTTCCTAGCCTTTTACAGTAATGCACATTTGAAAGATGCAACACAACATGACATAAAATAACATAACATAGACAAGTAAATGTGGCTGTATAAAGATGATGTCACTATCCTTCCCCCAATCACACCAGAAAATGGAAGAGAAAGCAAGTGACTTTTCTCTTTTATTAAGGATGGATCCGTCTTAAGATTTAAACGGGTCAAATTTCACCCCACTTGGATCTGTTATTCCGATGGGACAATTTTTTTGATAGTCCCTAGACAACATGCTTTTGTCTCGTCTACCCTCTTTCGACTCATTTTAAGTTGAGAGTTGAGACGGATATAGTACGTCTTAAACTAGAATTTGTTTAACCACAAATTAGTAGACAGTCTTGTATGCATTTTCTTGCACTTTTACATAAATTCATATTGAACAAATTTTGTCGATGCTGATTCATTCATTCAGACTATACCCAAACTGAGCCTTGAATTTTGTTGATATAGACATACTACGAGCTGAACTGTTATCCAACTTTGTCGACAGAGCCAGCATTTTCAGTTAACCAACATTTATACAAAACTTCATTCACGTATCTTTAGAAAGATAAAAAGATGCATGTCATCACTACCAGTCGAGAGACTTTTCTCTGCTACTTGTGATTTATTAGCTAGACAGAATAACCCAGAGAGTGGTCTGGTAAAGATTAACCAAAAAACTACATTGTTTTACGGAACTGCAATGTATCTTTCATCAAACGTGTTCATGCCAGGTATCACCCCAAGAGTAAGAGAAGGGAGCAACGCATTCCAGAAGGTATTATTCACTCATGGACTTCTTCAGTCTTCTTCGAGCCAGATTTCAGGTACCAACCCGCAGCACCCAGAACAGTTAGAGCACCAGCCACAATAGTGTAGTTCCGATACTTGTCAGATGACACTTTGCTTGAGGATGCTTCTGCGCCACTTGCCTTAGCAGCGTCACTCACTGGGGGAACCCCTGATCCACTGCCTGGTGCCGCAGTTGCTTCTGTTTTCAGACCCTGAGAGCATTCCTATTGTTAGATACAGCGTAACTGACACGGAAAGAACCTGGATAATTTTTGCACTATTCCCTCTGTCCCCAACAAATAGTTTACACGTATTTGGTTTTGGTCCAAACCCAGCCAATCTACTACGTTTCTTATACAGGCCTTGTTTGGAATGAAGGTAGGAAGTAATTGTTAGAAGGGTAATAGAGAAGAAAATGTAGGTAAATGGCGGAGCAAAGGGTGGACTGAGGAAGAGTAATAGTTATCCCCATATAGGGGTAAAGCATACAACACGAGAGTGTCCACAACTTTCTTTTTCTACTTTGAACTTTGTTACTCCCGGTAACAACTACGTACACATCCCAAGCAAGCCCATATACATGTTTTATTCGGTGGTGAATGATTGTGGGACAGAGGAATTGTGATATAATCCCTAAGATGGTCATGGCCATGTAAAAGACACCATACGAAAAAGAAGTGCCAGTAGCAGAAAATTCGTGGAGAGAGCTAGGTAAAGGAAGATAGGAAAAAAAAACACTCCGTAGTAAGAGTCAAAGAAACATGAAAGACTGTATGAGAACTATCCTTTTACGATGTGTTTGCTGCCTTCACAACAGATGGATGCCAATGGGTCCATGTGCAACAGTGCAAGTGAGTAAGGTCATATATAACATGTTAAATCATGCCCAAAAAAAAAAAAAAAAACAATATGTAACAACTGGTTGAACATGCCGAAAAAGAAAAATGTAAAATTTCTAGTTGAATAGGAGGGAGTCATTTTTCAACAGTTGAGAAGACGTACTAGAAGAATCATTTTTCAACAGTCAACGAAGATTAACGAGAAATGAAGAAAGCAAGCTCTTGGTCTTCCATCTCACTATTTAAGGAATTTCAAATAGTTTAAGGCTACAAGTATCTCACCTGACGTGCAACCTTTTCCAACTTCTCTCTCTCCATTTTCTGCATTTGCATATAAAATATTTATGTTAGAAAGAACACATATGTTTAAGTAAAGATAAATGTAGAAATTACAGAATTTTCGTAGAAAGAGATCCAGCTGCGATAAACAAACAAAACAACATACAAAGTAACATAGAAAAAGCGAGTTAATTCTTAGGTAAAAGCACCGTATGTTACTAGCTGCAGCTCTGGACACCATTCAAATAAAACATGGTTTGAAAATCATATACCTTATACATCACCTAGCATTCTGCTCCAAGTATAAGCAGAAAACCCACATGATACAAGCGCACACATCCAACAGATACAAAAGAGCTAAGCTGAGACTTGACCAATAACTATGGAAAGTGTATTAATCAGCTACTCAGCTTACAAGCAATAAGGAGACTGCTATACATAGTTAAATATATCAATTCATACTACGGTGCCGTATGGATGTTTAATGTATGGCTGTTTACAAAAGATTCATGGAAGTAGGCAACCGCAGCAAGAGTAGTGAAATTTTTCCTCATACATATGGAAAATAAGATTAACACAAAGTAACATGCCATAAACTTCCTAGTTGAGGACTAATGGTGTAAGGAAAAAAAAAATAAGGTAAAGGTTTGGTAAATATGAAGGCATAGCATTACCTTAATGTAGACATTTTCTGCAGCCTTTTCCTCCTCGCTCAGAATCTTGCCACTGCTAGAAAACCTACGAGTAATGCTTCTCAGAGCAACTCTTCCAGCCATGATGATTGGTGACAGCAAACGTTAATCACTTAAAAAAGCGGGTTTAACCTGTCAACCAGAAAGTATAAAAATAAGATATCACATCAGTCTGACTATTTCTTCCACAATTCCATAACATAATCTACAAAATCCTTGACACATCGAAAACAATTGTCAATTAGCTAATAACAGGCAACGATAACAACAGAGCTGGATGTGCGGCATAAAATGACCCTGGTGAATGTATACGTTTAAGCTATCGCTACTGATAAATCGAATAACAATGCAGGTGGTCCTAGGCTGAGAAAGACACTTACAATTAACTTCTTCCTATATCTGCAGTACAATTACTTTCCATTTACTGACACAGATATCTTGGTTAAGATTGAACTTAGGTATGCACCCTTGTCATAAAGAGAAATTCAGAACTTTCGAGGAACATTAAACCCACACTTGACTGGTTGACTCTACAATCTATTTCCACAATGAGATATCCAAATGACCCAAAGGCCAAAACCATAACACTGCACCCTACAGTTGCACTTTTTCTTAAAACTAACTACAAGACTAAGTGTTTACCAGCATAATTAGGCTTGAACATATGCATGTTATGAATATGGTGTCGTAAATCCCACAAAATTTCCAACACAAGTGTTCAAGCAACTCAATTCAATATGAGTTGCCTTTGGAAGGTACTCTACAGTCTACAACATATCTTATCACAATGTTACCATCATTTTCGATCAAATTTTCTTTCAAAAGCACGCCCAGCCCCCAAATTTAGGCAGATGAAGAGTGTAAACCATAAAACGCCCAAAACTATCAACCTCCTTTCACCACAAAACTCAAAAAAAAAAAAATTTAAGACGACAAACAATTCAAAAACAGAATCACCATGAATCTTCAATTTCATTACATGAACTCCATTATCAACAAACATAAACCATACTCTACTAAACAAGTTGAACTCCATTATCAACAAACACAACCATACTAAACAAGTTAAACGTAGACGTTCTGTTGGTGACTTGCTGCTATATACCAGCATAAGAATGCTGAAATCATACAGCACTGAAATAAACATCACAAAAACCTTAACACCCAAGGTTCATGAAACATCAAGACAATGTGCCGCATTGCCGCCTATACCGAGGCAGCTTGGGAGCCAGAAAAAAATTTCCACAACCGCTCAACAAAACTCCAAAGAGAAGAGGAGCTTTAGCAACCATAAAATCATCGATAAATATGAAATCAACGAGCTAACTTACACAAGCGAACAATCAAACAAAAGACGATCAAAACTAACCGATCATTACTAAAACCTCAACATCGTTTTGCAACCAAACCGCAAAAAGGTCGACACAGTTTTTAAAAACAGAATCAACATTAATCTTCAATTCTTTCACATAAACTCTATTATCAACGAACATCAAGTTAAATATAAACTTCTTACAGAAATCAACAAAAACACTATAATCGTCATTAGTGCGATAACGGAGCTATAAACTATCACAACAATGCTAAAATTTTCAAGAAATGATCGTAACCACTCGTTCAAATCATCGCTTAACAAAAATTCCAGAATAACATAAAATCATCGATAATCATAAAATCAACGAATAACATACAGAAGCGAAAAACAAACAGAACTATCGCGATTAACCGATCATTAGTAAACAATACTACTATTACTCAGCTGCAAAAATACTCGTGCGATTAAATAATCATATACTCCCTCCGTCCCGGTCATTTGTTGTCCTTTGATTTTGGCACAAAGACCAAGGAAAGGGGGAGGGGGCTAATTACTAAATGACAAGTGGAATAAATTGGGTGTGAATGATCAAATTACTCATCAAATTCATTCTTAAAATAGAAAGGACAACAAATGACCGAGACACCTCAAAATGGAAAAGGACAACAAATGACCGGGACAGAGGGAGTATACGATATTCCGAGCATTAAAACAAAGATTAAATTAAAGTAGCGAGAAGATTAAGGAAATTAGGGTTTTACCGAGAGATTATGCGGAGAAAAATGGAAGAAGAAGAAGAGAGAGAAAGTGAGGTGGCGATGAAAAAACTGAGCTGAATGAAATGAGCAACCGACTACTACTAGTAGTAGTACTAGATACAGTCGTACAGTAGTTGGAAGGTGGATATGATTTAGGCCGTTTGATTCAGGTGATTCATTCGTGTGATGCTTCCACCTGTACGTTTTCACCTCTACTATTTTACATTTGTTGTCACTCTTTCCACTAGTTCTACCAACTCTTGACCCGCTGAAACTCGACTCGATAGAATCTGAAAATTAAGTGTACCTAAAAGATACTATATATCTCTCTAAAAAAAACCCTCTCTAAAAACCTAGCCTCCATTATTATTCGGGGGCTTCCATCGATCATCCATCGATGGTAAGCCCCACAAAAGCTTTCTTAAACAACTAATATCATGCAGATCTATCTTATTTTCAATAATAGTCTCCCTTTTGGTGAGATCTGTTGTTCATCCCTTCTTTCTGTTTTTCCATTTTTCGTGATTGTTATCAATATAATAAGTTTTAATCGACGGGAGATTATCGTTGTTGTTTCATTGATGAATACATCAAGACGGCTTAACTGCTTCCTCCATCAAGAAGGATGCAAAGACATCGATTATTCATAGATTCAAGAAATTTATGATTTTGGAGCGCAGCGCCATTACTAATTTTTAGATAGTTATTTTGAATGTATTTTTTACGTTAGCAATCTTGATTTTCCTTTGTCTATTTGTTATCTTCATTGTAACCTACGCTTTGTTGATTATTAATGAGATGACAATTTCAAAAAAAAAAAAGAAAATTAAGTGTACCGAAATGGAATCAACTCATCTTGAGACTAAACCGATAACCGCTAATCGATAGCAGTCTAATTTGTTCAAACTAGGACTCGTATTGAACTGCCCGAATTCGTGACCAAATGTTGACTCAACCCGATGGATGAGTCGATCATAAATTAGCTTAATAATAGTGCAAATAAGATGACATTCAGTTTAATTGTTTTCATTTTAAACTAAAATTTATGCACTGTCATACATTGTTTTATAATGTTTAATTATATAAAATAAAATATATGTTGATAACGTCACCCGGTACTGAACCAAGTCAGACCCGACTTGACACTTGTTGATAACCCAACCGGCCGACCCAATGATGACTCGTCATGAACTATAACCGACTTAGATCCGACACAATGCGGACCCAAAATGACCCTACTCGCTTTGACCCAACCGATAACCGACAAAAGTGACCCGATTGTCACCTCTACAGAATATCAATAAAGTTAATTAATTATCCTCCCTTGCCTGTATAAATGTCGACAGCTTTGGAGAGTTCAAGCATTATCATGGCTAAAGTTAATGTCATCGTGACTTCGTAATAACTTAGATGAGAAATGTAAAACAATTGATTGCCAAAGTAAAACAATTGTAAAATTTTAAACATGATACAATCGTCAAAATACAAGTCAATGTAAAACTCATTTCCAAAAATTCAAATCAAATACACTTCTTTACTTTATTCATTAAACTGCTCCCGAACAACTGGTCTCGTCTAAACTCATAATCTGAGGTGTTCTACAATGTTCTTTCACTATTAACTCTTCCAATATCGGCACAAATCGCCCACGAAATGATCATTCACCGACTTCAAGTCTTGGACTCTAAGCTTCCAACTCAACGAGTTTTATGGTACAAGTATCACCCTCTTCCCAAGTCTTGGGAAAGAATTCAAGGGTATAATTCTGCTGTTCTCTCTTACTAAACCTGAAGTGCCAGTCCTACCGCTTATCTTGTTCCAACTCGTTTATATAGTCCCAAACGCTACGATTTATATCCTCTAAAAATGAAACAAATCCCATGACACTAGTGAAGCCACTACCCTCGACATCCTGTTCCTCGATGAGATAGTTCTCAAATGCTGAGGTGTCATCCTGCCCTTCTCGTATGAACAAGAGTTTCGGGGTGAGACATCTTTCTTGTTTCAATTTGTTAATAGTTGTCCTTAATAAGCCTGAAAAAACACGGATTAGAGATGATCAGAGATTTATTTAGTTTTTTTTTTTTGTTGAAAGAAGGGTACTGAGTACTGACAGTATAATTCAAAAGCGAAGATATATTTTAGGGACTTACAATCATGGGGAGGCGGGAAGGGCAGTGAAGGGTCAGCTGTTGAGTAAAACACTATAAGAGTAGTAAATGCATCCAAGAGAAATATCGGACTGCCACTAGTGATCAGAGCAGCACGACTTAGAGAATGGCGAGGATATGCTTGTTTCTCGGGAGTTGTATACGATGTCAATACAGGGTATACAGCTCGATGAAGAGAACTCGGCTCCAACGCACTGCATAACATTCACACAGATAAAAGGCAAAAAAGATGAGATGAAGTTGCCAAAGGTAGACAACTGAACAATAGAATCCACTATTCTCATATGAGGCTTGCAGCGTAATGGGATAGTTATTCCTTAATTTCAGTTTTTAGCTGGTTAATGAGTAACTGGGCAGCTTATTTGGTTAAATGGGTTGATCTCACATCAAATTAATATGAGATCATCACTCAAAACTCAAAAAGACCAAATGATACAGAGTAGATACAGTTGTGCTAGTCGTCAACACCAGCCTTAGTCCAAAATGATTTGGAGTCGGCTGAAATGAATCATCATCTGAAACCGTCCAGGGTCTGTGGTCAAATACCAGGCTGAACCACTGAAGACATCCAGTGTATGCTTAAGTCCAATAAACCTATTTAACTGTTCCTAGTATTGGTGACTCACAGCCTCACAGTAACAGTGAGACGGCTGCACTTAAGCTTGTTTTTTATTTAAGGGAACTGGGAAGCCGACCATTCACTTGGCCTTGAGTTTGGCAAATCCATCCATGCTACCAGTGAAATGATTTGCATTTAGCATTATTTACTTAGACACCAGTACACCACTATTAACATGTAAAAACACAATATGGATAATTTGAAGGCAGAAAACAAATAAAAACCAATATACCTGAAGAGACATTGCATGAATATACGGTAATCTGGATGAACTCCCTCCTCATGCAGACGAAGAAGGGGGCTTCTAAGGAGGGCAAATATCAGCCGAGGTAGAGGTTGTAATTGGGGGCATTGGGCAAATGCAACATCAATTTGTTGCCCAGCGCCAGAATTTGCAGTCCCATACTGAATAATTTTAAGGGCATTATTGTACTGAGCTGTAAGAATAACTAGCCAGTCATGTAGTAGCAACCTCCCCTCTCGAACTCCTTGCTCCAAAGAAGCTGTAATGACCTAGATAGAACAAGTATAAAGAATGAGACGCTAGAATTAATTGACCAAAAACAACGTACTTCGCGAATCTAAAGACAGGAATAAAGATACGAAAAAGCACCATAAGGTACCTTGTGGACCAGAATTGAAAGAACCACTTCAGAATCAACGGTGTCATAAAGCTCGTTAATGTTACGAGCAGTTCCATACTGCAAGGTCCTTATTCTCAGCCTCCGTTTAATTGAAAATTTGGGTCTGCAGACAAACAGTCACAGCAACATTTGCAAGAGTAACAATATTTCAAGAAAGTACAAATGGATACAGATTAAAGGTGTCTCAAAAGAATCACTATCCTACAAAGGGAGGACATAGGTAGCAGACAGATTTATTAAAATAATAAGAACGCTAGTGCCATAAATGAGCCAGAAACTTATCGCGTAAAGCAAACCAAGAACAGTAGAATTAATGCGTACGTATCACAAAAATTACAAATGATCTCTTCTATGGCGGCCACGAAAGCAACGTAAGTCTAAAATCCCTGACGATCAGAACAATCTGGGAATCATTCCATCTCCTTTCACTAATATAAGCAAATAGAATGTCAATGGTGCATATTTTTTTGTTTCAAGCATACAAATTTTCACAAAAAAAAAAAGATAAGTCAATAAATTTATCAAATCGTGAAAGCTTAAGGAAAAAAGATCTTTATTCATCCATATAAAATGAAGAAATGAAAGACTACTAGAAAACTGTGTCCATACAAAAATAATATTTTGCGCGTTATCATATTAAAAAAGTATAATGCATTCCTAACAAAAGGAAGACGACAGTACAGCAAATCAATAAAGAGTTCATGGAAAATTGAACAGGGGAATTCCATGTTATTTTCTCTATTGCTAGAGTTTATTCAACATTACCCTTCACTCGGGGAAGATTTAAGTTAATAATGAAAGAAAATTATAAAACCTCCAGGACGCGATAAAAATATACATACAAATAATCACGATAACAGACAGCATTATTGCACATCAGTACAGAGAATTGAAGTAAAACGCTTGGCAAAAGACAGCTGCTATAGGCAGTAAACATACCTACTTGCAGGGCTCAATCCTGAACTTGACAGCTCCTCGGGTGGTACCACCACACTGTACTGGAAAGCTATTTGCAGCATAGGAGGTTCTGAAGCATGCCTGTCAAAGCGAAAGGAACAGACCATATAAGACGCGATTGCACAATTTATCAAACAAAAACCGATCATTTGCCTTAAGGATGCGGGAAAAAAAAAAACTGAAATACTCATAAAAGCTCAAGGCCATTTGATATCCTATAGTCTCATGTGAACATATGATAAAAAACATTAATGGTCAACTAATAAAACAACAAAGCACTAGTCCAAACGGTTTAGGGTCAGCCGTCAGCTAACATGGAGCCGTCAGATTGTCATATGGAATAAACATACAAAAATCTGATGCATATGATAAAAACATTAATGGTCAACTAATAAAACAACAAAGCACTAGTCCAAACGGTTTAGGGTCAGCCGTCAGCTAACATGGAGCCGTCAGATTGTCATATGGAATAAACATACAAAAATCTTGACGTTTATTAGAATTAGCGTACATGGACAACTAGACCTGTCAAACGGGTCGGGCGGGTTGGGTCCCGAGTCGGGTCATACGAGTCGGGTCAGGATACGGGCCGGGTCGGATGCGGGTCGGGTTATACAGGTCACGGGTTGGGTTAGGGTCAGAGTACGGGTCACGAAAAAATTTCTAACGTCTTTTTTAAATGATTTTTTTTAATTTAAAAAATATTTTTTTAAAATGTAAATCATATTTAAAATTAATATTTTAATCATATTCAACGTTTACATTAATTATATTGACATAATTATTAAAATAAAGTTATTTTAATAATTATTTTATTATTAAATATTATAAAAGTTATATAAAATTAACTTACGGGTTGACCCGTTCGGGTCGGGTCTCGACTCTAAAATAACAGGTCATTTCGGGTTCGGGTCAAACGGGCCGCGGGTTGAAAAAACCGGGTTTGTAACCCTAAAAACGGGTCGGGTCGGGTTTTCGGGTCGGGACGAATTTTAACAGGTATATCATCGTCTTTCCCTTCAAGACTCGCTGAATATTTTTGACACAGCATATGTAGAAGAATTTTTAGGACAAAAATCCAAAGAAGTTAAAACAGTATACACAAAGATATTCTTCAGACGTAAACCCACATGAAATGAATTCAGTAGCAAAGCAAGACCAACTATCTATCATTACATCTGGCTACATATTACAGTACCTGGAAAATCCTTCAACTTTGGCAAATTCAAAATCGTAGGCATAGGTCGCATAAGAGTCACAACATATGATGTGCTGAACATTCTCATATTGAGGATCAGGGAAAAAGTGACCATACTGCAAAACGGAACCATTTGAGTATACAACAGTTAGGAGCTCCATATCGACCATATGATAGTTGATTACTCAGATGACTAGAAGAAAACAAAGTAACAACTCACAGAGTGACCAATTCTGAATTCGGAAGATGTTCTCAATCGTAATACACAATTAAAGGCATATGGGCGACTCAACATGCGATACCTGCAGAATGCAACTAAAGTGATTGGTCGAAAAATACACTCAAGTAGGCTAGTGACATCTATTAAAATAAAACTAAAACTTCCTCGCTAGATAAATTTTCCACTCACATGTCCTGAGGAAGTGTAGAATCATCAGTGCTTTGATAAAAGAACAAGGAACCCCCACTTTCAATGCTAAGAAACTTCAGGGATGCCAAATCTGTGTACTCATTTGTAACAGCAAAAATGTCCACACAAACACCTGCTTGAACGGCGACAGCAGCCTGTGAAAATATACATCAATGCTATTTTCAAGTTGTACATGGATGCAAAGGGTTACACACTGAACAAACTTACCAGATCCTTGTAGAATGAGGTCTGCTCAGGAAGTAGAGCAAGGTCTGCATCCTCTCCTTTACTGGCATATTGCTCACCGTACCTTCTTGTATCAAGTTGCCCAGCTCCATAATCAGGAGCACCAGATAAGAAAGCAAATACCCTCGCTGTAGTATAATTATAAAGAGGTCTGTGAGTCTCTAAAATCCCATAGTCAATCTATGTTTCACTTAGCTTTGAAAGCAGCATGCAATCAGTCACTAAACTATAAAGCATCAATACCTAATGCAAAAGTGGTTCCATATTCTGATCCAAGATAACTAAAAAGAGCTTCCATTGCCGCGCCAAAACCTCGCCCGCCAAGTAATACACCATCTAATGCTTGACCAGCAGCTGCCGATCTCTCCCATGTGGTCATTGGTTTAAGAGTTTCAATGGCAGATGCAATTCGATCTTTACATGTCTCCACCTAGGCAATGACACAAAATCCCATTATGTAAGGTACTCTCAACACAAGGAGCTTACCGACTTAAAACAGGTAAAAAAAAAGGTTCTCCTATTGCAATCAACAAAGAAAATAACAATTAAACAAGATTCAATGGTGACATACTGGTGCCAAGAATGAAAACAAAGGTACAGCATCTTCAAGCTCCATTTGAATGGTCCCATCTGATTCAGAAGGTATAAAAACATTCTTTACGACTGGAACAGGCCCTTGCACATCATACAGCCCTAATTTAAGGCTAAAAGTAGCAAGCCCAAATAGTGCTCCTGTTGGAAGTGCTGCAAGGTATATTTAAACCAGATCAGTAAAAATCAAGAGAAAAAAGCACACAATGATTTCCACACTAACCTTCCAAAGCTGCCAATAATGCACTCTTGATAAGATCTATAAACTCTTCAGAAGCTGCAAGAAGAGACTTAGGTCAGTGATCAGTCATAAGAATTTACAAGAAAAACACACAGCACATCCAAATAGCTACATTAGCAACTGTCTAAGGTATGATCATCAAACTCTCTCAGCTTATATAATGATGCTACGATAAATCCAAGGATACTCCATTATTCATAATATCGAGATGTGAGAACAAACAATGTCTCGGCTATATACCTTCAATGTTGATAAATGATAAAGGCAGCATTCCTGACAACTCTACCCAAGGTAAAAGTACAACCCCACCCCCAGTCCCCCAGCCACTGAGCTACTTATTAACCTAGAACTGGGATAGGATAAATGCCAAGAAAGTCAAAAGCCACGACAGCTGAAACCTATGTTACTAGTTACTTTGACATTTTTAATTCAATTGTGTGTCATGTGTCGACAATGCACCTACATTCTTTCAGTCAAGTGCACCATAGATTCAAGACTTCAAGCTCCATCTACACAAACAGCTATCATATCATTTCTAAGAAAACCATTACATACAGAACAGATAGTCTTTTGATACCCTTCACAGTGACAGATCTTCAAGCACTATGATCACAGAATTTGATTACCACTCACTGATAAGGACAACGCACTTAGAACCATACCGTATCGACCTCTTCCTTTCAGTAAAAAAGAAATGTCTGCTATTAATATCTCAAAAAGGTCCAATGCTTTGAAGAGGCACCGGGTAGCAGCCATTCACAGACTATAAAATCAAACAAAAATAACCATACGCTTCCACACAAAACACCTCTCCCGGTTCAGCAAATGATCACTTCACCCAACTAAAGATGCATACATTACAATTCTTCAAGACAACATGATTCAAGCCATGGTAAAAAGGCTGAATCGCATAAAAAGGGATAAAGAAACCGAAACTTACACGACAAATCCACAGCTGCAACATAGACGGGACGAGCCTGCATTGATTCTCCATCACTTCCTTCCACTAAAATCACCACAATTCAATCAAATAATATTCCATCAGTTATTAAAGTCCATATACTAATTCAACAAAATGTTCAAAACATAAGTCCATATGCACCCACACAAATCACATTTCCTAAATTCTTAACACAATTCGTCAAAAAACAAGAAATGAAAACGCAAAAAAACAAAAATTCAACAATTCAATACTAAGCTACTTTAAACAAATCAGATTCTCCAATTATTCTCGAGCAATAGGGGACATTAACATGCAAAACTCTCCAATAATTCACTAAAAATTAGAACAGAAATTCACTCAAACAAATCAGATTTCCCAAAACCTCTCAACCAATCCATCAAAACCACGCAAAAATCGACAAAAAACCTACTAATCAAATCACACAACACAATTCTCCAACAATTCACCAAAATCAAAACCACAAATCTTCGCAACAATTCAAAACTAATCTCCTTCAAACAATTCAAACCGAACAATTGACCAGAAACATGCAAAACATAAAATCTCCAACAATTCATCAAAACAAAAACACAAATTCACTCAAACAAATCACATTTGCCAAAAACTCTTAACCAATCCATCAAAAACACGCAAAAATCGACAAAAACCTACTGATCAAAACACAAAACACAAAATTCTGCAAGAATTCACCAAAAAGAAAACCACAAATCCGCGCAACAAAGGATCAAATTCTCGAAACATACAAGGAAGTTCGAGATCGACGAAAGACGACGACATCTCAGGGCAAGACGGAGGATGAGAATACTTTGCAATACAATGACTCGAAAGACCGTTAAGGGTCCCACAAAGAGAACAAGTCCACGCCCATTGATCCAATTCACAGTAAGTATTGAAGTACGCCCAACAATTTTCGCAACGCGGTAATGATTCGCCATCGATTCCAATAGCTGGCGGATTTCCGTTCTCATCTCTGCCGGAAAATGGCGTCAGTGTTACTCCCCATGGTATTCCGGCGGATTCTTGTTCGTCTTGATCGATCGGAAATCGGTTCGCCGTCGCGCGCACCGCCATGGTAAGGCGACGGAAGGGGAGAGGGAGGGGAGAGATGGGAGAACGATTTGAGAGATGGAGTGGTGTGATTAGAGTTTGATGAGGAATGAGGGAGGTGTGTGTTGAGTTGGGTCAAGTGGGTCAACGAGTAGTTCGTGTTAGTAGTCTTTACTCGCAACTCGCAAGTATGAGTCATGTGAATGAGTGTATCGATAGAGATGACAATTGAGTAATTGACAATGGATTGGATTTGGTTTCGACTCGATCTTGTGTTTTGGGTTGGATTGGGATGTATTGTCTTGGAGAGAATAGGGGTATAGTTGTACAACGATATAAGAGACGGTATTTTAGTAAATTATCAAGGAAGGGGAAGGGAGTGGATGGTAGCTAAGTAAAGTTTGATGAGGAGTGAGTCAGGTGCAGGAGTGTGATGGATGGCTCAACGCGTGGTTGCGTTTATTTAGTATGTTTTAGTTTGTCGATTGGGATGACAGTTGATTTGGTTTCGAGTCGAATTTGGTGGAGTTGCTAGTAGAAGAACAATTTGGGGTTTGATGAGGAATGAGTTGGTGATTTTTTGTTATTTTATTTTTGGTGGCGTGGGAACTCACAGTTGTATCTTTGGTGTGCACTGGGTAAACCCTCAGATATACGTAATAGCCTGCAAACCTCATATACAAGGGTATGTCACCACCCAAAACTAGGTTGGTCGATAGGCCGCATTTGATTAATTATGAAGATAACATTCGACAAAAATTTTGACTATATCTTGTAGAAAGCGTGGGTTCTGGCAAAGTTATGGTTTAACGAGATAAGTTGGTCACGAGTTTGGCATTGCTCGGTTCGTGCTCATGATAAAAGGTTAAGCTCAAGTTGATCTCGAGCCCATCCGAGATTAAAAAAATTGGGGTTATTATCAAGCTTTAAACCTAAACTTGAGTTTAACTTGAGCTCAACTCGAACTCATATATAGTCAGTTTGGGCGAACCAATGAAAACATCTCCTCTCCTATATAGAGAATAAAATTTCTCAAAACTTTTCCCTCCAGAAGGAATCTGCTCAACTGAGGAAACAAGATTATATTTAATAAATTATTTTTTTTTATTAAGATATAATCCTTTAATCTTTTAATCACTATAATCTTCTCTAAACTCTGAATTACATTAGTTTAATTAAAATAAAACAAAACTGGAGTAAATCTAAAAATTATAAATTACTAACAAAAAATTCATCAAAATTATTTGAGAAAATTTATAAATTAAAATCATTAGCTTTATGGTAAAAAAAAAAATTCATTAGAATACACATTCCATGACTTCCAGTAAGTAGATTATACATCCGATTTACTACCACCAGTTGTATCAGAGCATTATAATAAAGTTTTTAAGTTTTGTTTTAAAAAAATATGAGTTTTACTATAAAGTTTCTGAGTTCATTCACTTAAACCTTAACTCAAAAAATTACAATAAAACTTAAAAACATTACCTATAAGTTTAGTTAAATTTGAGTTTTGATAGAAAAAAATTAAAATCTAACTTATAAACTTTCATAAGCTCATAAAAAATACACATATGCTGAAAAATAAATAAAGTTTGAGATAATAAGCTCAAAAAAAATACACATATACTAAAAAACAATTAAAGTTTGAGGTAATACATCTGATGTATGTTCATTTTTTTCCTAAGACTTCACTCAGTTCTCTTAATAAGTTTTCCACTTTTTTTCATATATGGAATTAATGACGCGTCAGTTTAAAATCTATAAATAATACATTAAAATGTAAAAACTCTATATACCGCACATGCGCGGGATCTATACTAACTTAATATTTATGATACAAAGATATAAAACCATGATGAGATATTTTAATAAAGTAAGAAAAAAATATTATGTAATAATAAGTTCGAACTGCTCCTGAGATTTTGATAAGTGCATATTTTATATACTTTCATCCCCTATATTAGCTCCATTTTATTTGTTATTTAGCACTTATCATAGTGTCATAAGTTAATATTTGTTGTTCTAGTGTATTTGCTTGTCTTAACATGTTTTTGTAGGAATCTAAGTATTTAGAGGCTTTTTCCTATCATTTTGTACACTAAGTCCACTAAGCTAAACAAGACCTAATATTGGACTAGCATGGAGTAATGGAATGGGTTTTGCATGGAGAAATTTATGGATCAATATGTGTAATGCAAATGATGTCAATAATCAAAGTCAAGCCCAATGATCAAGACCAAGTCAAGGTGGAAAGTTTAGGATTCCAACATGCATGGGATACTTTTTGGAGACTCTAAAGATGATAGATGAAGCATTTACCCGGGTGATTAAGGAGTATTAAAGCATAAACTTTGGATTCCTCATGCAATTAAGAGAGGAATTAAGAGAAATTACCCGGAGGACTACGACCCCGATCGGGGTTGGCGGCCCCGATCGGGGTTGGCTGCTTCTTGATTGTTTACGTTTTTCCTTCCTCTCTAATAAATAGGAGAGGTATTCCAAGGCTTTAGATATCCAATTTTCACGTCTCATTTTACTTTACAATCGCCTTAAGTATTATATTTCTCTCATTAGTTTTCTCATTAGTTTCAATATTGTTAAGCTTGTAGTTGTTAAACATTTGGTTATTTATACATTCAAGCTTTTGGTTCTACTTTGTTCTTCCTTGCAAGTTCTATTTCCATTCGGTAATTCTAATTCTAGCATGTTTAATTTACGTTTCTATTATAGTTATCATATAGTTTTCATCATTAGTCCTTTATACCACATAGTTTAATTTTATATTATATGTCTTACCATTTAGTTTACATCATTTTCATTATCATGTTTATCATTTCTCTTAATATAGTTTGCAGTTTACACCCTAATATGAGTAGCTAAATCTCTTGGTCTAAGGGCTAGGAGAGCCATGGATAAAATAAGTGTTCCGGGTGTAATTCCAGAGCAGATATTTGTTACCACTCGTAGCTCGTAGAATGACGTCTTTGCTTGAATCCTCCTTTCGGTCTCCTGAAACGATGAACAAACTGAGGGCTCGGCTTGGGGCCGAGCGAACTCACTCCGACGCTCAAGTCAGTAAACTTATGGGATAAGTTGTTGTTACTTGACTAAATGTAAATTGTAGAGAGATAAGGAAGATAATACCAGATGAATAGTGATTCTTAGGTTAAATTGTGGATCCTTTCCTCAATGAAGGTTGAGGAGTATTTATAGACTTTCACCTTTTGTCACGTAGTGGCCAAGTGGCTAGCAGGTGGAAAGACCGTTCTACCCTCGGCCGATGGACCTATGGCAGGCCGACCGAGGGTTCTTGGATATGAGTACGCGGATATGTGCCCCGGCTGGCAGGTTGCCATGCCGAGACCCAGGCTGACAGGCCGATGGGTTGCATCGGCTAGGCTGTCTAAGTCGTTGACTTGTTGTGGATATCTTTGACCTTGCTCAATATGTTGACTTGGTCAGCGGTGCAGAATATGCCCCATCAATTTGCCCCCAGCGTAGTCTATGCCGTGGTATGGGCTCCGATGTATGTTTGAGCGTATATTCTGCGTAAGTAATTTGTAAAAAATTTTGATCGCTGCGGCTTCTTCTACTGCG
Source organism: Silene latifolia (assembly GCF_048544455.1). Classification (NCBI taxonomy): domain Eukaryota; kingdom Viridiplantae; phylum Streptophyta; class Magnoliopsida; order Caryophyllales; family Caryophyllaceae; genus Silene; species Silene latifolia. The sequence goes on along the minus strand of NC_133537.1, from coordinate 10,263,367 downwards.
TCGGCTTCTTCTATCTCGGCCTGGTCTTTCTTAGGCCGTACCATATCCCCCCTCCACATGGATGTGTAAAGGGCATCCGATGTGGAAAAGAAATTGATGCTGGCCGAGACCAGGGTTGAGAGAGCCGGTTGTTTTTGTTTGCCCAGTACGGCGCTACCTAGCTTGGTTGATCATGTGGCCGGGCAGAGAATGATGATGCTTGGGAATTTGTTGAGGAAGGTGAATAGGCGGAGAGATGTGAATGGGCGTGTTGAAGACGCTTGGTCACTGTCGCATTGATTGACGTTCAACTGTTGCAACGATTGACATCCCATGGTTGCATGTCCGACACGTGTCCGCACGCCGATTGGTTGACGCTTCATGGGTCATTTTTCTCGATTGGTCCCTCTTCATGGGCTTTTCCCTATAAATAGGGCAGTTATTCCGTGAAATTGGCCACCAATTTCATTTTCTCCAAAATTTTCTTCTCTCTAAACTTTCAAGGGCTTCTTTGTCTTCTAATTTTCAGAGTCGTTACTTCGGCGAGTGTTTTTCTTCAAGGTAAACAAACAAATTTCTTCACTTCTTATTTTGTTAAGTAATCATTGCTATTATGTCTTCTCACGACGCCGGACTAGCACTTCTGCGCCGGGGTTCCCGTCGCGTCTTGATGGAGAGGGGATACTAGACGCCATCCCGATAAGGTTTGGGGGCCCTAGGTCTCCTCCTCCCGTAGTCGATCCACCAATTTTGGAGGAATGAGAGGATGAGGATGATGATGCTTGATGATGATGAGAGGACTCCTTCGATGGTGAGAGGTCAGTCTATCCGGATCATGGCGAGGCTCCGCACGACCGGTCTTGACCGTGCTTGGTCCCATAAGTTCGCCGATTGTTCCGGCGAGACATTTTTCGGAGGCCATTTCTCCTTCGGTGAGGGGTACAAGATCGTTATCCCTAAGGAGGGTCAGGGCGGTCTGTTGCCCTCCACCGGTCACATCGGCGTGTACATCGTGCACCGGGTATGGGCTGCGGTTTCCTTTGAATAAATACGTCATGGCCATCATCAAAGCTATGAACGTCGCTGTGGCCCAACTGCATCCGTTGGCCATGAGGACGATAGTCGGCTTTGTGTGGCTCTGTCTTTTTAGGGGGGAGATCCCGACAGTCAACTTATTCCGCCGCCTTCATCATCTACGGCCGTCAATCGCCGGTAAAGTGGGTTGGTACGGCGTGCGGGCGGAGCCGGCCGTCTCCGTGTCCAAACTTACTTCTTGCAAGGACTGGCAACGGCGATGGGTGTATGTTCAAGTGCCGGAGGACTACCCATTGCCTCGGTCTTTCCAGAGCCCTGTTTACTTGCGGTGTGAGAACCGGGAAGAGTATGAGGAATGTATCTCCCGGGGTAAATGAAGAGTTAAGAACGATTAAACACCTAAGAGGGGGAGGGGGTGAATTAGGTGTACCTTTTTTAAAATTTTATTCTTGACTTAGTTAATTAACTACTTTAAGCAAGAATAAAGAAGTACAAGACTTGAGAAACTTAATTGAATGTAAGTTCACAAGAAGGTACAATGATTCTATGTCACGGTATAGGTGATCGTGACACGTAACTTGATTAGGTACATGCGAGAAATAGCAAAGTGGAAGAACGTAAAAGTAAATGAACAAACAAACGACATTTTAAAAATTGGTTCAGCCTCTACTCCGAGGCCTACGTCCAACCGTTATTTTATTGCTTGTTTAGAAATTTACTCAAACTTACTAAACCCCTTACAATGAAAATAACTCGCCAACCTACTCCGGTTGCACTCAAACTTAAAGCTACTCCGCTTCAAGAGTTTATGGGTTCTATCTCAAGGTGTTACAGAATCTTGAATCTCAAGAGTTCACTTTAATGAACATGGAGATTACAATGAAGATCTAACACGAGAATCATGGAACAAACTCATCATGTCACAGTACAGCGAACTGATACTTGGAGGTTTTTACAGCTTTTTCGAAAACAATTTTGAAGACTTAAAACCAGAAAAAACGTTTTGCAAATACTTGAAGAACAAAGCTTTTAATGCACAAATGATTTGCAAGGTTTTACAATAAATGCTTTGGAAGTCTTGAGAAATAAATGTGACTAAGACACTCTTTTTTATAGTGGATTTAGTCTTAGGTAAGTACACTTTGAAAAATTAAATCCAATATAAAAATGATAGCTTTGAGTGATGGTAAGTGTTAGACTTGTAGGCTTGGGGCTTAAGAAATCAGAAAACTTAAGCTTCTACACTCAACATGTGACAATTTACCAAAATGGCAAAAAGCCTTTCTTACTTTAGAAGTTTGACAAGTCTTCTTTGCCATTTTTGGTAAAAGGTGTTTGCACAAATCTAGAGGCTTAGTCAAGTGGGCTTGTGACTCCAAAATTTCAGATTGTTTTCAAGTTTCTGAAAATTCAAATGTTTAAGGTTTAAAGTTTGCAAAGTTTTGACACTTAAAAACATTTGGACGAAAAACTCCTCCGTATGATAGTACCGAAAACCACGATGACAAATGCATCGTTGCATGGTTTTGCCATTACTTGACTTAAATGAGAATGTTACACTTACTCTTACATATATCGACTAAGGCTTTGGAAAGTATCATTGTCTTGACTTCCTTGAATGACTTGATCATCTTGAATCATTGTTGAAAGTCCATTTGATTGCTTCATTCACTAATTATATCAACTAAGAGCAAACAATCAAATAACAAGGGGACTTGGCATCATCAATCTAATGTGTTCTAACAAATTCCCCCTTTGATGATGACAAGTCCAAACATGTGTGATATTCCCCCTTAGCCCATGGTTAGTCGGTCTTTGGTTAAACATGATCAAGGTATTCGAAAGGTGCAACATGCTTGGCCAAAGTAAAACAGCTAATCATGGAAGCTAAGACATAATTAAGGTGGACGTTAGCCTAAGAGTTAAAAGATCACACATGGCATAATTAAACTACTTCCCCCTCTTGACATCGTCAAAGGAGGAGAAAACATGTTCAAAAGGCAAGCAACACGATTAAAACACACGCAAATAGTTCAAGCAAGAGAAAAACAAACAACCGAAGGTGCAAGAGAGTGTCTTAAAACAAAACAAAGAACCAAAGTTCAAGAGGAGAAACGGGTTAAAGAGGCATGAGTTTAGGAGGCATTCTGAAGACGTTCAAGGAGATCTTCATTCATGGTGCGAAGATCACCAACTTCATCCCTCAACTTGCCCTGTTCTTTGACCAACCGGTTCACAATCCCAAGAAGCTCATCCAACTTTGCAAGGACCACACCCATTTCAACGGTAGAACCCACTGTAGAACCCGATTGATTCTTCCTTTCCAATTTGCCATTCTTAATCTCCAAGTTCATCCGAGAAAGAAGACCCGGTGTCATCTCATCACTTAATTTCTCAATTGCAGGGCTTCCCTTCAACACTAACCCCTCCCTCATAAAAATTATCGAGAGCCACATACCATAAGGAACTACGGCATTTTTGTCAAAGTTGCCGCTTTGGAACTCAGTGGACATCTCAAGTATTCGGTGAAACATAAGGCGAGGAAGATTAATGGGTTTGTGCTTAACAATGTGATGAATTAGGAGCATGTCAAGAAGAGAACATCGCCCACTACTTGTTGGAAGGGACAAGGTTACGAAAAACCAGGTTAAAGATGAACCGGATGGGTGCGGTTAATTCAAAGGCATATATGTTGGTAGGGCCATCATCATCATGAGGTCGAAGAACCTTCATGACCTGGGTAGAGGTAACCTCATCAATTTCACCCCAATCACGTTTTGGGAAAGAGGTAAGCCCGACATCACAAATATCCAAGTGAGCAGCAAGTTGGGCGATGGTTAGGACAAAGGGTTTCTGATTGATAAAAGCTGAGAGAGTTCCGGATTCAACATCTACCTTGACTGTTGCATAGAATTGAATGATTTCGGACAAATACATGGGGCTATATTTGTCCAACAGATTCACCCAACCCTGTGCATACATGGCCTCTTTGAAATATTTAAAAGCAGGAGAGGTGTCATACCACGATTTCTTATAACGACGACCACTGTGGAAGCAACAAAGCAGCATACCGTGGCATATCTTGAAGATCTCCTCCGGGAGATCAAGAGAATTGAGATGGTTGAGGGTATCATTCTTGAATGATTCGGCAAAAGGAGCAATAACAAGGTCCATGCATGTGTTGAGAGGCACCTTCTCCTCAATGATTTCATCCTCATTTATGCTCGGTAAATCCCGTTGATAACGAGCCCTTTTGTGTGCTTTTGATTTTGATCCGGATCCCCTTTTTCTTTGGGTAACCTTGGGTTTTGGAGGGGATGCCTCCGGGGTCACATCCTCGTCATCATCACCGAATATTTCAAGCATCTTCCTCTTGGACCGGGTTCGTGATGCGGGTTTTGAAAATAACGGGTCAAACCCATCATCAAACACCACTGTGGCATCATCACGATCTTCCACATCAACCACTTCAAAATCGATTTTCTCAGTATTTGAACCGCTTTCCTTTTCAACAGTGGAGGCCTCCGTTGCATCAATCTCACTCCTCTTATCCTTCTCTAAAGTGTCACTCACCAAATCCTTTAGAAGCACATCATCATCATTCTTTTCAATTAGAACATCACTATCCTCCTTCCTTTCCTTTCCGTCTGAATCCCTCTCATTTTTCTTATCTAATTTTTCTTCACTTTCTTTTGATTGCTCTTCATCTTTCTCGATTTTTCCTCACTTTTTGATTTTTCGATTTTTCATCACTTTCTTTTTCTTTGTTTCCTCTCGATTTTTCCTTACTTTCTTTTCCCTCTTTTGATTTTTCTCCTTCAAGTTCCCCCTCGTTCATCTCACTTGAGTGATCTCCCTTTTCACTTGTTTCGATAACACCACTTGATTTTTGACTATCTTCATTCTTTTTGGTTCCCTTAGAACCGGATTCTTCTTCATCGGTTTCAATGTCCACTTCAGCATCAAGTTGTAGAGAAATAGGAGGATTCCTACTTCGACCTCCTCTCCACGACCACCGCCCTTTTTGGCGGTTGTCTTTTTCGTCAACAGATTGGTTTGGCGATGTGGCGGTGATTTCATCTAGTTTTGCAGCGGTTTTGGGAGCCATCTTTTTCTTGGCAATGTATTTTGGATTAAAGGAATTTCTGAGTTGAAGTAATTCCTTGGAAAGTTTTGGAGGCATTTTGAAGAGAGTGGAAGAGGAAATGGCTTTGACGGTTTTGGGAATCCGAAAAAGTGAGAGTTGGTTGTTTATTTAGTGGGTAATAGGGTGTGTTTAGTGGAAACATGGAAGTAAATGAGGGGATGGTGTAGTTATTCTAGGTGAGGGACGGTTGAGTGTTGATAATGTGAGTCTAGGGTGTAGGCTTTTAAGTGATGGGACATAAAGTGATTTTGGAAGCTCAATGCAAAAACAACTCAAGTGCACTCATTCGGTTTGTCAATTTCATTTGTTCGACATTTGCATGTATTCTACCATGTTAACTAACATTTAATTTCATGTAAATCCTCCTTCTAATCAATCATTGGAAAACGTAATTTAATTTAGCGGTATGTCATCTAATAAACCAATTTCCGACCGAAGTCTTTCGAATTGTTCTCTTTCTAACGGTTTTGTAAGAATGTCCGCAATTTGATTTTCCGTTTTACAAAAGCTTAGACAAATATGACCTTTCTCAACTTGATCACGTAGAAAATGATGTCGTATGTCGATGTGTTTAGTTCGTGAGTGTTGTATAGGATTCTTTGATATATTAATTGCACTAGTATTGTCACAAAAAATAGGGTAGTTTCAAAGTAAGACCATAATCATGCAATTGTTGACGTACCCAAAGAATTTGTGCACAACATAGAGCGGCACTCACATATTCGCTTTCGGCCGTGGACAATGCAACGGTGTTTTGCTTCTTCGAAGCCCATGAAATGAGACACGGTCCTAGGAAGGTAGCAATGCCCGAAGTGCTTTTCCTATCCAATGTGTCACCGGCATAGTCCGCATCCGAAAAACCTACAAGATCAAGTTCGTAGTGAGTTGGGTACCAAAGATATAGCCCTTGTGTTCCAATCAAATACCTAAAAATCCGTTTGACGGCTTTGAAATGAGATTCTTTAGGATTTGCTTGGAAACGGGCACAAGCACACACACTAAATTGTATGTCGGGTCGACTAGCGGTTAAGTAAAGTAAGGAACCGATCATACATCGATATACCTTTTCACTAATGCTCTTACCGTTTTCGTCTTTGTCAAGCTTAACTTTAGACACCATTGGTGTAGGCATAGGATTAGAATTAGTCAACCCAAACTTACTTAGCATTTCTTTTAAGTACTTTTGTTGATGAATCATCGTTCCATTTTCACATTGTTTGATTTGAAGACCAAGAAAGAATCCAAGTTCTCCCATCATACTCATTTCAAATTCCGAAGTCATCAAATCAGAAAAGTACTTATAAAGAACATTGTTAGTTGCACCAAAAATAATGTCATCGACATATACTTGCACAAGCAACAGTTCATCTCCTTGTGACTTGATAAACAGCGTTTTATCCACGGACCCACGTATGAAACCATTTTCCAATAGAAACTTTGAAAGCCTATCATACCAAGCCCTAGGAGCCTGTTTTAAACCATAGAGTGCTTTATCTAGTTTAAAAACGTGGTTGGGAAACTCGTTGTTTATAAAGCCCGGAGGTTGTTCAACAAACACTTCTTCATCAAGGTATCCATTTAAAAATGCGGTTTTGACATCCATTTGAAAAAGCTTTATACCTTGAAAAGACGCAAAAGCTACAAGCATTCGTATGGCTTCAAGCCTAGCTACCGGTGCAAAGGTTTCATCGTAATCAATTCCTTCTTGTTGGTTAAAACCTTGCACCACTAGTCTAGCTTTATTCCTTACGATTTCTCCAACATCATCTAGCTTATTGCGAAAGACCCACCGTGTACCAATTACGATGACGTTGGGAGGGCCTAGGGACAAGATGCCATACCTTGTTCCTTTCAAATTGCTCCAATTCCTCTTGCATTGCAATCATCCAAATTCATCGGTCAAGGCTCTTTGTGACATGGTCCAGTTCGATTTTTGAGATGAAGGCATTGTGTGCACAGAAATTTTGAAGCGATGATCTGGTTTTTATTCCAGAGGTTAGGTCACTGGTTAAGTTTGATAGGGGATGTGAGCTTTGGTGTTTCCATTTCTTGGGGATAAGTGAGTTAGAAGATTCGGTTTGTTAAATGCAATGTGAGAGGGACTGTTGCATGAGGAATGTTTGAAGGAGGTGATTGTGGTTCGTTTATGATTAGATTGGGCTGTTCTTCACCATCCTTGTTCCCCCTGGATGAGGTAGCATCATCTTGTGTAGGAGGACGATTAGTTCCCCCTGAATTTTGCACATCCTCCTCATGCAACAGTGGCTCCAACTGTTGCTCAGCTTCTTCTACCACTTGATCCATTTCATGCCGTATCATACCAATCTCAAAATCATCATCATATTCATCATCCTCATCATCAACCTGTGTGTTTGACACAAAAAGACTAGATTCGTCAAATATTACATGAACGCTTTCTTCCATTTTCATAGTCCTTTTGTTATAGACTTTATATGCTTTACTATGATCGGAATAACCAACAAAAACTCCTTCATCACTACGAGCATCAAATTTGCCAAGGTTGTCTTTTCCATTATTGTGCACAAAACATTTACTACCAAAGCATTTTAAATGTGAAAGATTAGGTTTTCTTCCTCGTAGTAGTTCATAGGGAGTTTTCTCAATGATTTTTCTAATCATGACACGGTTTTAAATATAACAAGATGTGTTTACGGCTTCGGCCCAAAAATTCTTAGGTACCTTAGAGCTAATGAGCATGGTCCTAGCCATATTTTCAAGAGTTCGATTCATTCGTTCCACAACCCCATTTTGTTGTGGAGTTCTTGCGGCCGAAAAGTTATGACTAACACCGTACTCATTACTGATAAAGACTCAAATGACGAGTTCTCAAATTCGGTTCCATGGTCGGATCTTAATGAGACAAGTTTATATCCAAATTTGTTTTGAACCTTTTTGACCCAAATTAAGAACTCATCAAATGTTTGATCCTTAGAACTTAAGAAGAGAAGCCAAACAAATCTTGTGAAGTCATCTACAATGACACAAATAAAACGACTTCCACCTCTACTCACAACACGCATGGGACCACATAAATCAATATGAATGAGTTCAAGAGGTAAGGAGGTGCTAACAACCTTTTTGGATTTAAAAGAGCACTTAACTTGTTTTCCTTTAACACAATCATCGCAAAGCGATTTAAATTCAAATTTAATGTTAGGAATGCCGTCAACTAGATCAAGTTTCTTAAGGGTGTTAAGTGTCTTAGCATTTACATGACCAAGTCGTTTGTGCCAAAGCCAAGGGTCGTTCTTTTGAACACTCATGCATGATAGTGATTGACCCGACAATGCATACAAGTTAGTCATATAGACGTCTTTAACACGTTTACCTTCAAGTATGAGTTCTCTAGTTTTACCATTGATGATTCTACATTCACTAGCAAGAAATTCAACAATATTACCTCGATCACAAAGTTGTGAAATGCTCAAGAGATTGTGTTTCAAACCTTTGACAAGCAACACTTTGTCCACGCATAATGACTTTGACTTACCAACCTTTCCAATACCAATGATTTCACCTTTCTTGTTGTCGCCAAAAGTCACCATGCCACCATCGTAGGCTTCTAGCGAGAGGAATTGGTTTTCATCTCCGTCATGTGACGAGAGCATCCACACCGTCTAAGTACCAATTGCTGCTGCCCCTCACTAATGCCTATAAGAAATCAAACATTTAGTTTAGGAACCCAAACAAGTTTGGGCTCCTTCTTGACAACGACCTTTTTGACTTCTTCTTTCTTTATCCACACTTGTTTAGCATTCTTAGTGTTTCTTTCTAAGTCACGGACTCTTTTGTCACAACCATTAAACTCATGACCTGTTTTGCCACAATAGTTACAAATGATGTATTCAGGAAGACCAGCATACTTTCTTCTTCTAAGTCGGTTTGACTTGGATCCTGGTTTCGAGTGCAACAGTGTGTGCTACTGTTGCATTTGAAACCAAGTCCAGCATTTTTTGCAAATTTTTCATACTCTTGTGATTGTTTCAAGAGAAACTCCAAGACATTCTGACTTCCTTCCCATTTTAAGTAAAACATCTTAGCCTCATCTAGCTCTTTAGTTAATGTTTCGATTTTAGCAAGATGATTAAGATTCAATTTACCTAAATTGTCAAACGCTTGTTTTGCAAGTCTTGCTTCATCACTAAGTAACATCCCAATTTGTTCCAATTGTTTATTATCTCTTTGACATAATTTGAGGTCAGCTAGAAGAGTATCACGTTCCTTAGTTAAAGAGGACACTAATTCCGTGAGAGTATCTATTTCTTTTCTCGAATCGGATGCCCACGAGAAACCTCTGTGGCATGAGTCTGCTTCACCTTTTTTAACATCTCATTTTGAGCAAGAAGGTCATCATTTAGTTTTTGAGCTCGTTCTAAGGCACTTTTGACATGACTAGACTCATCATTTAACATTTCAAAGAATCTTAACAAGATCATCTTTTTCGTTGTGACAAGTAGCTAAGTCAATCAAAAGTTGGTCACGTTCTTGTGTTAGTGATGACACATTTCCTTTAGAACTGGATGCAACAAGACAAGGATCTGTTGCATTGGTTTCATCAACTTTGTTGGCTAAAAACAAGTTTTGTTTTCAAGTTTTTGATTTCTTTTTCAAGACCCAACATGGAACTAGGTTGATCATTCTCATTTAGACTTTCTTTAAGGACTACATTTTCCTCAGCTATGTCCTCAATTTCGATTTGCATAGCTTCCAACTTATTAGTTTGGACACGACACTTATCTATGAATTGATCTAGGAGGAGACAAACTTTGTCTTTAGAGAAAGATCGAACCTTTTTCTTGAGCTTAATTACCTCATGGTCCAATCGAGTCCGAATCCACGGAGTGAGCCATAAGACACTTGATGTCTTCTTTCTTTGATGATTTGGAAGCAATTTTTGAGGAACTAGACGAGATGCTAAGTTTGGCGTCTAATTCATCCTCAAGGACATCGTCCTCTTCAGAATCAGACATGCCCCAAATAGCGGTCATTACCTTGTTTTTGTAATCACGTTTTGCAAAGTCACGTTTTTCCTTAGATTTGATATCGTTCCACTTTGGGCATTCTTTGATTTGGTGACCTTTGTCACCACATTTAAAGCAACCAACGGTGGAGTTAGATCTTCTCTTAGGAAAACGGCGTTTACTAGAGTTGTTGCTATACCTTTGAGAGTTTCGACCATTGATCATGCCAACAATGTTTTTAGTGAACATTGCAAACTCATCATCTTCATCCTCCTCATCACTTGAGAGAGCATTAAGAGCGAGTCCTTTCCCTTTAGAGCTTTCACTAGAACGCTTCATGAGAGTTAACTCATGAGCCATAAGTGAGCCCATAAGTTCATCAAGGGTGAGCAATGAAAGGTCCTTAGCTTCCTCAATAGCCGTAACCTTCGGTTGCCACTTTTCAGTTAGGCTACGAAGGATTTTACGGACTAAATCCTCGGATTGAAAACTCCTACCTAAACTCTTAAGGTCATTGACAATACTAGAAAAACGTGAAGACAAACTATTAATTGACTCATCTCGGTCCATATTGAACATCTCATATTGTTGCATGAGAAGATCAATACGATATTTTTTGACTTGTGACGTTCCCTCATAGGCAAGGTTTAGGGTGTCCCAAATCTCTTTGGCCGAAGCACATCCAGATATACGATTAATCTCTTGGTCACCGATCCCATATTGAAGAATGGACATGGCCTTAGAGTTTTTCTCGATTTTCTTATAGTCGGCCTCAACATACTTATCCTCACTTTTCAAGGAGCTAGTGCCATCAGCATTAGTCACTTCGATTTTGAGGGGACCCTTTTGAATGATTAACCAACATTCATAGTCCGCACTTTTGACATAGTGTTCCATGCGATGTTTCCACCAGGCATAGTTTTCTCCCTTGAAAATGGGATACTTAGTGTGTTTTGAATCGTCCATAACTATAGGATCAACTCTTTGGATTTAACCAATATCAAGAGCACAAGGCTCTGATACCAATTGAAGAGTTAAGAACGATTAAACACCTAAGAGGGGGAGGGGGTGAATTAGGTGTACCTTTTTTAAAATTTTATTCTTGACTTAGTTAATTAACTACTTTAAGCAAGAATAAAGAAGTACAAGACTTGAGAAACTTAATTGAATGTAAGTTCACAAGAAGGTACAGCAGTTCTATGTCACGGTATAGGTGACTGTGACACAGAACTTGATTAGGTACATGCGAGAAATAGCAAAGTGGAAGAACGTAAAAGTAAATGAACAAACAAACGACATTTTAAAAATTGGTTCAGCCTCTACTCCGAGGCCTACGTCCAACCGTTATTTTATTGCTTGTTTAGAAATTTACTCAAACTTACTAAACCCCTTACAATGAAAATAACTCGCCAACCTACTCCGGTTGCACTCAAACTTAAAGCTACTCCGCTTCAAGAGTTTATGGGTTCTATCTCAAGGTGTTACAGAATCTTGAATCTCAAGAGTTCACTTTAATGAACATGGAGATTACAATGAAGATCTAACACGAGAATCATGGAACAAACTCATCATGTCACAGTACAGCGAACTGATACTTGGAGGTTTTTACAGCTTTTTCGAAAACAATTTTGAAGACTTAAAACCAGAAAAACGTTTTGCAAATACTTGAAGAACAAAGCTTTTAATGCACAAATGATTTGCAAGGTTTTTACAATAAATGCTTTGGAAGTCTTGAGAAATAAATGTGACTAAGACACTCTATTTATAGTGGATTTAGTCTTAGGTAAGTACACTTTGAAAAATTAAATCCAATATAAAAATGATAGCTTTGAGTGATGGTAAGTGTTAGACTTGTAGGCTTGGGGCTTAAGAAATCAGAAAACTTAAGCTTCTACACTCAACATGTGACAATTTACCAAAATGGCAAAAAGCCTTTCTTACTTTAGAAGTTTGACAAGTCTTCTTTGCCATTTTTGGTAAAAGGTGTTTGCACAAATCTAGAGGCTTAGTCAAGTGGGCTTGTGACTCCAAAATTTCAGATTGTTTTCAAGTTTCTGAAAATTCAAATGTTTAAGGTTTAAAGTTTGCAAAGTTTTGACACTTAAAAACATTTGGACGAAAAACTCCTCCGTATGATAGTACCGAAACCACGATGCAGCGTCGTACCGTTGCATGGTTTTGCCATTACTTGACTTAAATGAGAATGTTACACTTACTCTTACATATATCGACTAAGGCTTTGGAAAGTATCATTGTCTTGACTTCCTTGAATGACTTGATCATCTTGAATCATTGTTGAAAGTCCATTTGATTGCTTCATTCACTAATTATATCAACTAAGAGCAAACAATCAAATAACAAGGGGACTTGGCATCATCAATCTAATGTGTTCTAACAGTAAAGTTAAGATGGACGCTTCGATGGTCCCTCTTACTGAGGATGAGAAGCGGCGTCAGGTGTTTGATCTTTGAGAAGGGATGGCGCCCCCCAGGCTCAAGTTATTCTGCAGGATGAGCTGCTTTGCGCGTCGGCCTCATCTGGCCCTCGGCTGGGTGAGTGGGGTCGGTGTGAGGCCCATTTTTGCTTGTTGTGCTCTTGTTTCAGAGCTTTGTTTCACTCCTTTTATGTAACCTTTGTCTGATTTCTTGCAGACCGGTTTGGCCAGGATCTGTCTGAGAGGACCTTGCAGAGGTTAGGGCTTGATAGGGATAGGAAGGTCGTTGAACGGCATCCTACGGCTGACCCGCGCGATCGTAGACCGGCTCCCAACGAACTCATGGATAAGCGGTGAAGTCACTAGATCCGGCGGCGGCCCAAGCAAGGGTTCTCGGAGGCGTGCAAGAGAACAAAGAAGGCGCGTCCGAGGTTGGCGACGCAGTGTGCGTGACAACTCCTCTTCGACCCCGGTGGTTCGAAAGGAGCTTGTGGAGGTCATCGATATCACTTTGGGGGTGGTGACCGTTGCTAAGAGCCCTTCTCCTCTGAAGAAGAGAAAAGAGCCACCGTCTGCTTCCACCGTTGTCGAGGAGAAGATTGACTCAGCCGGCCCTCCACCTAAGAGGGTCCAGACTGGTACGGATCTAACTTGTGGTTCGGATTTAGCTGGTTCGTTGGACATCCCGATGACGAGGCTTTCGATGTGTCAATGCATGGTGACATGGATGCTCTGTGTAAATTTTTGTAGATCCACCTTCGGCGGCCGCCGTTCTCACCGAGCGGCAATTAGGGAAGCGACTGAGAAGGCTATTGAGAAGGCGGGTGATAGAAATGTCACTTTGTTGACTCCTCACTCGGAAGATTCCTCCCTCCGAGCTTGTGGCGGAGGGTGTGAAAATATATAAGAGGTCGGCGAAGTGGACCCAACTAGCCGGCTCCCACATCATGGAGCAGGAGAAGGCCATGGCCCAATCTGGGCCACTGATCGCAAAGCTTAAGCTTGATCTCTCTGCTGCAAAGGGGGAAGCCGGGAAGGCTAAGCTGGATCTCCTTGTTGCCAAGAGGCGTGTGGAGGAAACGAGAAGGCTGCTAGCGGCGAGAGGGCCAAAGTTGAGGATGCGATGCCGCCACTTTGCCAAGATGATGGAGGAGCGGGACAGGTATAAGGGCGCTTACGACGCCGTGGTTGCCAAGAGGGAAGAGTGGAAGGATCTGTTCCACAACCAGGCGGTGGCGCTCGGGGACGCGCGGCTACCCTTGCTCAAAAGGAGAAGGATATTGAAATGCTTCAAGATGATCTTCTCCCTAAAATGTGCGCCCAATTCGGGACCGGTAGAGGAGGCGACCGGGAGGCAATCAAAAGCTCGTCCCGAGGGCTCCTTCCCGTGGGATAAATTTGACCAGCTTCGGACGAGATGGCGTCTTTGCGGAGGCAGCGGCTGCGGAGAAGACGGAGGCGGCGAAGGCGGCTCAGGTGGCTTAGGCCAAGGCGGCCTATGATGCAAAGGTGAAGGAGGCTGAGAGGCTAAAGGCACTTGAAAACGTCGAGCCCTCTTCTGAGCCGGCCACCGAAGATCTTTGGCTTCTGCGATGGAGGGCGGCAACGGGCATAGGGAGACGGGCGGTCGTCACCGGACTCACCGGCGTCTCGGATAGCTTTAGCTGTTCGGGGGCCAACTATTGAGCCTTTCCTCCCTGCCATTTTTGGCGCTTCAAAGGATATGTTTGTAATCTTTTGCTTTTCTTTCCCTTGTACTTGTATAACTTTGGTAGGTTGTGTTTTGGCTTATCCCTATGGGGACGGCCGTCGTCTGCATTCTTTTTGTAATCATTTTTACTAGTTTGTCTTTTGGGTCCTCGGCTTGGCCGGGGCTTTGATCACTTATCTTCTTGCGTTATTAATTGAGTGCCTTCGTTTTTACCGTCGGCATGGCCGAGGCGATTAGAGAGTGCATATCTCAACTGTGTTCAACGTCTTTTTATACATGTCGGCATATTGGTCGCCTCCTCTTTCACTCTCGGTCTTGGCCGAGGCGTCCGATTTGCGCTTCCCAACCGCCGTTGTGGACATGTTAGCGTATCGGTCATTGTGTCCCCGTCACTCTCGGCTAAAGCCGAGGTAATCGGGGTTATGGCTCGATAGCGTTTCTTCTAGCATATCGGTCATTGTGTCCCCGTCGCTCTCGGCTAAGGCCGAGGTAATCGGGGTTATGGCTCGATAGCATTTCTTCTAGCGTATCGGTCATTGTGTCCCCGTCGCTCTCGGCTAAGGCCGAGGTAATCGGGGTTATGGCTCGATAGCATTTCTTCTAGCGTATCGGTCATTGTGTCCCCGTCGCTCTCGGCTAAGGCCGAGGTAATCGGGGTTATGGCTCGATAGCATTTCTTCTAGCGTATCGGTCATTGTGTCCCCGTCGCTCTCGGCTAAGGCCGAGGTAATCGGGGTTATGGCTCGATAGCATTTCTTCTCTTTGGGTGGCTGCCTGGTGGCGATTATGGAGGGGACAAGCACTTTGATGGAAAAACTTGGGTGATTCATTTGTTTGTTATGATCATGCGTTGGGGTGTCCACAATGGGTTTGGACACCTCCGCCGCTATACAAAGTATTTCCTTAAGTTCTCGGTGTTCCAATGGCTCATCAAAGGCACACCCCCCATGTCAGTCAGCCGGTATGTGCCCGGCCTCATCTCCTCAACCACTTTGTAGGGACCTTCCCAGTTGGCCGTCAGTTTACCATGAATATTTCCTTTGTTGGTGGCAGCCGACTTCCTTAGGACTAGGTCTCCCACTTTTAAGTCCCTTTTGTGGACTCTTCGGTTGTAGGCTCTTTTCATCCGGTTTTGATATCTTTGCCAAGTTGAGGCGTGTTGTATCTCGGCTTTCTTCGACCAGGTCTAGGGAGGCTTTCGAGGCCTTCCTCGTTTTCAATCAGGTTAAAGGTAGCCGTTCGAATGTTGGCACCGTCGCTTCAATTGGTAAGAGGCGCCAGAATCGTAGACTAAGTGGAAGGGGGTGTACCCCGTTGCTTCTTTCTCCGTGGTCCGAAGGGACCACAGACACCGGTAGTTCATCGGCCCACCTTCCCTTAAGGTCTTCAACTGTCTTCTTCAAACCGTTGAGGATTGTTTTGTTGCGCCTCCGCCCCGCCCGTTGCTCTGTGGGTGGCAGACGGAGGAGTATGCAAATTTGATGCCAAGCTCTTCTAACCGCTTCATTATCGTCACTCCAAAACTCTCGGCCGTGGTCAAATACCATAACTTGGGGTAATCCGAAACGAGTTATAACATTTTCCCAGATTACCTTTCGACGGGCCGTGGTCTTCGCCGTCTTGCTACGCTTCAACCCATTTGGTGAAGTAATCAACGACGACGATCAAGAACCTTCTTCCTCCGGAGGCCGTTGGGAACGGCCCTAGCATGTCCATCCCCCACTGTGCGAAAGGAAGGGGGCTAAGCACCGGTTGTAGGTCCGGGAGGGAGCGTGTATCACCGGGCATGCATCCCAGATTCGTGCACTTCTTGGTCTTTGTTCCGGAATCTTGAAGCATGGTGGGCCAGAAGTAGCCGGCTCGGAGAGCTTTGTGGGCTAGTGTTCTTGCCCCCATGTGGTGTCCACGAGATGCCTTCGTGAATCTCTGTCGATATCGGTTGTGCGTCGGTGGACCGACACACTTCAAGAGTGGTCTTATTACGGACCTTCCGTACGTTCCCCTTCGAACACCAAGTACCGCGGCGATCCTTTTATTTTGGCCGAGAGATTGCGGTCCTTCGGCAACTCACTTGTAAGTTTGTATTTCATTATCGGAGTCATCCACGTTGTCTCGGTCTCTATGTTGCCCACCATGCCGACGGTCTCGGTGATGCTCTTTGCATTCACGATATCTACCAAAGACGGTTCGGTGACATTCTTGATGGTTGAGTTGGCAAGTTTGGAGAGAGCGTCGGCCCGGTTGTTCTCGGATCTGGGAACGCATTGGATTTGGAAAGATTTCAATTTCGCTATGTCGGCTTTTACCCTCTCTAGGTACCTTACCATTCCGTCGTCCCGAGCCTCAAACTCCCCTCGATTTGGTTAGTAACCAACGGTGAGTCTGTCTTCAACACAATGTGTTCTTGCTCCCGACCCCTAGCTAGCTCGACTCCGGTTATCACCGCCTCGTATTCGGATTCGTTGTTCGAGGCCGGGAAGGTGAATTTCAAGGCATACTCAAACTCGTCCCCGTTTGGGCTGATGATAAGGATGCCGGCTCCTGAGCTGTTCGTCGTGGAGGAGCCGTCGGTGTAAACCTCCCATACACACTGGTTTGGCTCTTCTTGATATGTGCATTCGGCCAAGAAATCTGCAAGTGCTTGCCCCTTTATCGAAGGCCTTGGTTTGTACTTGAATGCCGAAGCCGGAGAGTTCTACTTGCCCATTTGATGAGTCTACCGGATTGTTCGAATTTTTCCAAAGCTTTCTCCAATGGGCGATCGGTTAGGGCCGTCACGGGGTGTGCGTCGAAGTAGGGTTTTAACTTCCTCGTGGCAATGACGACGAAAAGTCGCTTTTTCAATTAGTGGGTAATTTCTCTCGGCGGGCAACAGCGTATGGGTGACAAAGTAGATTGGGTGTTGCTTGTTTGTCCTCTTCCTCGACGATCACGAAGACCGACCGTGGCCGAGGTAATCTGCTATGTATAGGTATAGCGTCTCCCCGATCGTCTGGAGAGTCGAAGATGAGCTTTCGGTTGCTTGAAAGCCGTGCTCTGTTCCTCCCCCCAGCTGAAGTCTTTATTCCCCTTCAACACTTTGAAGAATGGGGTGCTCTTGTCGGTTGACCGAGAGATGAAACGGGCGAGAGCCGCCATTCTCCCGTCGGCATCATAACCTCTTTTCGATTCCTTGGTTCCGGCGAGTCTAGGATTGCTCGGACTTTGTCGGATTTGCATCGATGCCTCGCACCGCAAGACACAGGAATTTACCCGCCGACACCGGTTGCATTTCATTGGGTTGAGCTTCATCTTGTATTTCCTTAGTGAACAAAATGTCTCGTGTAAATCGGCCAGTGCTGTTTGTCGGACTTGCTTTTCACAATAGCATCGTCGACGTAAGCCTCAATGTTTCGCCCTTTTTTATTTTGGAACACTTTGTCCACCAGTCTTGTATACGTTGCGCCGGCGTTTTTCAAACCAAACGGCATCATTTTGTACATGTATGTGCCGTTAGCGGTGATGAATGCGCATTTAGGCATGTCCTCCTCAGCCATGAATACCTGGTGGTACCCCCGAGAAGGCGTCTAGCGAGCTCGGCATGGTGTAGCTGCCGTGGCGTCGATTAAGCTATCTATCCGAGGCAAAGGGTAACAATCTTTGGGGCATGCTTTATTAAGGTTGGTAAAGTCTACGCACATTCTCCATGCCCCCGATGATTTCCTCACCATCACAACATTGGCTAACCACTCAGGATAAGTGCAAGGCGTAATAAAGCCCGCCGTAAGTAGTTTATCTACCTCGGCCTTGATGGCCTCATCTTTCTCGACTGAGGAGTTCCTCATCCTTTGCTTGACAGGGCGAGCGGTGGGGAGTACGTTTAACTTGTGAATAATTACTTCCCGGCTCACACCTGGCATCTCGGCCGCCGAATAGGCGAAGACGTCCTTATTTTTCCTTAGTAGGTCCAGGAGTTCGGCCCTGAATTTTGGTTCCAGGTTGACACCGACGGTTACGGTGCGGCCTGGATCAATCTCCACCTCCTCTGTCTCTGCTCCTTCAACCATGCTGATGGTTCGGTCGTTCTCGGACCTGGGAGTGTGCTGTATCTGGAAGGATTTTAATTGTGAAGCGCTGGCTTTCACCCTCTCTAGATACCTTATCGTCCTATAGTCCCGACCCTCGTACTCTCCTTTGATCTGGTTGGTCAATAAGAGCGAATCTGTTTTCACCACGACATGCTCCGCCCCGGCGGTTCTGGCTAGCTTGACTCCGGTTATCACTGCCTCGTACTTGGATTCGTTGTTTGAGGCCAAGGAGGTAAGCTTCAAGGCGTGCTCAAACACGTCTCCGTTCGGGCTAAAAATAACGATGTTGGCCTTCGAGCTATCCGTCCTGGAAGGGCCGTTAGTGTGTATCTCCCATACGCCGGGATCCTTCTCGTTCTTCGAGACGAGCTTATGTGCTTCCCCCCGGTCCGAGACGTATATCACTGTCAGGGCCCGGATGGATATTACAGCGTCGATTTCGCTCAAAGTGACCCGACCTATGAGAACGTTGTAGGCAGACGTGCCGTCGATGACTACGAATTCAGACATAACATTCTTGGCTGCACCTCCCTCGCCGAACCTCACCGGCAATCTGACTGACCCCAGGGGTACCAGACCGGCCCCAGAAAAGCTGTACAACGGGTTGGTGCAGGGGCTCAAGTCTTCAACCCTCAGGCCGAGGCTGAGAAAGCATTCTCTGTACATAATGTTCGTGTAGGCGCCTGTGTCAATCAGGCACCTCTTCACCAAGTGGTTGGCTATGTCCAGGTGGACTGTAAGTGGGTCGCTGTGAAGAGCGATGACTCCCTCGTAGTCCTCCTTCCCAATGGTCATATCGGGGATGTTGGGAGCGGGGGTGGCTGTGTTGGGCACAAAGTTGATGGCCTGATATGGTTCATTCAGGTGCCGTTTGTGCCCATGAGCGGACCCACCGTTCCCGCTGCCCCTGATGACAACATGGATTACTCCTATCCGTTCAAAGACGGACTTGCTATTTGACCCGCCGGCATCTGGTTTGTGGCCTCCGGCAACATATTTGCCGAGGCTCCCCTTCCGGATCAGCTCTTCAATGGCATTCTTCAGATGTCGGCAGTCGTTGGTTAAGTGGCCGGTGTGGCCGTGGTACTCACAGTACTGGCTCGTGTCACCGTCACTCCTCGGCCTAGGGGTCTTTCCCACTTCTGACCCTCGTTCTTGCTCAAAGCGAAGACCTCGGCGGCCGATACGACTAGGGGGGTGTGATCATTGTACCGTTTTCGGTAGTACGTTCCCAGCTCCCCGGCATCCGCCGAGTTCATTTTTCGCGCAGACTTGTCCGACCGTGACCCATTATTGTCACGGCGTCTTTCATCGGACCGTGACCCATTGTTGTCACGGCGTCTTTCATCGGGTTGTCCTCCCGGCGCTCTTCTTTTTCGAGTGCTCGGCCTCGGCTGGGCCTACCCGGTCTTGTGATAGTCCTCTACCTTGATGGCCTGGTCGGCCATCTTCCTAGCGGCGTCAAGCCCCAGGCCTCCGCACTTGATGAGCTCATTTTTAAGTCTCCCCTTGGGAGGCCTTTCATCGCCGCAAAGCCGCCGATTCGGGATTAATTTCTCGAATCTGCTGGACCTTTCCGTCGAACCTCTTCACATAGCTTCGTAGAGACTCGCCCCCCTCCTGCTTGATAGTTAGGAGGTCCGACGTCTCCACGGCCCTCCTCTTATTGCAAGAGTACTGGGCTAGAAAGGCGTCCCTTAGGTCGGCGTAATAGTATACCGAGCCGTCGGGGAGCCCCTTGTACCAACTTTGAGCCATCCCATGCAGAGTTGTTGGGAAAACTCGGCACCAGACCTCATCGGGCGGCTCCCATACCGACATGTAAGACTCGAAAGCCTCGACGTGGTCGGCTGGATCACTATCTCCTTTGTATGATATGGGTGGCAACTTGAGCTTAGTTGGCACCTGGACTTTTAGGACGTAGGCGCTGAGGGGCTGTCTGACCACGTGTCGAACGACACGCGGCGATCGGCTCCTCGCATTCCTAGTCCGGCTCCTCCCCTCGTAGCGGGAAGGACTCCTTCTTCGACTCGGACTTCTTCTCCAACTCTGCTGAGTCGGACTCCTCTGGCTCCTTTGGGGTAAGCCTCGTTCGTGCTGCGGGGACGTGTAGACACCTCGTTTCTGCACCCCTCGCAAACCACCCGGTGATGATTGGGCCGCATGTTTGATTCGCGGAACGATTTGTGACAATTCGTAAGATTATCGTCAAGTGATTGCTCAAATATTAATGTCAACCTCTTAAATGTCATCTACGTGCCGATACGGTCGTTTTGGCAGTAATTAGAGTTCATTCGGAGTCCGGGTCAAAAACCGTCTCCATTTTCTGATAGCCGTTAAATCCCGAGTCGGAATGTTCCGGAATGTTCCGGATATTTCTATTCCATATTCATCAAACTTTATCTTTTGGCAAACAATATCCCGTAATATTCAAAAGATAATCAAATTAAATCCGTCCTACCATAACTAAAACGCGAAATCTTTCTTAGCGGAGGAAACCTCCGGGAACAGACGCGACAGTGTCTGCGCCTCTTCCAAGAGACGCAGATGGGCTGCGCGCCTCTTCCCAGCCCTTTTTGCATGATTTACGTATCTTTTTTATATCTTTCCGAGATTCACTTCAAAGAGTCTCCGAAACCCTATTCCTTCACGTGATTAGTATAAATAGGAGCTTTCGTTCCTCATATTTCTCACGCGAGTGTCCGCCCTTCTCTTCTCCCTTTGCATTCTAGACTTCGTTCTTACTAATTGGCGCCTACGTGCTTGGACTTCCGACCACGTAAGCTCGGATCTTTCCGGGTACCAGCCTCTCCGTTGCATGACCGACCAATTTGACCAACTACACTCAATCAACTTAAATTAATCAATCGTTTTCCTCTTACGAGGGCACTCTTTCCTTGCATTCGCGTCGAGCATTCACTAGTCGATTCTTAGTTCATCTCGTTTCGTCAACATGTAAGTCTGAGGGTGTATAATTCTCTTTATTTATTGTATTTTTATTTATCGTATAATCACAATTGTAAGATTTATGTCGAAAACACCGTTAAAACCGATTTCTAAAACCGTGCTTTAAAACCTGTTTTTGCGGATTTCCAGTAGACAGACGTCGAGAAAAGACGCAGCAACTGCTGCGCCTCTTCGAAGGAGCGCAGTTCCTGCTGCGCCTCTTCGTGAGGGCCGCCGATTCTCCTCGCTTCTTTTCTTCTTCTTCGTCCTCTGTTATTCCGTCTTTCTTATTTGTTTTCGTATGTTTGTCTTTAATTCTCTCACATGATAGTTCAATAATTCACATGTATATAATTTATTCATCATTAATATGTTTTAATCATCATAAATCCGACCTTAAATCCCAAGTAATTCATATTTACGGGTTTTCGTCATTTAATATTCAAACCCGGGTTTTAGAGATTCAATTTGTTCATATTGAGTTTCTGGGATTCGTCATTGATATAGTTTTCATTTGTTCATTCACATGTTCGTCATTAATTTGTCATTAATTCATCATGTTTAGTTTGTTTCATTCACCGATGTCACTAATTAATCATTCATTAACATCGACCCTTCACATAATTAATCCGTCTTATTTCCGGCTTACGCATGTTTATTGTTTTCATGACCATCAATCATATGTAAATAACATATTAATCACTTTCATCCGAGTAATTGTATCAATCAATCCATTAATTTACCAATTAATATTAACGATTTGCGGTTCCGGCTTCACAGCCAGAACTCACCCTTGGAACAGACGCGAAGAATCGCTGCGCCTCTTTTCCAAAGGGCGCGATGTCTCTTCTGCGCTGTTCGGGGTGATTTACGTCCCCCGGTTCCGTTTACGCCTTGACCTAGTTTAATTAGCTTACGTAATTAACTAACTATTATCCGTAATATCGCTAATTTCTGTTCGTCTATTTCATTAATTTTATCCTTTTATTCTTTTATTTCTTTTTCTCAAATTATCCGTTTTAAAGGTATTTTCGACATAAATCGCCTGATCCGATGTAATTATTGTAATTTATATTTATTGTAATTCATAGTTATTGTATCCCTTTCATTGCTTGTATGCTTTCACATGTAATTCAACATTAAATCCTACTTCGACCCAATTGTTTGCTAATTACGTGTCAACCGACTTAGTTAATTCTCACATGCTAGGATTAATCTAATGGATGTTGCATTGCATGCATATAGCCGACGATATATCGAGTACGAATAACTCCCTAATCATTAGTAGAGGCCGCTATCGAGGCGGGCGGGATTAGGTGTTCGATCAAAAGAGCTTCCTAATACGTACCCTCACCCCTTACTCCAGATCTCCGTGAGCACCCGTGTTCATTGGCATCCACGAGAGTCATTCTAGACATAGAATGCTAAGGGTAACGATTGCTTAGTGTTCATGTCACTACTTTATGTCTTGACATGACATGAGGTATTCGAACGGTTCCAATTTCCCATAAAAATTGGTGGCGACTCCATACAAAATGCAAACGCTTGTTTTCGAGCCCCTTCGCCAAGCGCCCCCGTGGGCGGCCCGCTGTCCACAGTTTGGCGACTCCGCTGGGGATAATACACTTACGTGTAGCTAGGGTGAAACTTGAACAAGGTTAGGGAATAGTTTGTACAAGACAATTGTCGGTTTTCATAACTCAGTCTTCCTAGACCGTTTTATTCGGCCTTCCTAGGCCCAACCCAACCCATTCGACCAATCGTCCCGTCTAAACGGTCCTAATTCTTATTTGGGCCTAAGGATGGATAGCGATTGACGTCATCCATACCATGATACTTACTCTTGTTTGTATCAAGGGCCTTCACTACTTGAGGAAATGGACTAGGAATCGGCCTTACTCTTGTTTGGCACGAGCCTCTCCACAGACTTCGGGTTTGATGGTTCGGTATGGCAACCCACCCTTTAAACCAAAACCCTTTTAAATGCACTCAGCATCCCGTTATAATGCTTGTACATATGTTTGTACCTTACGTGATCACCATTTATAAACCATGACGATTTTTTCAAAAATCAAAATCCTTTTCTTAAATAAAATTTCGAAATAGGCTTTCAATTAGCACAAAATCCGGTCAAAACTCTGTCCATATGTCGAGTCAAACTTCGGGCCTAAAACCCATTTCAAAACCAAATACAAAAAAAAAAAAAAAAAAAAAAAAAAAAAAAAAAAAAAAAAAGGAAAAAAAAAAAAAAAAAAAAAAAAAAAAAAAAAAAAAAAACATATTTTCAAACCATATAAATATATATATGTAAATTCAATTGGGCTAAGTTAGAGTCAAAGTTCAAACCGACTATGTCCTAGTCGGATTTCCGTCGAGTCATAAACTCGTTTTCCTTTACATTTTGGGTCTTTTCAAATTCAAGTCAAGTCCTAAGACATCACGCCGTCATTTTGGACCCCCTACCCCAATTCAGTTAGGATCTAAAACACTCGAGTCACATGTTCCGAGGCTCAACACACGAGTCTCAATGGGCCTCATATTTGAGTCTAAACTACAACAGTCTTCTTAACACCTATAAGCAAACCTCGAGTCCAGAATCAACAGGTGTCATCAATCCCATCAATAAGGTCAAATGTATAAATGTCACTCCGTCAAAGTCAACACTCGAGTCTAAATTAAAGTCAAGCACCGTGGATTCAAACACGAGAAGTCGCTCACGACATTTCATGAATTCACAAGTCAACTCTAGATTTGCCATCTTGTCCCTTCCTTTGTTTGTTGCCTTAGTATGCGTGATCCCATGTCGAATCGAGTTGTAATGCGCGTCATTTCTGTCGAGTAGGAATCCGGCAAGTTCCGTCAATCAGCAAGGTCACGAAGCAGATCAAGCCACAATCACCATGTCTCTTCAAGACATTTATGCCATGGTCCTACGAGTTCAAGCTACAGTGGAAAATTTGAGCATTCGCGTCCTCACCCTTGAAAATGGAATGGTGGAAAAGAACATGCCAACTAGGGAAACCTCTAGTCTAGGTTGTCCAAAGCTTACCTCTTGCAATAACCATCGTCCTAGAAAGCCAAAAATAGCTGAAAGAAAACCTGGGAGGCATCAAAGGGTGCTTACCGATTTAGGCATGTCTTATGCCGATGCTTTGAAGAGACTTTCTGCCCAAGGCAAGCTACATCCAATAGGGCCGACTCCGGATCCACCATTAGAGAAACAGGTGAACCTCTGGAAGCGCAACAAATACTGCTTATACCACCAAGGTAGAGGCCATGATATTGAAGAGTGTTTCCTCTTGAAACACACCATCCAAGATATGATCGAAGAGGGCAAGCTTCCTAAGCCACCTTCTGTCACGCAATCTAAGAAAATCGACCCTCTTGGGTCCAATATCATTAAACCTGGTGAAGAATCATCTCTAGACTGTTCTCATCTCCTCGATCGTCATGATGACAAAGAAATCAATGTCCTCGAAGATGACGATATCCAAAATGGAATGCTCATGCTTTCCATGGCCTTTAACAACAAATTCTCCAAAATAGAGGAAGCTATTGATAGCCTAAACTCTCGGCTTTCCAACATAGAAAACCAGTTCGCCGAAATGGATAAGAAGCTTGATGCCCAACCTCTCAAAATGGAGAATGTCCAGACAAACCCTCAACTTGACAGTCCTAAGGAGAAAGCAACAAATGGACAATCTATTCTTAGTTCTTATCATCGAGGAATCAAAATCAATAAAGGCATCCTCATGGATCCTTCGTCAAAGAAACCTAACAACCCTCCAAGGGCATTTACAAAGGCTTCCGAAAATAAGGGCACACCTCCTAGGAAATTTACCAACATTGGTATTACATACACCGATGCCCTTCAGAGACTCATGGAGCGACGAATGTTGAAGCCAATCGGTCCTACACCTGACCCAGAGAAGAAATCCACGTTCTGGGATGAGAATGCCTACTGCAAATACCATAGAGGCAAAGGGCATGATACAGAGAAATGTTACAAATTAAAACATGTCATTCAGGATATGATTGAAAGTGGGAAGTTGTCCCCCTCAACCTTTAACTCACACGACAAGTTAGGTAATCCTCATGGATATACCACTTATCAAGAAACTCTTCTTGACTATTATCCTTCCAATATTCCTAATGATGAGGATAGGGTGCTCAAATGGGTGAATGCTCAAAGTCAGATGTCGAAGCCCGTTGCTGGAAGAGAAAATGTTCAAGCGTGGGCCGATGATTACGAGTCTAGTTCTAAGATCGCGTCAAAGTCCGAGTCCGAGTCTTAGCCTTTCTATCCCATAATATTTTCATAGTGTCTTTCTTTGTGTCCATTTCCATTCCTAGTGACAACCTGGGGGCTGTCCCACGAGTCACATGTCTTCTCGAGTCTGTGTTAAATACATTTATTATCCATTTCAATAAAAGCACAATTTTCACTCTACATATTCTATCATATCTCTTCCTTTATCCTTCTCCTGTGACAACAAGAATTGATTTGAGACATTTTAAAAAATGAACAACAACAACCCATGTCAGTCGATGTGAGTACACTTAGATGATGTTCCATTCCAAGTTGTAGAGGACCTGAAACTCCGTGTTCATTTTTCTTACCTATTCCATGTCTGGCAATAGAAACCCACAATATAACCCTAGTCTAGGACGAGCATATCCCAAAAGATTCTAGGACGAATCCAGACCATCTTCCTTGTTAACGATCCATGACGGAAGGCAAGCCCATTTCCCACAATAAACAACCCGTGTTACTAAAAGACCAACCCGTTTCACACTAAACGTGCTAGTCTGACCCAAATCCATGTTATGCAAGCAAATCCAAGACGATACAAGCCATGATGAAAGACAAAAGGCTCAATCAAGAAAAACTGAGGTCAATATCCAAGGCCACAATTATGCCCGTAATCCAAGACAAAAGAGTCAAAAGAAAAGGCTCAATCAACCAATGTCGATATCCAAGGTCAAAGTTATCCTCAAAAACCGAATCAGGAATCTGAGCAAAATCCGAGATATATTCTAGACCGAGAATCTGAGTCTGAATCAAGAACAAGCATGAAATCAAATACTAAACGGAATACTCCTGAAGTCTATATAGAATCAAGACATCGATGAAAGATGGTCGGCTAGCACCCCACTAAGCCTTTCACACATCACACACCCTAAGTCCTTCTCGAGACCGTTACAGGGAGATAGTTAGGAATTTTGAGAATCCTCTAAAGCTTGTCAAATATACCCATCCTTTAGGGCCAAGACATGGAAACTTGAACCCACGTCATTTTAACCTACCTTTATGTGCTCAGGCTACATCAAGCCAAGAGACTCCATTTCCAAGCCACATTACAGGCCATAACCCCATTAAGCCTTAACACCACAAAATCAAGCTCCATAGATTTGTTCATCAAAGCCTCTTATTACCGAGCTCCACATTCCAAATATCCAATCCAGTTTCACCTTGACCCATACACGGAGTCTTCAATACTTTGCTACCTAGGACGGGACATACCCATATCATCCTTAGGGTCCACTCTAAGTGTGCTCACACGACAAGGAAATTTTTTACAAAATTAATTATACCTCTTTGGTCTATGATCAGAGGGAGTTATCTCAAATCGATTCTTCGAGTCACCAAAGGAAAATACTCTCCTGACCCATGCACTTTAAGGCCCTAACAACATAGCTTAGGCACACACTTGAACTACGAGCATGGTTTGATTTCACCTTTTCAGGTGGATACGTAGGCAGTCCTTTCTTACACAAGAAGGATACAACCACAACACCCAAACAAAATTAACCAAACCTTAGAACTACGATCTGGTTTGATTTCACTTTATGTGAATACGTAGGCAGTACTCAAGGACACAACCATCCCCATTTCCAACTTTCAATCCCAACCATCAACTTTCAACCTCTATTTCAACCTTCCAGCCTCAATTAACATCCTTTCCACAACCAACACCTCTATACTGGGGGCTCCTTATTGTCGCCCAGCCTCCTTTTTACCAAAGTCCAGAGCCATTTTCTCATCCTGGGGGCTTCTCTTCCGAGATACCACCCTTCCTTTGTTCCTTTGAGTCTAGCTAGTACTCGGTCCGGACAATGACAAAGGTCTTAGATCAATTCTCCAAGTCATCGTGCCTCAAGAGGGGTCTCTTTTACAGCAAACGGTGGTGTAAGAAGTCCTAGTAGACAGATGATCCATGGCTCATGCCTTGCCTTTATATGCCTTCATCATTCTTGCAATTCTTATACCTTTGGAACTGATACGCATTGTCACCCACACTTGGCTAGGGGTTGCGCATACTTAAACAAAGTCTGTCAAAGTCATCCCTGTGTCGCGTCAAATCTAAGTTAGTGTCGCGTCAGTCCAACCTAAGTCTACATTTTGCGTCCGCATAAGATCTGTGTCATGACAAGTCCTATGTCTAAAGCCCATTTGAATATGCATATACGCATTACAAACGCAAACTTCTTTGAACAAGTTCTAAACGACTTTTAGAAAGAAACGACTTGTGTGTCTTCTCATTCGACGTCCATGCGATAATTGCTTACGTGCATATATTAGATTGTATTCTTGTGTGGCTAATATCCGTGCAGGTAAGTATCAGAAGCAGTGCTCGCTCCGACTGGGGGCTTCACCCAAGTCTTCATTCTCCCAGTAGCAATGATATTTTGATGATTGCTCACTCAAGATTTCTTCCATGGCGATCAAGAGGTTCCTAATCGTCAATATATTCCCCAACAAGAGTTCGCTTGAGACCGACGCAAGCAGATTCAACCTCAAGTTTTTGCCAGAGTTCGCTTGAGACCGACGCAAGCAGATTCCCCAGCAGTTTCTACCGACGTCCTGCTACCCTCGACATTATTGTTTCCACGCGGAGTTCGGCAAAGGTGTCATTCTCCAGAAGTTCCCCAGCCAGAGCCTCCTTTCTTAGGTTCGTAAACCCAAAGTTAGGATTCTTACCCCTAGATTCTTAGATCCCAAAATGGCCTCCTTTCGGTTCATAAGCCTTTAAGCTCCCATACCAACATCTTTAGGTTCATAAACCCATAAATTCTTTTGGAGTTCTCATACCTCGGAAAGCTTGGATGCATGTGTCCAAAACAAGAATTAGTAACCAGTAGTTCCTAAACTTAACCCTAGGATCCCAAATCCTCTTAGGTTCACAAGCCTTTAAGTTCTCATACAAGCCGTCCTTTTAGGTTCATATACCCAGGTCCGCACACCTAGCTTCTTTTAAGTTCCCAAACTCCCTAGAGTTCATACACTTCTACCCTTAGGATCATATTCCTTAGGATCACCTTATACCTTTTAGGATCATATTCCTTTAGGATCATCACTTCCTTAGAGTTCCTACACCCAAACCTTGGTTACCCCTTAAGTTGAACTTATATTTGGCCTCCTTCCCGTCGATGCTTTCCTTTAGGTCCCCGCACCCTAGCACAATCCTTATATATCTTTTAGGTCCTAGCCTTAGCTCCTACGCTTACCCTTAGCTCCTACGCAACTCCGAAAGCATCTCGAGAAGAAGTCTCAGGTATGGTCTCTTCTTATGGCTGGCGAGCCTCCTCACGTAGTCTAATGGACTTTAAACGACCCTCCCCGATAGTCGACAGACTCTAAAATGTTCCCGACGACAGGTCCTTGGCTCGGACCCCCGAGCGCCTCGCGTCGCCATAGTCGTCGAGTTGTAATCTTGATTGACCTGATGGCTATACTTTGACTTTCGCCTTGTCCAAGCCTCGGTCAAAGTGGGGGCTCAGAGACACACCTCGTTTCGCACCCCTCGCAAACCACCGGTGATGATTGGGCCGCATGTTTGATTCGCGGAACGATTTGTGACAATTCGTAAGATTATCGTCAAGTGATTGCTCAAATATTAATGTCAACCTCTTAAATGTCATCTACGTGCCGATACGGTCGTTTTGGCAGTAATTAGAGTTCATTCGGAGTCCGGGTCAAAAACCGTCTCCATTTTCTGATAGCCGTTAAATCCCGAGTCGGAATGTTCCGGAATGTTCCGGATATTTCTATTCCATATTCATCAAACTTTATCTTTTGGCAAACAATATCCCGTAATATTCAAAAGATAATCAAATTAAATCCGTCCTACCATAACTAAAACGCGGAAATCTTTCTTAAGCAGGAGGAAACCTCCTGGGAACAGACGCGACAGTCTTTGCGCCTCTTCCAAGAGACGCAGTGGCTGCTGCGCCTCTTCCCAGGCCCTTTTTTGCATGATTTACGTATCTTTTTTATATCTTTCCGAGATTCACTTCCAAAGAGTCTCCGAAACCCTATTCCTTCACGTGATTAGTATAAATAGGAGCTTTCGTTCCTCATATTTCTCACGCGAGTGTCCGCCCTTCTCTTCTCCCTTTGCATTCTAGACTTCGTTCTTACTAATTGGCGCCTACGTGCTTGGACTTCCGACCACGTAAGCTCGGATCTTTCCGGGTACCAGCCTCTCCGTTGCATGACCGACCAATTTGACCAACTACACTCAATCAACTTAAATTAATCAATCGTTTTCCTCTTACGAGGGCACTCTTTCCTTGCATTCGCGTCGAGCATTCACTAGTCGATTCTTAGTTCATCTCGTTTCGTCAACATGTAAGTCTGAGGGTGTATAATTCTCTTTATTTATTGTATTTTTATTTATCGTATAATCACAATTGTAAGATTTATGTCGAAAACACCGTTAAAACCGATTTCTAAAACCGTGCTTTAAAACCTTTTTTGCGGATTTCCGATGAGACGGGCGTCGAGAAAAGACGCAAGAATCGCTGCGCCTCTTGAAGGAGCGCATTCTGCCGCGCCTCTTCGTGAGGCCGCCAGCTTCTGCTTCTTTTCTTCTTCTTCGTCCTCTGTTATTCCGTCTTTCTTATTTGTTTTCGTATGTTTGTCTTTAATTCTCTCACATGATAGTTCAATAATTCACATGTATATAATTTATTCATCATTAATATGTTTTAATCATCATAAATCCGACCTTAAATCCCAAGTAATTCATATTTACGGGTTTTCGTCATTTAATATTCAAACCCGGGTTTTAGAGATTCAATTTGTTCATATTGAGTTTCTGGGATTCGTCATTGATATAGTTTTCATTTGTTCATTCACATGTTCGTCATTAATTTGTCATTAATTCATCATGTTTAGTTTGTTTCATTCACCGATGTCACTAATTAATCATTCATTAACATCGACCCTTCACATAATTAATCCGTCTTATTTAAAACTACATTTATGTTTATTGTTTTCATGACCATCAATCATATGTAAATAACATATTAATCACTTTCATCCGAGTAATTGTATCAATCAATCCATTAATTTACCAATTAATATTAACGATTTGCGGTTCCGGCTTCACGACGAAACTCACCCTTGAATGACAGACGCAGAATCAAGCGCCAGCTTTGCGCCTCTTCCAAAGGGCGATGTCTCTTCTGCGCTGTTCCAGGTGATTTACGTCCCTGAATTCGTTTACGCCTTGACCTAGTTTAATTAGCTTACGTAATTAACTAACTATTATCCGTAATATCGCTAATTTCTGTTCGTCTATTTCATTAATTTTATCCTTTTATTCTTTTATTTCTTTTTCTCAAATTATCCGTTTTAAAGGTATTTTCGACATAAATCGCCTGATCCGATGTAATTATTGTAATTTATATTTATTGTAATTCATAGTTATTGTATCCCTTTCATTGCTTGTATGCTTTCACATGTAATTCAACATTAAATCCTACTTCGACCCAATTGTTTGCTAATTACGTGTCAACCGACTTAGTTAATTCTCACATGCTAGGATTAATCTAATGGATGTTGCATTGCATGCATATAGCCGACGATATATCGAGTACGAATAACTCCCTAATCATTAGTAGAGGCCGCTATCGAGGCGGGCGGGATTAGGTGTTCGATCAAAAGAGCTTCCTAATACGTACCCTCACCCCTTACTCCAGATCTCCGTGAGCACCCGTGTTCATTGGCATCCACGAGAGTCATTCTAGACATAGAATGCTAAGGGTAACGATTGCTTAGTGTTCATGTCACTACTTTATGTCTTGACATGACATGAGGTATTCGAACGGTTCCAATTTCCCATAAAAATTGGTGGCGACTCCATACAAAATGCAAACGCTTGTTTTCGAGCCCCTTCGCCAAGCGCCCCCATGGGCGGCCCGCTGTCCACAGGACGCTGTCCTCCCATGAGTACGGGAAGGACTTAGGTCTACCGCGCCCACTTTGGGCTCCCCCGGCGACTTGACTGGGTCAGCTTCTCCTAGTGCTCCGTTCAAATTTCTCGGAGTCACATTTCGGGCCCTGGTCTCCTGTACGGTTTCCGCCGCTCTTGTCGGCGTGACAGTGTGAGCAGGCGTATTACCAATTAGGTCCAGGAGCATTTTCAGTTTTGCTACGTCAAACACATGTCCCATGATGGTGACCTGGTTGGCGGGCAGCGGCGTGTCTGGTATTATTGGCATCCCGAACTCCGGTTGGATTACTCCGCCGGTGGAGGGCCGCACGACTCTGCACTTGTTGAAGGTATCATCTTGGTAGAGTGCGGTTTCATCGGTCACGACTGCGTCTTGTTGTTTCGACATCTTCTTAGCTTTTTGGGTGGGTTTTTTTTGTTTTTTTTTTTTTTTTTTTTTTGGGAATGAATGTGACTAGCTTCTAGTAGCGATTCCCACAGATTTGCGCCAATTGTTCCGGTGTAATTTCGAGCGGATATTTGTTACCACTCGTAGCTCGTAGAATGACGTCTTTGCTTGAATCCTCCTTTCGGTCTCCTGAAACGATGAACAAACTGAGGGCTCGGCTTGGGGCTGAGCGAACTCACTCCGACGCTCAAGTTAGTAAACTTATGGGATAAGTTGTTGTTACTTGACTAAATGTATATTGTAGAGAGATAAGGAAGATAATACCAGATGAATAGTGATTCTTAGGTTAAATTGTGGATCCTTTCCTCAATGAAGGTTGAGGAGTATTTATAGACTTTCACCTTTTGTCACGTAGTGGCCAAGTGGCCAAGTGGCTAGCAGGTGGAAAGACCGTTCTACCCTCGGCCGATGGACCTATGGCAGGCCGACCGAGGGTTCTTGGATATGAGTACGCGGATATGTGCCCCGGCTGGAAGGTTGCCATGCCGAGACCCAGGCTGACAGGCCGATGGGTTGCATCGGCTAGGCTGTCTAAGTCGTTGACTTGTTGTGGATATCTTTGACCTTGCTCAATATGTTGACTTGGTCAGCGGTGCAGAATATGCCCCATCAATAAGTATATAACATGATAAAATAGGTTAATAATAATATTGTTTAAATTGCTTCTATCACATGCTTGTGCCATAACGTTTAATCTTTGTTTAAGGCCTTATTCAATTGATTAAGTCTGTTCATTCATTCTATAAATCGAGAGGCACGGAATTGAATTAGACAAAGCATGCATAGTAGGACGACCTAGTCATGGACGAGAGTTTCTCTAGGACCCGGTCTATGGTTGACACTAATATCGCAAGGTGGGTGTCTCTAAACCTAAGCAATTGACAATGTTATTAGTACCGAATTTATCATGATCGTATATTTACCCTTGCATGTGTGACCCGAACCCCTTAGACTCTCTCTTATCATATAATTTACATTACAATTTTCATTAATCATCAAACAAACCAATCAAACCAAAATTGAAGTCGACCTTGATAAAAATCTACCCATTGCAATTCACAACGTAATTCCCGTTTCCTTGTGGTTCGACCCCTATTACTACATTTATTTGTGTTTAGCGAATCTATCTTTGAATAGGTACGCGATAAGCCTATCAAATTTTGGCGCCGTTGTCGGGGAAACGGTTTTATTGCTTTTTGAATTGTTGATTTTTATCTTGTTTTCCTTTGTCTTGGGGAACAATTGTTCCTTGAGACCGTTACTTATCACTTCTCTAGAAATTGTTGTCTTATGCCCAGGTCCTCTCGTAGTGGAGAATTGCTTTCACCGGATTCTGATCCCGAGAAAACATTTAGGAGAAGACAACGTTTCTGGAAGGAAGTGAAATAAGCCACTTCTCCCGTACAAGTTGAAAGTGCTAGAAAGTCTTACTTAGACGATCTAGAGGTTCTTGAAGAGGAGGAGGTTTCTTGTTCATCAACTCCACCACCGCCACCATCTACTACCAAAAAGATGGTGAAACTTTCCGATCACTCAAAGCCCACCGCGGCCATGCTTCCGGCCGGAATCACAACCACTCAAATCACCGCGCCGGACTTCGAGATCAAACCGGCTTTCATTAGCCTTGTGGAGAGAAAGCAATTTGGGGGAAGTCCTTTGGAGGATCCCAATTTGCATGTGCAAAATTTTTGTGACTATTACTCCATGATCCGTCAAATGGGCGTCACCCAAGCCCAAATAAGGGGAATATTTTTCCCTTTCTCTTTAAAGGACAAGGCCAAGCTTTGGATCAATAGCCTTGACCGCACCACCATGGGAATCACCAATTGGGAGACTTTGGCTCTTGCTTTTTATCAAAAGTTTTTTCCACCGGAGAAAACTCAAACTTTGAAGAGCCAAATCACCGGATTCCGTCAACAAGCTCTTGAGAGCTTATATGAGGCTTGGGAGAGGTACAAAGAGTTTCAAAGATAATGTCCACATCATGGGCTAGATGATTGGTTTCTAGCAATAACATTTTACAATGGATGTTGTGCCGAGTCCCGAAGGATTCTTGATTCTGCCAACAATGGGCGGTTTGATAAAATTGACACCGACCTTGCTCATGCCACGATCGAATCTATGGCGGTCCATGATGCCCAATATGTCAATTCCCGAGTTGTGCCATCCAAAGGTAAAGAAGAATCCTCTAACAACTCCGTTTTGCTAGCTCAAATTGCCTTACTCCAACAACAATTGGCGGAAAGAGATGCTAAAGATTCCCTTCAACAACTCAATGTCGTGTCTTCAACAAGCCAAATTGTTGTTTGTGACGGTTGCGGAGGAGCGGGTCATTATGCCGCTCATTGCCGAGCTCCTATCGAAGAGGTAAATGCTTTTCAAGCTTTTAGACAAAGTTCATATCCACCGGGTACATTTTTCAACACTTATAACCCGAATTCAAAATTCCATCCGAACTTGTCTTACACTAGCAACAATGTGCTTAACCCTCAACCCCCACCACAACAAAATGCCTATGTCCCTCAACAACAAAAGTATATCCCTCCACCGGGTTATCAAAATCAACAAAGGCCCCCACAAAACAATTACCAACAAAATCCACCACAAAATGGCCAACAAAACAATCAAGGAGTTGGTAAGCTCGAGGGCATGATAGTCCAAATGCAAAGGGAATTATTGGCTCAAATTCAAAAGAACGATCAAGCTCATAGTGCCGCGGTCAAGATGTTGGAACAACAAGTGGCTCAATTAGCCGCTTCTAGCTCTCAAAGAAAGAACGATCAACTACCTCCCCAAGGTGAGCAACCACATGAGACCGTCAATTCTATCTCCTTGAGAAGTGGTACTAGCTATGATAGGTCATCCATGACTTTGGATGAAGAGGTGGTTGTTAAAAAGGCCAAGCTTGGGGGAGATGACAAGAAGAAGGCTAGTGAAGAGCCTCTTGTTAAGGATTGTGTGCCATTTCCTCATCGATTGTTGATACTTAAGAGAAAGAGCAAGCTTGATGCCAAGAATGTTGAGCCCCCATTGCCCGAAGATAATGACAAAGTGATTGTTGAAGAAGTCTCTCCTAATGCTAAGGAGAGTGATGTCATTCCAACAAAGGTGAGTGTTCCCAATGAGGAAGAGAAGGCGAAAGATGTGGAGGATGCTCCTCCAAAAGAAGTTGTTCAAATACCATTTCCCCATCGTCTAGCAAAGCACAAGAAAGAAGGTAAGTTCGGTAAGTTCATGGAAATGTGTAAAAATTTACAAGTCACCGTCCCATTTATGAAGTTGCTTACCCAAGTCCCTTCTTATGCAAAGTTTATGAAGGAGATCCTCTCAAAGAAGCGATCCTTCAATGAGGTTAAGACCATTGCTTTCACCGAAGAGTGTAGTGCACTCTTACAAAATAAGTCTCCCCCGAAACTTAAGGATCCCGGTAGCTATTCTATACCTTGCACTATAGGCACATATACCATTGATAAGGCCCTTTGCGACCTAGGTGCTAGTGTGAGTGTCATGCCCTACTCCCTTTGTGAAAAACTTAGCATGGGTGCTTTAAAATGCACAAGTACGACATTGCAAATGGCGGACCGTTCTTTAAAACAACCCTTAGGTGTCTTAGAAGACGTACCCGTCAAAGTTGGCAAGTTTTTCATACCCGTTGACTTCCTCATACTTGATATGGCCGAGGACTCACAAACCCCAATTATATTGGGTAGGCCATTTTTACGCACTGCAGGTGCGTTAATTGATGTGAAAAATGGGAGGTTGACATTGGAAGTGAGTGATGACCGGGTCTCCTTTAGTAAAAACAACACCATTAGAAGCCCAATGTTACAAGAGTCTTGTTATCTATTTAGCACTGTGGACTCTTCTCTTGCCTCTAGTACACTTGGCTCCTTACTAATGGATCCGTTGGAGGACGATATGGGTGTTATTTGCTTTGTAGGTGACGATGTTAAGGGCACTATTGCTAAGAGTACCAAAAAGAAGAAAAGGAAATTTTATTTGAAAATCTTCAAATGGTTGCGGAATGCTAAAGGAGCTATGAAATGGCGCTTGGTTGGTGGCAAGCTCAAGAACAAAACTTGAATCAAATAGCTTCTTACGTCGTGCGGGACGTTAAATCAGCGCTTCTTGGGAGGCAACCCAAGCTTTTTATTGCTTTTATTGTTTTTCGTAGATTAGTAATAAAATACTCGACTTGATAATGTTCCTTTTTGTCTTTTATAGGTGAAAATGGAGAAAAGTGAATCTGGCACGCAGCCCCATGCAAGATCCCCGTTCGGGGACGTGGTTTTCGAGAAACGAGAAGGAATTAAAATCAAATGCGGAAAAGAGTCAAAACCCGAAGAGGAGGTCAACCCCGATCGGGGTTGCCAGCCCCGATCGGGGTCGTGGTTCCGTGAAATTTTGGCCTTTCTTTCTTATGCGGGTAAAGAGTGAATCATTTTATCATCCTTATAGAAACCCGATGGTACCTCCATTCTCTTTCTCTACCATTTTTCTTCACTATTTTCCACCTTAGTCACAAGGGAACATCATCCCCCGAATTCATGCTAGCTTGGGGGAGGTTAAAAAGTCGAGTAAGTTTTTAATTGCTTTGCATTTTAGTTTAGATCTTGCATCCCATTAAACATAACCTCTAATCCTTCTTGTTTTGTGCTTTGAGCCATTTTTATGGTTTGATTGGGTATTATGAATTGTTGGCACATTGAGGACAATGTGATATTTAGCTTGGGGGAGATATTGCATTTGCATATAGCGTAGTTTGCATGTAGTGTAGAAAATTTGAAAAATTTTGAGAGAAATTTTTGCTTTGTGCTTGCTTGTAACCTACTTTCCTCTTTGCTTATCCTAATAATGACTTATTGCTAATGATTTATTCTTTCATGTTGGGATATTAGCTACATGGGGATGTCTTGACATAGTAGGTGGGAGATGGAGAATGAATCGAATAGGCTTGATCTTGACTTTTGGCAAGCTACAAAATTGGTAAGGTAGAGTTTCTTTTTGACCGATGCATCCATATCCGGTCTCTCTTAGGTGAGTGTAGGTGTCTCCTTATAATGTGTGTTTCATCAAAACGCACAAGTATGGTTCTCATGTCATTTCTTGGTAAGCATGCATTCATTTGTTATAGCATTTTGGAGCCATTCACATGATATTTTAGCCTTTTTGAACCCTTCACAAAATTTATCCCTAACTACATCATTGAAATTGCCTACCCTTGTTGAGCTACTAGAATTAGTTGGATAATTTTTGGGTGCTCATTGGGATATGGTTTATTGTTGGAAATCATGTGAGCTTGGTCTTAATGCTCAAGAAAAAAAAAGTTGAGAAAATGAAAAAAAGTTGAAAAAATGAGAATGAAAAAAAAAAATGAATGAATGAGAAAAAACATGAAACAAAAAGAAGAAGTATGCTTTGAAAAAACAAAAGAGAAGAAGAAGTTGGTGTGAGAAACTTTCATGCATTATTTACATATTTTGGAGAGTTTTCTTATGATTTGAATTGCAAAATTGGGTTAGAATTGGGATTGAGCACCTTTACAATTTGGTAGTTACTAGCTTGACTTAGCTCCACATTACCATAATTCTTTTGTACCCTTTCTTACCCATGTTTATTTGTCTTCTTCCTACCCATTTGGCTTCTTTATCATGCTTACATTTGATTATCTTTGTTTGCTAGTTTTGACATGTTTACCATATTAGATTGCGGGCACATTATTATAGGTCGAGGATAGTTGAGTGATTATTCACAAAATTGTCCTTTCACATAAAAAAAGAGTTTGAGTGCCCCGTGAGAGTCCATAAGTCAAAAGATCATGCAAGAGCTTAAAGGTTCATTCAAAGTTTTCTATGCTACGCCGTCGTGTAAATCTCATCCATGTCTTGCTTTATTCCTTGCCCATGTTGTTTCGGGTTTTTAAATCATTATGCTTAGCTTGTTTGGATATTGCAATTGATGGGATTTGGTTTTTTGCTTGAGGACAAGTAAGGGTTTAACTTGGGGGAGTTTGATAAGTGCATATTTTATATAATTTCATCCCCTATATTAGCTCCATTTTATTTGTTATTTAGCACTTATCATAGTGTCATAAGCTAATATTTGTTGTTCTAGTATATTTGCTTGTCTTAACATGTTTTTGTAGGAATCTAAGCATTTAGAGGCTTTTTCCTATCATTTTGTACACTAAGTCCACTAAGCTAAACAAGACCTAATATTGGACTAGCATGGAGTAATGGAATGGGTTTTGCATGGAGAAATTTATGGATCAATATGTGTAATGCAAATGATGCCAATAATCAAAGTCAAGCCCAATGATCAAGTCCAAGTCAAGGTGGAAAGCTTAGGATTCCAACATGCATGGGATACTTTTTGGAGGCTCTAAAGATGATAGATGAAGCATTTACCCGGGTGATTAAGGAGCATTAAAGCATAAACTTTGGAT
The DNA here is from genome assembly GCF_048544455.1 of Silene latifolia. Lineage (NCBI taxonomy): Eukaryota > Viridiplantae > Streptophyta > Magnoliopsida > Caryophyllales > Caryophyllaceae > Silene > Silene latifolia. Next base: position 10,224,932 of record NC_133537.1, on the reverse strand, counting down.
GGCTCAAGTAATTAAGAGAGGAATTAAGAGAAATTACCCGGAGGACTACGACCCCGATCGGGGTTGGCGGCCCCGATCGGGGTTGGCTGCTTCTTGATTGTTTACGTTTTTCCTTCCTCTCTAATAAATAGGAGAGGTATTCCAAGGCTTTAGATATCCAATTTTCACGTCTCATTTTACTTTACAATCGCCTTAAGCATTATATTTCTCTCATTAGTTTTCTCATTAGTTTCAATATTGTTAAGCTTGTAGTTGTTAAACATTTGGTTATTTATACATTCAAGCTTTTGGTTCTACTTTGTTCTTCCTTGCAAGTTCTATTTCCATTCGGTAATTCTAATTCTAGCATGTTTAATTTACGTTTCTATTATAGTTATCATATAGTTTTCATCATTAGTCCTTTATACCACATAGTTTAATTTTATATTATATGTCTTACCATTTAGTTTACATCATTTTCATTATCATGTTTATCATTTCTCTTAATATAGTTTGCAATTTACACCCTAATATGAGTAGCTAAATCTCCTGGTCTAAGGGCTAGGGGAGCCATGCATAAAATAAGTATATAACATGATAAAATAGGTTAATAATAATATTGTTTAAATTGCTTCTATCACATGCTTGTGCCATAACGTTTAATCTTTGTTTAAGGCCTTATTCAATTGATTAAAGTTTGTTCAATCGTTCTATAAGTCGAGAGGCACGGAATTGAATTAGACAAAGCATGCATAGTAGGATGACCTAGTCATGGACGAGAGTTTCTCTAGGACCCGGTCTATGGTTGACACTAATATCGCAAGGTGGGTGTCTCTAAGCCTAAGCAATTGACAATGTTATTAGTACCGAATTTATCATGATCGTATATTTACCCTTGCATGTGTGACCCGAACCCCTTAGACTCTCTCTTATCATATAATTTACATTACAATTTTCATTAATCATCAAACAAACCAATCAAACCAAAATTGAAGTCGACCTTGATAAAAATCTACCAATAGCAATTCACAACGTAATTCCCGTTTCCTTGTGGTTCGACCCCTATTACTACATTTATTTGTGTTTAGGGAATTTATCTTTGCATAGGTACGCGATAAGCCTATCAGATTTTTAAGTCCAACTAATAATAATTTGGCCTGTCTCGTTAAGTTTTCAAAGGTATGTAGCAAACCAATGAAAAACGCTTGCAAGTTTTTTTGTTTGGCTTATGGATTTTTCAGACCATAATACTTAACTTATAATAATTTAGAGCCTCTTTGGCCTAACCTTATAAAATATCTTTGTGTTTCTTTAAAAACTATGAGTTTTTAATAAGCTATTTCTTGATAAAATTATAGACGTTTGGGTCTTATTTCACTAAACGGGTCTTCAAAAAGGGCTTTTCTGCTTAAGCAAATAAAAATGAAAAAATTATGTTCAAAAGTATCTTAAGATGGGTCTCGATTTGATACGAATTAAAATGCGTAAGCGATATTTGACAAGTTATACCTATAACTAATCAATGGTGAACGAACTCAAGACCTATTGAGATCGAACAACTTAAACATTCAAAGACGCGTTTGAATATAAAACTGAAATATATTGCTAATCAAGCAAATAAGGGAAAATATTTTTGTTTCAACTTGAATGATTTCCTTCCATTCTACAAGACCTTATATAGCTAAAATAAAGAAAAGTAATTAATTTAGAAATAAATTGTAACAACTAAATTAGACATAATTAGCCAATTAAAGCTAATTATAGCCCTTAATTAAACTACTTTATTCCATACTTAATTCATACTAATTCATCAAATGAATCATCCTTGTACAGTCGAGTTAACGCCTTCAATGCCATCAATGACCGAGTTAACTGCCCTCGAACAGACACATAACCATACACACACCATGTTGCTTGAGTTCCCTCAACCAAGTGAGTTGCCTTGCCAACAATTGAGCACGAGACACAGCCTGGTCTGAACCCTCTCCCAGCCATGGTGATCACAAGTTCATCGGTGCCATCCATGGTCGTATCATCCCCTCCACCTTGAAAAGGAATTGACCTCAATTCCGAAATACCATCATCATCCAAATACGGGGCAAGGTCACCAATATTAAATGTAGCGTGAACACCATAACCTCCCGGAAGCTCGACCTTATAAGCATTGTCATTAATTCTCGCAATTACCTTGTAAGGACCCTCCGCACGAGGCATTAATTTATTTTTACGCTTACTTGGAAATCGCTCTTTCCTCAAATGCACCCAAACTAAATCGCCTTCTTTGAATACCCGAGGCCTATGATTCTTATTCGACTTACGCTTATAGGCAGCATTAATGGACGTGTTCCTTTCTCGAACTTGTTCATGTAACTTCATCATCGACTTGAGCTTAGCATCCGCATCCTTGTGAACCAGCTCCTCTTGCGGTAATGGGATTAGGTCCAATGGCAAGAATGGGTTCAGACCATAAACGACCTCAAAAGGAGAATGGTTAGTGGTATAGGAAGGCGACCTATTGTACGCAAACTCGGCATGCACAAGCTTCAAATCCCAATCTTTTTGTGTCCTACCCACGAACCCACGCAGCAATGCGCCCAATGTCCGATTTGTAACCTCCGTTTGCCCATCCGTTTGAGGGTGATGGGACGTACTAAATAGTAATTTGGTACCTACTTCCCTCCATAATGTGTTCCAAAAGTAGCTTAAGAACTTGGAGTCACGATCGGACACAATGGTTTTAGGAATCCCATATAAACGAACCACCTCACGATAATACAAGTTAGCTACATTACTTGCATCATCGGTCTTGTGACAAGCGATGAAATGAGCCATTTTAGAAAAACGATCCACAACAACCATTATCGCATCCTTACCCCTTTGAGTATGAGGCAAAGCTACAACGAAATCCATAAACATGTCTTCCTATGGCCTATTGGGGACCTGCATAGGAGTATATTCTCCGGGTTTGAAAGAACTTTTCGACAAATGACAAGTAACACATTTCTGAATTACGCTCTGCACATCTCCTTGCATCCGAGGCAATAAAAATGCTCCTTTAACAACTCAACTGTTTTACCAACCCCAAAATGCCCCGCAAGACCGCCACCATGCGCCTCACAAATTAGCAACTCACGGATGGGATGCTTGGGAACGCACAACCGATTTCCTTAAATAGAAACCCGTCCTATACTAGAAACTCGTCCTTAGCGCTAGTTTGGCATTCAACAAACACTTGCCTAAACTCCAAATCATTATGATAATAATCTTTTAATGTAGCAAACCCCAGCAACCGAATACCAAGGACAGATATCAACGAATAGCGGCGAGAAAGAGCGGCAGCCACAACATTACTCTTATCCTCCTTGTATTTAGCGGAGAAATGAAAAGATTGTAAAAATTCCACCCATTTCGCATGACGAGGACTCAACTTCTGCTGCCCGTTAATATATTTCAATGATTCGTGATCCGAATGCAAAATAAAATGATTCGGTCGAAGATAATGGATCTACATAAGGGCTCTCACAATGGTGTAAAATTCCTTGTCATAGGTACAATAATTTAACCGAGCTCCCCCCAATTTCTCTAAGAAGTAGGCCACGGGTCGTTTACCTTGAACCAATACAACCCCTATCCCGACCCCGCTAGCATCACACTCAACCTCGAAAAGCCGTGAGAAATCTGGTAAAGCTAATATGGGTGCCTCACACAATTTGGTTTTCAATAAATCAAACGCACCTTGGGCTGCTTTTCCCCACACGAACGCCCCTTTCTTAAGGCACTCCGTAATCGGACTCGCTATGGTGCTAAAATCACGGATAAATCGACGATAAAAAGAAGCAAGACCCAAGAAAGACCGTACCTCTGTGACTGTCTTCGGTCTCGGCCAAGACTTTATTGCCTCGACCTTGGCTTGGTCTACGGAAACACCTTCGCTTGACACCACATACCCTAAAAACAACACACTTTCCACCAAGAAGGAACACTTCTCGCGCTTCCCGTATAGCTTTTGTTCCCGCAGCGTTTCAAAGACGCGCCTAAGATGCTCAAAATGTTCTTCCTCGTTTCGACTGTACACAAGTATATCGTCAAGGTAAACTACAACAAATCTGCCAAAATAAGGTTGTAATACATGATTAATTAAGCGCATAAATGTGCTCGGTGCGTTTTTAAGTCCGATGGCATTACCATCCATTCATACAACTCATAATTTGTCTTGAATGCCGTTTTCCACTCGTCCCCTTCTTTCATTCGAATTTGGTGATGCCCGCTTCTTAAATCAATTTTTGAAAACTGTCGTGACCCATGTAGCTCATCCAACATATCGTCTAACCTCGGAATAGGAAATCGATACTTGATTGTAATATTATTTACCGCCCTGCTATCCACACACATCCGCCACGTACCGTCTTTCTTTGGAACTAGTAATGCGGGTACCGCACATGGACTCAAACTTTCACGCACATAACTCTTTTCCAATAACTCATTAATTTGCCTTTGTAGTTCCTTTTTTTTCCTCCGTATTACATCGATAAGCAACCCTATTTGGTAAAGCTGCTCCTGGTATGAGGTCGATTTGATGCTCGATGCCCCGAATTGGCGGTAATCCCGGGGGTAAATCAACTGGGAACACGTCCCCGAACTTTTGCATCAAGACTCCAACCGCGCATTCTCTTGCCCGACTACACCTTCCCCTCGGTGCTCACTGGCCAAGAGTAACCACACACGCTCCCCATTGTCAATGGCTTGCTCCACCTCATGCTCACTAGCAATAATAGTCAAAGCGAGATTCTTACCCCGACTAATGCCCATGGAACGAATAGCTGTTGGCGACATAGGCTTCAATACAGTTTTCTTGCCTTTGTATCACAATTCATATCCGTTACTCCTTCCCCGATACACAACATCCTTATCAAACTGCCACGAACGACCCAATAGAATATGACAAGTGTCCATCGGAATCACATCACATAACACCTCGTCACAATAAGAACCCATAGTTAAACCAATGCGCACCTGTTTTGATACCTTAATCTTATTCCTGTCATCGAGCCAATGCAAAGCATAGGGTCGTGGGTGAGCCGTGGTGACCAACCCAAGTTTTGCGACCATCTCGCTAGAAGCGACGTTGGTACAACTCCCGCCATCGATGATCACACTGCACCACCTGTTCCCAACTTGACATTTAGTATGAAACAGTTGATCCCGCTACTCTGTTTCATTCGGACCGAGTTTGACTTGCAAAGCTCGAATAACCAGAGCCGTGTCATAGATGGTAGCATCGTATGCTTCTACTTCTTCCCCTACCTCATCGTTATCCTCATCAAAATTAAACACGTCTCCTAATCGTTCCTCCTCCTCGGCCAATTCATCACGACACTCCCTAGCTTCCCGGAATGTCACAACCCGTTTGTTAGGACACGAGCTTTGGAAATGCCCGAACCCCTGACACTTGAAACACCGTACCTTCGACAAACTGGTCTCCTTATGAACCCCCTGATTTATACTTTCCTTGGGCCTCAATTTTAACACATAAATTACACAAGGTGTCAAAATCTGAGTAAGGGTATAACTCGACGGAATTGGCAATGCTACGGTTTAAACCACGAAGAAAACGTGACATTTTTTGTTCCTCATTTTCCTCCAATTCCCCCATTAGAATTAATTTTTCAAACTCATCTATGTACTCGGCAACGCTTAATTTTTCTTGTACTAAATCCGCAATTTTACGATAAACACTCAGTTTATGTGTAGCCGGTACATACCTTTTCCTCAATTTGCGCTTTAAGGACTCGCATGACGACAATTTCTCCTTCCCAGCGCGGGACCGTTTTGCCTTCAAACCCTCGTACCACAGTGACACCCCTTTGCTTAATCTCAGAAGAGCATACTTGCACCTCTTCTCGTCACTGAGATCTTTAAAATCGAACAAACGATCGATTCTCCTTTCCCATTCCAAGTAATCTTCCGGGTTGGTACCACCAACGAATTCCGGAAGTTCTGAAACCTTAAATTCATCCGGCTTCGATCGAGGTCCAGAACGACTGCCCGTAGGGCGGTTGCGTAGCAAATATCGAAAATGTTTCAGTAACATGTCATCGACCAACTCTGCCATGATTTTGGTTTTGTTATTTTTTTTTTTGAGATTGGATAATATTTGGGCGAACCTAAATGCCTAGGATCGTCTCGATAAATGGAAATCAAGAGCCGAAGCTCTGATACCACTAATGATACGAATTAAAATGCGGAAGCGATATTTGACAAGTTAGACCTATAACTTATCAATGGTGAACGAACTCAAGACCTATTGAGATCGAACAAGTTAAACATTCAAAGAAGCGTTTGAATATAAAACTGAAATATATTGCTAATCAAGCAAATAAGGGAAAATGTTTTTGTTTCAACGTGAATGATTTCTTTCCATTCTACAAGACATTATATAGCTAAAATAAAGAAAAACAATTAATCTATAAATAAATTGTAACAACTAAATTAGACATAATTAGCCAATTAAAGCTAATTATAGCCCCTTATTAAACTACTTTATTCCATACTTAATTCATACTAATTCAGCAAATGAATCATCCTTGTAACAGTCGAGTTAACGCCTTCAATGCCATCAATGACCGAGTTAACTGCCCTCGAACAGACACATAACCATACACACACCATGTTGCTTGAGTTGCCCCAGCCAAGTGAGTTGCCTTGCCAACAATTGAGCACGAGACACAGCCTGGTCCGAACCCTCTCCAGCCATGGTGATCACAAGTTCATCGGTGCCATCCATGGTCGTATCACGATTTGAGGAGAATTTCTCATAAGTGTGGCCAAACACATGCTTAAACCTAAACATATAAGACTATGTTTATCAATGACCTACTCACATATAAGGGTGTACGGTGGGTCGGGCTAGGGAAGTGGAGCCCGGGCATAACACTAAATCCAAACTGGGCCGGGTTGGGCCAGTGCTGGGTTAGGTGGTGCGGCACTAGCCCGGCCCACTTAGTAGTGGGCCAGAGCCAGGGCAGATACAGCCTATGTATTTTTAAAAAAGTTAGTGTTTGATCGGACAAAGGAAGGTGCGGCACGAGTCCGGCCCGAGGATGACATAATGTCAAGCTAGGCTGGGCCATGGGCTGGCCGAGCCACTAGAACACGACCCATGAGACCGGACTGGGCCAAGCTGGCCCGTTACAATGCATAACTCTACTTACCTACCTATCTCATTTACTTGGTATTTATCAATAACCATCTTAACCTACTATTTAACACTACCTCTTCAATTAACACCTCTTTCTTACTTTTTATCTTACGATATGATGAAAAATTTTTATTAGTATTTTTCTTATTAGACTTGACAATGTTTAATCGTCCTAAACAACAACTTGTGTAACTTTAAATGGAAGAGATTAAAAGAAGCACAATTTATTTGTTCTAAGTAGTAACTTATTCCCTCTGTCCCGGTTATTTGTTTGTCGTTGGTTTTGACACAAAGATCAATGAAAGATGAGGGAGCCAATTATTAGATGACAAGTAGATCAAATTAAGCGTGAAGGATTCAATTGCCCATCAAAGTCATTCCTAAAATAGAAAGGCAAACAAATGACTAGGACACCCCAAAATGGAATATGCAAACAAATGATCGAGACTGAGCGAGTACAACAGAATTGTAACCCTATTTAAACCAAGACTTTTTTTGGGGGGAGGGGGGAGGGGTGGTGGTTGGGGGGACTAAGATATTTTAGGAGAGTTGAAATGGAATTAAATAAGCTATTTTGAAATGGAGTTAGAAATCTGATGAATTATAGTTGTTCCGGGTGTGATTACGGAGCAGTGTTGTTACCACGTAAGCTTGTAGAATGATGACTTTGCTTGACTCTTCCTTTCGGCCTCTCCTGAAACAATGAACAAACTGAGGGCTCGGCTTGGTACCGAGCGAACTCACTCCGACGCTCAAGTCAGTAAACTTAAAGGGATTAAGTTGTGTATTACTTGGCACAAAGCATATTGTAGAGAGATAAGGGAGTTTATACCAGATTAGTATGTTTTATTGATTATTTTCGGATCCTTTTCTCAATGAGGGTTGAGGAGTATTTATATGCTTTCACCTTTTGTCACGTAGTGACCAAGTGGCAGAGCAGGTGGAAAGACTGATCTACCCTCGGCCGAGGGACCCATGGCAGGCCGGCGGGCCCTGTTGACTCCATGCCGAGGGGTCTTGGATGTGAGTACGCGGATGTGTGTCCCACCGGCTAGTTGCTGGCCGAGACCCAAGGGACAGTGACAGTTGCGTCGGCTAGGGCTCATCCCAGTGTTGACTTGCTTTGGATATCTTTGACCTTCTTCGATATCTTTGGTGCTCAATGGTCAAAATATGTCCCATCAATAGTTACACCCCAACCTTTACCCTCAAATTTCAAACTCTATTTCCCAGCAAACAATTTCGGTGTGAATCAAACAAGAATTAATATGTACTCCGTATGTGGTTTTAAAGCTCATTTATTTTGGGCCGACTGAAATTGAACTGAACTGAATTAAACCGAGCCGAGATAAATGAAGTTGAAATGAGCTGCTGAACTAAGATTAAACTGAAAAAAATAAAGACTAAATCTTTTCCTCAATGATATCTCATTCCATTAATCCATTAAGTATTCCGACATTTTGAACCCAACGCTCCTGTGAGGATTAGGATTAGAATAATGATAACCCCACAAAATGGGTAAAAAATGGGATTAGAGGGAAAAATCACAGAAAAACCGGGGTAGTTAACTAATCCCTACTCACTTAATCACTGCACTCTAGTCAAGTAGTCACTCATTCTTGTCAAAATATAGCCATCAACTTTCACACTGTCTCCCAACTTTCTTCTTTATTACTCCACTCTCCTCCATTTTCAAAGCTTCAAATTTTCTTCACTTTTCCGCCATTTTCTCGTGATTTTTCTTAGCTCCCCATTTATTATTTCACCTCCTAAACCATACCCTTTTTCCTATTTACACTCTTCTTCACAAAATCATAATTTCTCAACTATAATCTTAAACCCTTATTTTCTCAAAATCCCCCCTTTTGTTTTTCACAAAGGAAGCTAGAGATTTCATCTTTTTATGCTGTTTTTCTAACTGAGGTATGTATTGATGGATTTTTGATATTGGGTTTGTGTTTTTCTTTTTATTTACTCACCTTTTGCTGATTTTTGTTGCAGGAATTTACTTAAATGAAGTAATATTGGATGTGATATGGTAATTTCTTCCTCTCGATCATTTGTTTACCTTTTTTTATTCTTTGTAAGCGATATTTTAATTAGTTTGGTCGTGGTTAAGATTGTCTTAATTTAAGACTTCTCACAACCTCCTTCTATTTCCAACTCTATTTAAATGGGGTGTGAGAGCCGTCTTAAGTTAAGGCGGTCTTAAACAAGAAATGGTGTTTAATTAGAGTTATACAAATGATTGGGACGGAGGGTATTTGTTAATTTTTATGTGAATTGATTAATTTTTGGATCATTTTCATCATGAATTTCGTATAATGATGTGTTGAGTAAACTGTGTGAAAGTGACTTCGTTTGCTTAAATTTAGATATTTTAAGTTTTGGTCCTAACTTTTGATCCTAAATAAAGTGTGTTCTTAACTTGGTATATACTATATTATCCTTTTCTTGTGGATTGTAATATAATTCCTAGTTTAATAAAGGTGGTGGATTTAGGTGGGACTAGCAGGGGTGAGCGTGCCCCCGCTGGCCAATGAAAAGTTCCGAGGTTTTAGTTAAAATTTCCGATTTTTTCAAGTTTGCGTTATGCCATTACTCAGCTGCCTAAATCCCCCCTCTGAAAATTTTCGACCCCCTAATTGTAAATCCGGGCTCCACCACTTAGAGCATAATAAATTAATAAACCCACCGATATTTTGAGCTTTGATGTTGGATGTTGAATATGGCTTCTGGCTTGACCCTTTGATGATAGTGAGAATAATATGTAGGTTTGATCATGTAGTTTAGCTTATCTAGTCTTATATCAAAATGTTCGTAATCAGGTGTCCAGAACTGAGTGCTGGCACTGTCTTTTAGATGAATTTTGGAATTCTAGTTTCTGTCAAGTTGATTTGCGTTAGCATCTCCGGTTTAGGGTACTCTTGGTTGAGCAAAGACGTATTGCTGTAGGTCAGGCCATGTAGTAATAGAAAATGTTCTAGAGGAACTAAGAAAGATTATTGGGTTAAAAGTGCAGGTTCAGTTAACTTTCATGCATGATTGAGGAGATGGAGATATGTGGTTGCGTGATTGGAGTCAATGAGAAGCTATTCCTGCAGTTGGATTAAATGCAACGGCCTCTTCTAGTAATTTAGAGTTCGATATGGTTTGAATATATATCTCTCTTGTGGTTTGTTTAAGGTGGGTTAGTGCTGATTTGTCGAGTAGATTTGATAGTAGTTCGATAGGATGGGAACTTTATCAGGGACCTGTGAAATTGTTGAGGCTGAGGAGGAGTTGAGTATGAGTGGTGTGAATGAGAGAGTGAAAAAGAATTACATGTCGAGGCAAGGACGTGTTTATTCCATTGAAGATGACATCAACCAGCTGTTTGACTCTGTGAACGTTAAGACGTTGATTAAGGGAAAAGCTCTGCAAAAGAATCCAATGAAACAAACCATGCGGCTGAATTCCCCTCAACCATTTGGTATTGAAATTACAGAATCAGTAAGTCTGAAACAGGCTCTAAGGGGATTATGCATCTCACAAGCATCAGAGATGGCTGCAATGAAAAAGCGATCACTAAAATCAGGCAGCTCATCTAGAATGTCTGAGGTGGAAAAGTATAACCGGTTGCACATGTCAGAAGGTGTGGATGCCAAAGGATCCCGTCTTTCACCAAGTGAAGCGAAAAGAACGCTACTTGAGATCTCTTTTCCGGGTAAGGTTGTTGCGCAGCTCTCTGAGACGACACCAGGTTCTGAGTCGTCTGCATTCAGTTCATCAAAGCAAAGACACTCTCATTCTGTAACAAAGACAGAGACTGAAAGAGTATCATCACAAGAGAAGATGGCACCTTCGGTATCTAATAATGTCCGGGACACGTCTAAAGCAGAACAGGTTCAGAAAAGGAATTTGAAACTAAAAGAGTCTTTACATGGTATTCACACTATTAAACATGTTTTGGAGATGGATGATTTGGGTGCGTCTAAGGAAGATAAGAGTCGCATTGGTAGCACAAATGAGAATATAAAGAATGTTAAAAGTAGCAGTCAATGTTTAATAATACCAGTTTTTCAGAACAAAAGCTTTTTTAAGAGGAAAGCAAAGACGGAGTCAGATTCGGCCTCTTGTGACTCTCCAGCAGGAGACATTGGCAGCAACAATATGTCTTCCAGCCAAAGGATCAACAGACTAGGTAGCAAGCCACATGCTGTAAAAGTTGGAGATACGACTCGTGGCAAAATTAACGCAGGATCTAACAGTGGAACGGCTAAAGCTAAGCTTGGCTCGAGTGTGATAGATGCTGAACTGAGTAATGATTGTCCTTGTAACACTTGTAAGGCTGGTGGATTATCGAGATCAAGGGAGAAGGGTGAGTTTTCTCACAGCTCAAAAAGTAGTATTGGGGAGTATAGCACAAGCACAAGTGAAGAAAGCAGTGGGTCTAGCCGTTGTTGTAACAGGCCACACATGTCGAAAGACATGAGATGGGAGGCTGTTCAATGCGTTCAAAAGCAGCATGGATTGTTGAGTTTGCGGCATTTTAAGCTGCTAAAGAGGCTTGGCTCTGGTGATATCGGAACTGTTTATCTCGCAGAGCTAGTGGGCACACACTGCTTGTTTGCTTTGAAAGTCATGGATAATGAATTTTTGGCGCGAAGGGATAAATTGTCACGGGCACAAACTGAAAGAGAGACCCTACAAATGTTGGACCACCCTTTTCTTCCTACGCTTTATGCTCATTTTACCACCGATAAGCTCTCATGCTTGGTTATGGAGTATTGTCCTGGTGGGGATTTACATGTTATCCGACAGAAACAGTCAAGTCGGTGTTTCTCAGAGCAGGCAGCAAGGTATACTTTTTTTTTTTTGGCCTATAATAAGTGAGTATAATGCATGGGTTTCTGGCTTTCAGTGATGTTCATATCAAATGCATTTGTTTTCTAGTATAGTGCCAGTTTCCTGTTATAGACTTGGAACGAGTCATACGTTACTTCATATTGTACCTACATGTGAGGCAGAGGCGAGTTGGTTGTTTATATTGCCCCTTATAGAAACCTCGAAATCATGTTATGAAAGTGGCTGATAAGAATGACTAACATGTCACATTTATGTTTTCCATGTATGCTTTAATAGTTTGGACTTCTGTCTTTGTGGATTATCCCGTACATATTCCATTTGACACTCAGTCTATCTCATACTCCATTAATTTAGATTCACTAATTTACGTATGACACAAGACTTTAGACAAGGACCGGTGGAGGGTATGACGTATGTATGTCAAGATGAAGAGTACAAGTGGAATGTATTTTCGTCCTTTTAAACTGGAATTCACCCCAAAATGGAAATGTAGTGAAGTGGTTTGAATGTCCGTAAAAGAAAAATTGTGATTTCAAATATATGTAGCCATGTAGGGACCATGAGTAGCCTAGTTTTCGGAATGTTTAGCTTGCAATTTCATAACTCCGTTCTCATGCCATTATCAGATTTTATGTTGCTGAAGTCCTCCTAGCATTGGAGTACCTTCATATGCTAGGGATCGTGTATCGAGATTTGAAACCTGAAAACATCCTTGTTCGAGAAGATGGTCATATCATGCTATCGGATTTTGACTTGTCCCTCAGATGCATTGTCAATCCCACATTGCTCAGATCATCCTCTCCCATCACCGAACCTACAAAGAAGGTACCTTCAACTTCCTGTTCTCAATCGAGCTGTATTGACCCTTTCTGCCTTCAACCAACCTGGCAAGCCTCATGCTTTAGTCCAAGGCTTTTAGCTACCTCTTCCATGTCTCGAAAACACAAATCTGAGCAAGCTACAGCCGCTCCATTACCACAGCTGTTAGCAGAGCCGACCGATGCTCGATCCAATTCCTTTGTCGGAACCCACGAGTACTTAGCTCCCGAGATTGTGAAAGGAGAAGGTCATGGTAGTGCTGTTGATTGGTGGACATACGGGATATTTCTTTTCGAACTTTTATATGGTAAGACACCTTTCAAAGGATCGAGTAACGAGGAAACTTTGGCAAATGCAGTATCAGAGCCTCTCAGATTTCCTGAAACCCCTTTAGTGAGCTTCCATGCCAAGGACCTGATCCGTGGATTGTTAATGAAAAATCCAGAGAACCGTTTGGGATTTGCACGAGGTGCTACAGAGCTAAAGCAACATGCATTTTTCGAGGGCCTTAATTGGGCATTGATACGATGTGCAGTACCCCCGGAACGCCCCAAGTTCTGTGATGTCGGAAACAGTGAGTTCTCAAGCCAGAATCAAAATGGTAAGTCTTTCGGGATTGGCAATAGCGAGCATATTGAGTTCGAGCTGTTTTAGCTACTTTGTATAAGTTGCTGTAAGTTCTGGAAAGCAGTCGAAAAATTTCCTATTGTTTTCCACATGGATATGCCTTGATGTAAAAATGTAAGAACCTGGTTTAAGTTGTACAATGATCACATTTCAATTATCTTTTGGTTCCTTAAATGCCTCAGTAAAAATCAGAAAGTATATTATGTCGAGAATTGATACTCGAGATCATAGTTCATGTAACATGTAATACAAATGTGATGCATGCTCAGATAGTCAGATATTAGAAATTCCAGCTCTACAAGCCAATTCTAGTGTTGTAGCAGTATTACAACAAATTAAATACTATCCTATATAACATGGGTTTTTCTAACGTGTGCCCTTAGGGCACACATTAAGAAGATAAATATGGAAAGATTCACAACATATTCTCATGAGAAGTGTAAGAATAAACTTAGTGTTACCATAATCAGTGAGGATATCTAATAAATCTTCCTATATTTATCTTCTTAATGTGTGCCCTTATATAACATTGCCGCTAATAACCTATGGAGTATTAAATTTTTTGTGGGTGAATGAAATTGAAATGATGAATTTTTACTACTTCTCATCTCAATTATTCGTTTGCTCTTATTTAAAATATTTACTCGTATATAAAATTAGAACCTACCTCTCGTATTTTTTTTTTCAAAAAAAATATTTACTCGTTTATAAAAAAATAGAACCTAGCTAAAGTGCCTAACACGAAAATTTAAGTATCAGCAAACTTATTACTTTATGTAATAATAGCACTAAGACTTGGAATGTGACTAGATTTAAGGATCTCAACAATCCCGAGATAGAAGAGTCAGCTAGAAACAACTCTACTAAGGAAGAAATTTGGTGGGAAAAACCTGGAAATGGTTTTCTAAAGCTAAATTTTGACGGATCGAGAATAGAAGGTAATAAAGCTGCTTTAAGATATTCTATAAGAGATCACAATGGTAAAATCGTTTTGTTGGAAGCAAAAAAGTGCGGATCCAATAGTATCCTTGTTGCGGAAGATCTCGCTTTAAAAGAAGGCATTTTAGGGGCTAAATACTTAGGAATCTCAAAGTTAATTGTGGAGGGTGACAATTTATGTGTTATTAACTCGATTCGAGGTACTTGGCAGATTCCTTGGGAAATCTCTAGTATTATCAAGGATGTGAAATTAGACCTTCATTTTTTCGATGAAGTGATAATTAAACATTGCTTTCGTGAAGCCAACAAGGTTGCTGACTTCATGTCTTCTATTGGACATTCATGTCCAACTTTTTCGAGGTGGTTTGATAGCCGGTGACTTCAACTTACCTCCCTCATTCGAAAGTATGAGATAGGTTGGTCCTACCCTAGAGGATCAACCTGGTTTTCTTACCTAAAAAAAAAAAAAAAACACGAAAATTACGAATAAAATTACATCAAACTGAAGCTGACTAAACCCTACTTCTCCTTTCCATTTCTTCTGCTAAGCTAGCTAAACCCTAATTCTCCTTGTACACTTCTGGTAATTCTCCTTTCCATTTCTTTCTACGATTTCTGATTATCATGTCTTCGCTTTTTTTTCGATTGCGAGTTCAATTTCAATTTCAATTGCATTTCAATTCTCGTCATTTCTGCAATTCTGCTAATTCTAAGCTTATTGCTATGGATGATTCTTGTAAGTTTATGGAGTATGTTAGAGAACAATGTCAATTAGGGTTTCATAATCTTCAATTTCCCCTAAATCTCTTCAACCAAATGATGTCTCTTCTGCGCCGACCTTCAATTATCGATTTTAATCGGTTATTAGCGGCAATGCTCAAACTCAAACGACTACAACCTCATTCTACTCTCATTTCTCTTTATTCGCATCTCGACTTATCCGGTACCCGACCCGATTTGTATTCAATTGGGATCCTTGCTAATTGTTACTGTCACTTAGGCCGTGTCGATTTTGGGTATTCTCTCCTTGCTAAGTCCCTTAAGCTTGGATATCCCTTTGAGTCTAATTTAGTTCTGTTCACTACCTTAATTAACGGCTTTGTTCAAAATGACCGGCTTTCCGATGCTGTTAAGTTGTTGGATGTAGCTGTCGTTAAGCTTGGCATTCAACCAAATATAGTTACGTATGGTACCATGGTGAAAGGTCTTTGTAGGGCCGGGGACAATGCGGGGGCTCTCCACATGCTCCGCCAAATGAATTCTCACCCCCAAGGTTGTAAGCCTAACCTTGTCATCTACTCTACCCTTATCGACAGTCTTTGCAAACATAAGTTGGTAACTGAGGCCCTCAACCTCTTCTCAATCATGAAAACCGAGGACATCAAACCGGATGTGTCAACATATAACTCGTTGATACGAGGTATGTTCAATCTAGGTCATAAGGGAGAGGCTAAGGATATGTTGGTTGAGATGATGGAGAGCAACGATGCACCCGATGTTACTACATATAACATCCTGATTGACATGCATTGTAAGGAAGGGATGTTTGATGAAGCACAAGCCATTTTACAGATAATGATCAAACGAGGATTGACTCCTGATGTAGTTACTTATAGTGCTTTACTGGATGGATATTGCTTGTTCGGCCAAATGGACAAGGCAATTAATCTCTTGGATTTGATGGTAAAAAGCCAATGTCAGCCTAATGTTGTGACTTTTTCGTCTTTGATCAATGGATATGTTAAACATAAAAGCATCGACAAAGCCCTTGACATATTTCAGGAAATGTGTGACCATGGGATTGCTCCTGACGTAGTGGTCTATAACATTCTCATAGATGGCTTGCGTGAGGCTGGCCATGTTCAACATGCAGAAAACCTTGTTTCTGATCTCTTATCCAGGGGTTTGGTACCAAGTCGTCGAACATATAATATACCATCAAAGGCCATTGTAAAAGGAGTCTTATAACTGTCCTTTAGGTACATTTCTGAAATATTATGTTTTGGCTATGTTCGTATTGTGCATCAGACTATCAGAGAGCATTGGCCCTTGGTATAGATATAACAGCTGGTAGCAGAGCCGGCGATGCTCAATCCAATTCTTTTGTCGGAACCCACGAGTACTTGGCTCCCGAGATTGTGAAAGGAGAGGGTCATGGTAGTGCTGTTGATTGGTGGACCGTGGAGACACGGGATATTTCTTTTCGAATTTTTATACGGTAAGACACCTTTCAAAGGAACGAGTAATGAGGAAACATTGGCAAATGTAGTATCACAGCCTCTCAGATTTCCTGAAACCCCATTAGCCAGCTTCCATGGACTTGTTCCGTGGATTATTAATGAAAAATCCAGAGAACCGTTTGGGATTTGCACAAGGTGCTACTGAACTGAAGGAACATGCATTTTTTGAGGGCCTAAATTGGGCACTGATACGATGTGCAGTACCCCCTGAACGCCCTAAGTTCTGTGATGTCGGAAACAATGGATTCTCAAGCCAGAAGCAAAATGGTAAGTCTTTCGGTATTGTCAATAGCGAGCATATTGAGTTCGAGCTGTTTTACCTACTTTGTTGAAGTTGCTGTAAGCTGATCAGTTTTGGAAAGCAGTCGAACAATTTCCTGTTGTGATATGCCATGAAGTAAAATTGTAATAACCTGGTTTAAGTTGTACAATGTTCACATTTGGATTATGTTTTGTTTCCTTCAATGCCTCAGTAAAGCTCGAAAAGTAATTTTTTGTCGAGACTCGAGACCAGAGTTCATGTCACATATACGGTTGTACTTCAGGAAGTCTTCTGTTCTAGTTATGCCTCTGAGATGGTTAGAAGAAATGTGATGTAGCAGTCTCTAAGGGGTTCGGCATAATTACAAGCATTCGTGTGATGTATAAACGATATACATTTGTGTCGATCAAACTCCGCAACCCAAGTAAAGATTATTGTCTTGACAAGGCTCATTGCAAGCAACAGTCTACACATTGCAAATCGCATAACCAGGCTCCACAATTCACATCAGAAAAACCAACACAACTTCTGAACTTCTGAATTATGATAGAACAATCCACTTCAACCCACTAGTCAGCTAATCTACATCTTTTCTGTTGGTCTTTCTTAAGACGGTAATATCCGTCTTTAAGTGTAAAACAGGTCAAAATACTACCCTAAATAGGTAGATCAGTAGATGGAACCAGACTTTGTTACTCCACAATTATTTTACTTTTTGACGTTGTTATTCCACAATTATTTTAATTTTTGTCTCATCTATCTATTTGACGCTTTTTATTGTTTAGGACGGATATATACGAAGTACCAATTTGTAAAATCTTTTGAATATAATGCTAATTCTCATGTGAGATGAGCTCTCCCAGTCCCAGTACTCCGTAATTGACATGCATATGATATAATCACACTAATTGAGTATGAAACGAGTTTGTTACAAACTCGCTCTATTTCTAAGTACTAATTATAGAGCAAGACGGTCTCACGCCGTTTCACCCAATAGTAGCTGACCTTTAAAAACCCCCAAATAAAAATTCCATGACCAGTTTACACCGCAAAAATGAAAACCTTCAACAGTATCAGCATATATGCATCAACTGTAAACATTCCCCTTCACCATTTTTCAACCAACTCTCTCTCTTATATTCCTCCACAAAAAAACCCTTTTCCTCAAATTACATTCCCATCATTTTATTCTCCCCAAAATCAAAACTTTAATTACCCAATTAAATCACATTCTTCTATACCTAAACCTTCATCAATTTCTTCAACATCATCAATGGCTTCCTCAACACCTTCATCAGCAGAAACAAAAACATTTTCTGTATTATTTGTTTGTTTAGGAAACATATGTAGAAGTCCTGCTGCAGAAGGAGTTTTCAGAGATTTAGTCAAAAAAAGAGGGCTTGATTCTGAGTTCATCATTGATTCTGCTGGCACAATTGATTATCATGAGGTTTCTTTTTCCCTAAAGTTTGTGTCTTTTTGACTTATATGTTGTTAATCTTAAATTATTTTGATGGGTGATTAAAAAGATTGAACCTTTATTATTTCCTCCGTCTCAATCATTTGTTTACTTTTATTATGTGTACTGATGTTTGTATCAAAATGGCTCACTAAAGCGGCTCTTGTGAAGTAGTGATCCTTCATTGCAGTTCTCGACTAAGTTTTCATCTTAGGTCATTCAGAAACAACCTCTTTGTGTTACTAACATAAGGGTAAGGCTACGCACATCTAACCCCCCTTACCCTGCAATTTGCGAGTCATTGAGGCGTCAGGGTAATGAGGTAATGATGTTGTAGAGGTATTTTAATAAAAGATAAACAAATGATTGGGATGAAGGGAGTAACTGATTATGTTGTACTGTATTGATTTACTTTGGATGGCTGCCCATAATGTCGCTCAAATATATATTGTGTCAGTCGTTTTTATGCTTGATTTAGATAAACCGAATTATTTATTTTCTCACAGAACGAGTAGTACAAGCGTTTTAAGTTTTAACCTTTAGCGTTATTGATAATTATAAATACTAGGTCGTTAAATACTAGAATTAACTATCAAATTAACAATTTCTAAAACCAAACTCAATTCTACACTAGGTACTTAAATTGGTAGTATAGCATGAGTAGGGGTCGAACCCAAGGGAAGGATTAACAACTAAAAACTTAACTAGTGAACTAATTGGGATACTAATGAAAGCTCTATAAACTAAGTAAGGCACTAACAACAATTTAGACTTACTAACTAAGATTATTAACAAACAATGGTTATAAACAATGGTAAACAAGTGGTGACATAAATGGAAAAAGACATTTGATGGGAAACAAGCATGATAAAACTAAAGATGTGAATTTTTCTAAGAATCAAATCAACAAACACTTGATATGCAAAGATCAATATAAGGGAGGACTTGGTGTAACAAGGTTCAACAACTACTTCCTAAGTATAAAGATCCTCTCTTTTTCCTTGCCTCAACAATTACTCAACTACTTGTGTAAGATATTGACTACTTACTCCTAAGCTAGAGTAGTTGGTCCTACTAATATAGTCACCTAATTGAAAACCAGAACAAGGTTTGCATAAGAGAGCATTAAGAACAAAAGCCAAACACAAGTGCCAAGATTAATCCTTTAGGAGGCTTAATCCAACTATCCCAAGGATTAACATACAAGTTCCACTCACAAAGACACAAACTTTAATCCAACTTCATAAAGATGCAAGCTTGCTGCTAGAATTGCAATAGTAAGATGATTAACATGCAAGGTTCATGACTCCCAACATAATAACATCCAACATAAACAATGAAACCAAGGAAACATGTAATAATTATTAAGGAAAGATTAAGAGGTTCTTACAAACTTAAACTTAAGAGAGTAGTGTCTCACCAAATTACACCAAGAAAAGGTCTAGCCTTCCATAACCATGGATGAATCCAAGAATTGTGGAAAGATTGACATAAAAATCCAACTAAAGATTACAACTTTTACCCAAAAACAAAGTATTCTTCTCATACAAGTCTCTTGTGATTATTCAATAATTAGGAGATTAGATGATAAAAGGAGTGTTCAAAACATGGGGTATATATAAGGCTGCACTCCTTTTTAGGTTAAAAACCGAGATGGGCCTTCAACTTCCATAAAACACGGTCCTTAAATTTCGCGAGACAGACCAAACCGCATGCTCCGGCCTGGACCGCAGGCTCCGGTGGGCACCGCATGCTCGGTGTGGGCGGAGGCTCGGTTTTAGTCTCGATGTTTTGCCTCATTTTGCTTGTCATCACCTTGCTCCTCCTTGTCTTGGTTCCGTGGCAAAGGACTTCAAACGGTGTACCTATCCCGTTCCTTTGAGCTTGGGTAGGGATCTTAGAAACTTGTCTCGACCTTGACTTGTTGACCGCTCGGCTTTGACCTTGGTTGACTTTGAGTTGACTTTTTAGGTTGAACTCCAAGCTTTGTATCCTATTAATTAAAATCGTCTCAAGCAAGCAAGCAATCAAACCAAAACTTCCTTATTTCAATGACAATTCACTCCGTTTGGCCACTTTATTTACCTACAAACACTTAATTGACTCGACTCTATTTGACGGTATCAAATACCCCCACACTTAGACTTTTACTCGTCCCGAGTAAAACTCAAAACAAGCAATTGCACAAGTCTATAGGCTAATGTAGGTGTAATTGACCACTCTCCCCTCACTACAACCTTCTTATAGCTCCCTCTTAAACAATCCACCAATTGAAACGAAAAATCTAGACTCAAAGTTTTACACACTCTCTTCTCTCACTCCCCCTCTTATTACTCCCTCTTACAAAGACACGACATACCACCAACTCCGACTCATTACGCAACTCCACCCTTCTTATATCACCAACAAGAGGTGGCCACTCTCACCTTATCCCAAGGTGGAAGCAAAGTGGCCTAAGCAACTCCTAAATCATCCTATTACACCACTTATATCACCCCCTTATCACTCCAAGCAAAGTATGATCATGCTACTTGGTTGGCCACACTCCTATGCAAATCAACTACCAAAGTAGCCAAAACAAAAATCCACCAATTTGGGACAAGTATTTGTGACTCAAAAGAAATTAAATCCTAGACCTAACCTCCTTCCAAAACCCTCCTTATCACTCCCTTCTTATCCCTCCATCTTTTTGGTGTTTATTTTTTTCAATTTTTCAATTTTTTTGGTGAAAATCCCTCATTTTGCCTAAGGTGCCCTTTCGGGTTTTCACTTTAGCTTTCCTTTCCTCTCATGGTGGCTCGCAACTCGTTTCTTCATTTTACCCGGAATGCCCTTTCGGGTTTTAATTCCGTCCTCGGCCACCTTCCCAATCTTGCCTTAGGTGCCCACCCTTGTGGGTTTTCACCTAGCCGGGATTTTCCTTTTTTTTTTTTCTTTTTTTTTTTCAATTTTTTTTTAATGCATTAAACAACAAGAAATTTACATATGTTACACTTCATATTCCTCCCCCACACTTGCATTCCACATTGTCCTCAATATGGAGGAGGTCACAATCTTCTCTTTAATCATGAGAACCCGAGGCACCCCCTTGATCATAGGTGCCTTGGTTCTCTTGTTGCCCGGGCATAGCTTTGGTCCACAAATTCTTGGGTGATGGAGGGTCGGTTTGTTGGGTGAAGAGACATGCCAAATAGTCCACTAACTATCCCAAGGGTGTCCTCTTGGGTCCTTGCATCGTGGTATGAATCTTGGACATATTCATGATATCTTTCATTTTGGACCCCAAATTGGTGGTCCATTTGGCCTCTCCACTCATTTTGCTCTTTCTACATGTTCGCATTGGCCGTTATTGTGTGGTCAAGTTGTTGTTGGCAAAGACGGTTAGCCTCTTGATTGGCAATCATTTATCTCATCAAGACCGTTTGAGCCGATGCGGCCTCCTCTATCAACCTTCCCCTTTCATCAACCACCCTTCTCCATTGATCTAGGTTCTCTAATCTTGGGGTTTGTTGTTGTTGCCAAGCCCAGTTTTCTTCCACCCTTCCACTAATAGTGGCTAAAACCTCCCTTGTATCTTTGAAGTAGTCATACATAGTTTGTTGCCAAGGGGCAACCGGGGTAGAGCTTCCCCCCGCTTCATACATAGGGGTGTCTTGATGGGTGGTGTGAGTAGAGAAGGGGGGTTGGTGGGAAGTACTCTCAAGGTGGTGAACCTCATGTTCCCCTTCTCTTCTTTCTTCTTCTCCTCTTTTTTGACTTTGAGCTAACAAGTTGGGTGCCTCCGGATCGGGATGGCAAAAGAATTCACGTGCCATGTTCCCGCTTGGTAGTGGGGAGCGTGGTGGCCTAGGGAGAATTAGATAGCCTTGTTCATGTGCTCCCAACCATATTCCTCTCAAGGGACTTGTACTAAGAATGTGGAACATCTTGTATTTCTCAAGAGCCATACTATGGTACACATTAAATCCCCCACACTCGTTCACCTTTTGATTGTCGGGGTCACCCCCATCATAGTAATCCACAAAGAAAGATATTAACCCACCTTGGTTAATTTTTCCACCCCCTTGCTTGGTGCGATGTTTGATGCAAGAATCAATGAAGAGCTTAGCCCAATCCGGGCATCCAACTCCTTCCGGCAACATGGTATAAATCCAAGACCTCACGGTTCGGTTGACTTTTGTGGGTTCACCCACGGAAGTGAAAAGAGAGGTGAGAAAACGGCCTAATAAACGGATGACGGGATTGGTTATT
Source organism: Silene latifolia (assembly GCF_048544455.1). Taxonomy (NCBI): domain Eukaryota; kingdom Viridiplantae; phylum Streptophyta; class Magnoliopsida; order Caryophyllales; family Caryophyllaceae; genus Silene; species Silene latifolia. The sequence goes on along the minus strand of NC_133537.1, from coordinate 10,202,310 downwards.
TGAGAAACTTTGTCATCTTTGTTTGTGACTCTCGTACCCGTTAGCTCTTCCCACAAATACTCAAGTATACCCGGGGCCACAACAATGTCGGAAGGGGGCATGGAAAAATGAAGTATTTCCCTAACGGTGTCATAGGTCTCCGTATGCCACTTCTTGTTCAAACGGAATTTCACAACTTTCTCACCACTCTCCGGCACAATCTCCTCGGATACCGTAGAAATGAACTCATAAGCATAGGAATGGTAAGTGTCGTGCCAACCATCATCGGTGAAGTAGTACTCAAGTCCAACTTTCCTCATCATAGGCCTAGCAAATTCCATGAACCCAAGGGCCTCCAAAGTGTGGTCATCTAGAAAAGTGGTGGTAATAAGGGGATGACGTCTAGGCTCTACTAGCCGGTCATGAATTTTTTTGTGTTTGGCGGTCATGTTTTCCCACCCCATGTATACCTCCTCACACTCTTCCTCACTACCCTCTTTAATTTCTTCCTCCGGTTCCTCCACCACTCGTCTCTTACCTTTCCTAGAAGTAGGTTCTCTTGTTCTTGTCATTGTTCCTACAAAGAATTTAGAGACTACAAACAACAATAATCACTCAAAATTTGTTTTGCACCCTTTGAGGCAAATCAACAAACACCTTGTGTGCACTAACTTAAGGAAAGTGTAAATGGTGTTTTGATGATTCCTCTAACCTTACCCAGAAAATTTTTACTACCAACAAGACAAGTAACAACAAATAAACAACAATAATCCAAATAATTAACTAAACTAAGCTAATTTTCGAATTAATAACCAAGTAAGCATTGAAAGTTTGGTTTGGTGGTTATACCTCCCCGAATTCCACAAATTATTGCTTCTTGTTAATTGATGCTAGTAAACCCCTTCTTGACCCTTTAATTTTCCTCTTGAAGCTTCAATTTGTACCCGGATTTTCTAGGGTTCTTGAGCAAAATTGGGGAATTTCTGAAATTTGGGCGATTTTGAAGAGATTAATTGGTATTAATGATGGAAAGGAAGAGATTGGGGTAAGAATTGGTGACTTTGTTTAAAGTTTAAGTGATTTAGGAGGAACATTTGAGGAGTGTTAATGGTGGAAAGTTGTTGTTGCTCTTGCCTTTGGTCGACACAAATGAGGAAGAAAAGGGATGAGTCGGGTTTTTTTCTTGTGCCTTAGAAACAAAACAGACCAAACCGCAGCCGCAGGCTCCGGTACACGCCGCAGGCTCCGGTGAGGGCCGCAGGCTGCGGTTTGGCGAATTTTTTTGTGTTTTGTTTCTTTGGCTTTTTGTTCACTTTTGGGTGTGTTTCCTTTGATTCTTGAACCGACTATGTCTTTGCTTCGTTATTTCCCCATCCGTGTTTCATCATTCTCTTCAAAAATTACTTCCAAAATCCTTCATTACTTAAAAGAATGTTAGTAACTTCATTGAATGTTTAATGCATTTTATTGACAATAATATAAATGACGGAATTGTAAATGACATGAATTTAAATTCTACCTATGGAAAGCGGTAAATTCTACACTAGAGATAGGATATGTACAAAGGTTGCCGTATGTTTAACGTCGATGGCTCGACTTAGTGTTCCTCTTGATCATGTTTGGTAAATGGGGTCTTCCAAATTGACTTCTTCCACCAAATGTGGATCCATGCCTTCATGATATTCTTTCAGTCGTTGTCCATTCACTTTGATCATCTTTCCCGTGCTTGGGTTCTCGACTTCGACCGCTCCATGAGAGTGGACTTTTCTTACAATGAACGGCCCAAACCACCTTGATCTTAGCTTCCCGGAGAACAACTTTAGCCTATTTTGGAAGACAAGAACTTTGGTTCCTTCCTTGAAAACCCGCCGACTTATCATTCGATCATGCCATATTCTAGCTTTCTCCTTGTATATGGCGGCATTATCATAAGAGTCAAGACGGACCCGCATCGTCTATGTTTTGGTTGAAAGATTTGATGGCCCAATAGGCTTTATTCTCCACTTCCAAAGGAAGGTGACATGCCTTTCCATAAATGAGTCGGTACGGGGACATACCAATTGGTGTCTTGTAAGCGGTGCGGTACGCCCAAAGAGCGTCATTTAACCTTTGACTCCAATCCTTCCTATCGGGGTTCACTGTTTTTTGTAAGATACTTTTGATCTCCCGATTGGATACCTCCGCTTGCCCATTTGTTTGTGGGTGGTAAGGGGTGGAGACTTTGTGCACGACCCCGTATTTCTTTAACAACCCTTCCATAATCCGATTGCAAAAGTGAGTGCCCCGATCACTTATCAACGCCCTTGGATAGCCAAACCTCGAGAAATTATGGCTTTGCATGAAACTTGAGACCGTTCTTGCATCATCATTCCTAGTTGGTATGGCCTCAACCCACTTTGAAACATAGTCTACCGCCAAAAGAATATAGAGATAGCCATCCGATTTGGAGAATGGTCCCATGAAGTCTATCCCCCACACATCAAAGACCTCCAAGTATAGCATGGGTTGTTGAGGCATTTCGTTCCACCTTGATATGTTTCCAACCCGTTGGCACTTGTGAAGATGTGAGCATCTTTAAAGATGTTTGGCTAATAGAACCCGCTTTCAAGAATTTTCCGGGCCGTCTTTTGGGGTCCAAAGTGGCCTCCACAAGCATATTCATGGCAATGTCTAAGGATGGGTGGTATTTCTACATCCGACACACATCTTCGGATGACTTGGTCTTGACACATTTTTCATAGATAAGGGTCATCCCATATGTAGAATCGGGCATCGGCCTTGATCTTATTCCTTTGACTTGATGATAAAGAAGTTGGAAACTTCTTAGTCACCATGTAGTTTACCAAGTTGGCATACCATGGCTCCGTCATCCTCAAACTATAAAGAGAGTACTTCCCACCAACCCCCCTTTTCTACTCACACCACCCATCAAGACACCCCTATGTATGAAGCGGGGGGAAGCTCTACCCCGGTTGCCCCTTGGCAACAAACTATGTATGACTACTTCAAAGATACAAGGGAGGTTTTAGCCACTATTAGTGGAAGGGTGGAAGAAAACTGGGCTTGGCAACAACAACAAACCCCAAGATTAGAGAACCTAGATCAATGGAGAAGGGTGGTTGATGAAAGGGGAAGGTTGATAGAGGAGGCCGCATCGGCTCAAACGGTCTTGATGAGATAAATGATTGCCAATCAAGAGGCTAACCGTCTTTGCCAACAACAACTTGACCACACAATAACGGCCAATGCGAACATGTGGAAAGAGCAAAATGAGTGGAGAGGCCAAATGGACCACCAATTTGGGGTCCAAAATGAAAGATATCATGAATATGTCCAAGATTCATACCACGATGCAAGGACCCAAGAGGACACCCTTGGGATAGTTAGTGGACTATTTGACATGTCTCTTCACCCAACAAACCCACCCTCCATCACCCAAGAATTTGTGGACCAAAGCTATGCCCGGGCAACAAGAGAACCAAGGCACCTATGATCAAGGGGGTGCCTCGGGTTCTCATGATTAAAGAGAAGATTGTGACCTCCTCTACATTGAGCCTCAATGTGGAATGCAAGTGTGGGGGAGGAATATGAATTGTAACATATGTAAATTTCTTGTTGTTTAATGCATTAAAAAAAAAATTGAAAAAAAAAAAAAAAAAAGAAAAAGGAAAATCCCGGCTAGGTGAAAACCCACAAGGGTGGGCACCTAAGGCAAGATTGGGAAGGTGGCCGAGGACGGAATGAAAACCCGAAAGGGCATTCCGGGTAAAATGAAGAAACGAGTTGCGAGCCACCATGAGAGGAAAGGAAAGCTAAGGTGAAAACCCGAAAGGGCACCTTAGGCAAAATGAGGGATTTTCACCAAAAAAATTGAAAAATTGAAAAAAATAAACACCAAAAAGATGGAGGGATAAGAAGGGAGTGATAAGGAGGGTTTTGGAAGGAGGTTAGGTCTAGGATTTAATTTCTTTTGAGTCACAAATACTTGTCCCAAATTGGTGGATTTTTGTTTTGGCTACTTTGATAGTTGATTTGCATAGGAGTGTGGCCAACCAAGTAGCATGATCATACTTTGCTTGGAGTGATAAGGGGGTGATATAAGTGGTGTAATAGGATGATTTAGGAGTTGCTTAGGCCACTTTGCTTCCACCTTGGGATAAGGTGAGAGTGGCCACCTCTTGTTGGTGATATAAGAAGGGTGGAGTTGCGTAATGAGTCGGAGTTGGTGGTATGTCGTGTCTTTGTAAGAGGGAGTAATAAGAGGGGGAGTGAGAGAAGAGAGTGTGTAAAACTTTGAGTCTAGATTTTTCGTTTCAATTGGTGGATTGTTTAAGAGGGAGCTATAAGAAGGTTGTAGTGAGGGGAGAGTGGTCAATTACACCTACATTAGCCTATAGACTTGTGCAATTGCTTGTTTTGAGTTTTACTCGGGACGAGTAAAAGTCTAAGTGTGGGGGTATTTGATACCGTCAAATAGAGTCGAGTCAATTAAGTGTTTGTAGGTAAATAAAGTGGCCAAACGGAGTGAATTGTCATTGAAATAAGGAAGTTTTGGTTTGATTGCTTGCTTGCTTGAGACGATTTTAATTAATAGGATACAAAGCTTGGAGTTCAACCTAAAAAGTCAACTCAAAGTCAACCAAGGTCAAAGCCGAGCGGTCAACAAGTCAAGGTCGAGACAAGTTTCTAAGATCCCTACCCAAGCTCAAAGGAACGGGATAGGTACACCGTTTGAAGTCCTTTGCCACGGAACCAAGACAAGGAGGAGCAAGGTGATGACAAGCAAAATGAGGCAAAAACATCAGACTAAAACCGGAGCCTCCGGCCCACACCGGAGCATGCGGTGCCCACCGGAGCCTGCGGTCCAGGCCGGAGCATGCGGTTTGGTCTGTCTCGCGAAATTTAAGGACCGTGTTTTATGGAAGTTGAAGGCCCATCTCGGTTTTTAACCTAAAAAGGAGTGCAGCCTTATATATACCCCATGTTTTGAACACTCCTTTTATCATCTAATCTCCTAATTATTGAATAATCACAAGAGACTTGTATGAGAAGAATACTTTGTTTTTGGGTAAAAGTTGTAATCTTTAGTTGGATTTTTATGTCAATCTTTCCACAATTCTTGGATTCATCCATGGTTATGGAAGGCTAGACCTTTTCTTGGTGTAATTTGGTGAGACACTACTCTCCTTAAGTTTGTAAGAACCTCTTAATCTTTCCTTAATAATTATTACATGTTTCCTTGGTTTCATTGTTTATGTTGGATGTTATTATGTTGGGAGTCATGAACCTTGCATGTTAATCATCTTACTATTGCAATTCTAGCAGCAAGCTTGCATCTTTATGAAGTTGGATTAAAGTTTGTGTCTTTGTGAGTGGAACTTGTATGTTAATCCTTGGAATAGTTGGATTAAGCCTCCTAAAGGATTAATCTTGGCACTTGTGTTTGGCTTTTGTTCTTAATGCTCTCTTATGCAAACCTTGTTGTGGTTTTCAATTAGGTGACTATATTAGTAGGACCAACTACTCTAGCTTAGGAGTAAGTAGTCAATATCTTACACAAGTAGTTGAGTAATTGTTAAGGCAAGGAAAAAGAGAGGATCTTTATACTTAGGAAGTAGTTGTTGAACCTTGTTACACCAAGTCCTCCCTTATATTGATCTTTGCATATCAAGTGTTTGTTGATTTGATTCTTAGAAAAATTCACATCTTTAGTTTTATCATGCTTGTTTCCCATCAAATGTCTTTTTCCATTTATGTCACCACTTGTTTACCATTGTTTATAACCATTGTTTGTTAATAATCTTAGTTAGTAAGTCTAAATTGTTGTTAGTGCCTTACTTAGTTTATAGAGCTTTCATTAGTATCCCAATTAGTTCACTAGTTAAGTTTTTAGTTGTTAATCCTTCCCTTGGGTTCGACCCTTACTCATGCTATACTACCAATTTAAGTACCTAGTGTAGAATTGAGTTTGGTTTTAGAAATTGTTAATTTGATAGTTAATTCTAGGATTTACGACACCTAGTATTTTCGCTTATCAAATTTTGGCGCCGTTGCCCGGTTGAAGTGGAGGGTTTCTTCAAACAACAAGGGGCTGGGTCAACTATTCAATCAAATGATATAGAGCATGTTTCCCATCTTTTCTCGAGAAACAAGTGGGCTATTTCTTTGCAAAATTGTGCTCAATTTCATATGTGGCAATTCCAGCAAGATCTCGTCGTTAGTTGGGGGAAGAATCCGTACGAATCGGATTTATTGAGGAACGTATCGAGAGAGAATTGGATTTGGCTAGACAATGTGTGGTTGGTAAACAATTTTAACAAGGTACGGAATGTATCGTCAAATATTCAATATATATAAGGCTGCACTCCCTTTTAGTTTAAAAACCGAGATGGGCCTTCAACTTCCATAAAACACGGTCCTTAAATTTCGCGAGACAGACCAAACCGCAGGCTCCGGCCTGGACCGCAGGCTCCGGTGGGCACCGCATGCTCCGGTGTGGGCCGGAGGCTCCGGTTTTAGTCTGATGTTTTTGCCTCATTTTGCTTGTCATCACCTTGCTCCTCCTTGTCTTGGTTCCGTGGCAAAGGACTTCAAACGGTGTACCTATCCCGTTCCTTTGAGCTTGGGTAGGGATCTTAGAAGCTTGTCTCGACCTTGACTTGTTGACCGCTCGGCTTTGACCTTGGTTGACTTTGAGTTGACTTTTTAGGTTGAACTCCAAGCCTTTGTATCCTATTAATTAAAATCGTCTCAAGCAAGCAATCAAACCAAAACTTCCTTATTTCAATGACAATTCACTCCGTTTGGCCACTTTATTTACCTACAAACACTTAATTGACTCGACTCTATTTGACGGTATCAGTTATCATTCCCGTTTTTTATTGGTTGATTTTGAAGGGTAATCCAGCAGACTCGAGAATGAGGTCTACTGCAAAAAGACGTGGAATCGAGATTACTTCAATATCAAGACCAATTCGTCCTTCCGATTTCACAGAATTTGATCTTATTCTTGCCATGGATAATTCCAATAAAGGTGTCTACTTTTTGTCCATAGGCATTTGGATATAATGTAGATTTTCATTACGGGTTATTCAAAAACCGTCCGTTTTGTGAGGCTGCGTACATCTGATCACCCTCTGTTGTGCCACATTCGGAGCCATTGAGGCACAGGCGGAATGTTATAATACTGAATATTAGTGTTTTACAGCGTGCTTTGGTAGTTGAACTAATGATTTTTTGTACGCCGTTAATGTTTGATTTTAGCTGACATATTGGAGGCGTATGAAAGTTGGAAGAAAAGAGGCAACTTACCCCCTGATGCTGATAAAAAGGTCAAAATTTCGTTCTCGTTCGATTTTGTTCGCAAGAGTTAAGTTTGTTGATTTGAATGTTCGGTATTTAAACATGTATCATGTATGGTGATTGAGCTACCTTGTCGTTCAGGTTAAGCTAATGTGCTCTTATTGTAAGAGACATGAGGAAAAGGAAGTCCCGGATCCTTATTATGGAGGACAACAAGGCTTTGAAAAGGTAATGCTAGATCACATTATCCTCGTAATCATGCTGAATGATGAGTTTGTGGTACAGTTATTGTTCTTGCTCTACAATCTATAACTTCAACAATGCGGAAAGAGCTGATATATGAGCACAACCGTTTGAATTCCCTCGAGTGGAATTGCTCAAATTTTTTGAGCGTAAGCTCACCTATCTCCATTTTCTGTAGAGACAAAGCGTTTAGACTCGTTATTCTTTGGCTTTAGTGTATGATGGAAGAAAACACACCAGCTCACTGAACTGATTATTTTACCTATAGTCGATGCAAGTCTTGATTAAGAGTTTAAAGTGGGTCATTGAAAACAGTAACATATGTTGCTACATACACTAATCCAGCTGTAGTGGAAGTGTTTGAAACGATGGGGTAATTTTGTCGTAGTTGTAGTAAGGATTTGACCTATTACTTGATTGCCGTTTGGTCAGTTTCAACTGCCTTTAGGTCACACACTTACTCTTGTATGAGATTGTATCATGAATGGTCGTGACCAGGAAACCACCATTTCGCAAAGAGGTTATCTACTCTATTATGAAATGAATAATTTAATGATACGGAAATAATGCTGGAAGTGATCAAAATGAACAGTTCGAGTGACTGTTCAATAAAACGTCCAGAAGAAGTACTGGTTCACGCTTTACTTGGCGCCCAAGGAAGTGGTGTCGAGATTTCTTGCCTAAAAGAAATCATATCCTAGTAAATTAGTCTTATTTTTCAGAATATTATTTCCAAGTAATTAATTTAATTATTTACAAATTAGTTTATTTCCTAGTTTTAGAATAACAGAATAAAGGAATTATTTTAGCTTTAGGAAAGTCGAGTTTAGGTAAGATTGTGATGCCGATTTCAGCATGTATTTAGGGCATTAGGTCGGTTTCATAGCTAGTATAAATATGGTCGTTGTATTGTTCTCTAGAATATTGAATGTTGAATTGAAATAAGAAAAACCCTAGTATTTGCCGTGTGCAATTGCTGAATCGGATTGACGCGTTTGATCCAAAATTGTTCTTGCTTGACGCGTTCGGGCATTAACACGATTGCTATTCAATAGGTCTTGAATAACAATCACCATTGAACGATCTATAGGTCTAGATCGGTCAAATATCTCTTTTGTTTTGTTGTTTTGTTACAATATCAAAAACACATAAAAACCTGTTACGAATTCTCAATCAGACACTCTCAGAAACCGTTCAAATTGTACCAATTCGTAAATCGGACAGTTCTCAGCACTGTTCAGTTTCGTTAATTCCGCTGCAAACTCACGAGTTCTATTCTTTGAGTAGAATTCGTATCATTTAACGTGAAATGGGACCATCGACATATGAGTTTTTGCCCGTTGGTTGAATTCATTGTACAACCTACTGTATTCTTCAAATCCTCCTATTTGATAGGGGAGAATCATAGTTTTCACCTTTGCCTTGTACTTAATTCATCAGAATTGTCGATTGAAAAAATTGAAAACAGAGTTGGATTACTGATAACCTTTACGGTTGTCATTTTCCGTTTGTAACAAAAACTCAGATGAGATCATTGAGTGTTCATTCCTTTGTTCAGGTTTTGGATATCCTGGATGATGCTTGTGAGTCCCTGTTAGACAGTATACTGTCCGAGACAAGTCAGACTTGAGAACAACTTACAGTAAGCATCATATCATAGAATAATATCATCGGTTTCCGGATGACTGGAAGGAGCCGAGGAAGTAGTGCCATGAAAAGCCGCCTCAAGCTATGTAATTTAATCTCGATCTCATTATTTGGAGCTATGAATTAACTCTTCCTAAACTCTAATGAAGTATTCTAGCCCCGATCCTCTCACAAAAATAATTCATGAATTTTATAAGAGTGGCTTTTTGATGTATCCAAGATCCTGGGGTCTTATTCGAAATGATACGTATTTTTTTTTCTTTGACAGTTGGATAAATAATAGCCCGTTCCTACAATGTTGTTCTGCATTCTTAGCCATCTTATGCGCTATAAGGCGCAGTCAATTGATATTTTGATATGAAGGATTCCCTTCTTCCCTTTCTTATATGAAGGATAATTTTACACTCTCGTTATAAATTAAGGTGTAAATGAGAATTAATGAGAATTGATAATTTGTGTCAAGCTTAATGATACAGATTACTCCTCTGATTTTTTTACATATGACGCGTTTTTTTTATGTCACATATGGAAGGTGTTTGGAAATGACGAGTATTAATAACATTTTGTAGAGTACTTCTAAAACCTTTCCAATAGATGCGTCTTCGCATTCATATCGTATTACAGTATTTAAAAGATTGCAATCGAATTTTACAGCAAGCTTGACTTATAAAACCTACGTATTTACAGTTCACAAATTGGCCAAAATCCCCCTACTTGAAAAGATGGCCGAACTAAATCTATGGTCAGATCAAGCCTAAACACGGCCAATGTGGTCATTGTCGTGGTCACCATCATAATACTCGTCATCACGCCGAATCAGCCTGTCCCGTGTGTGCTCTGAGAAATGACACACATCACGTGAGTGTAACACGACATGCTCAAATTACCAAATAAACAAAATAGGAATGTGGTACGAAACACAAATTCTCATTTAAGACGGAACTACCCGTCTTAAGATTAAGAAGGGTCAAGTAATGACCCATTTGCATAATAGATAAGACAAAGAGCTTGTTATTCCCAAGACATTTATTTCCTTTTTGTCTTATCTCTAACTTAAGACGGATATATCCATCTTAAGAAAGACTTATTGGGTACGAAATACATTAACCACCAAGCTGAGCAGCACCAGCCTATATCCCTAGATATTGCGATGAAATATTCCTGGGTGTTGGATTTTTATGACCACTCAAGCCATTCTATATGTTTTAAGGAGTTTTGAACGAGTATGAGGGATAAACTGAAAAATATGATGGGTTTGAGTCGAGTCTGGACAATAATTTATGATGCTTATTTTTTAAGACTCAATCAAGTCAGGTAAAGATAACCAGTTAAGCCATTCAATAGGACTTACGATTAATGCGCTCATCTGGATTTTCCTCATCTTCATCAAAGTCGGGAATATAGAAATCAGGGGGAACCTGCAATCAACTGAATCTTATCAGTTCACCAGAAACAGTTCCTCCCCCAGCTATTATTTTGGAAATGAAATCAACAGGAGATAAGTTGCGAATACAGCAACAACAAAAACTTGACACAACTTAATTCAGGATAAGCAAACAGAAAAGGGTAAACAGAAGTGAAGGAAAACAGAGTAAAAGAAACAAGCAGGATCACATTGCGGCAAGTATGGGAGAAACTCAATGTAAGAGATGAAAGAGGTACATACAAGAAAAATTCGCCGTGAATAAACTAAAAAGAGATTTTGATGGATGCACATGAATTTATGATTGGGAACAAAAAACCAAAAACCTTGACCAAAAAAACCACGTCTCAAAGGTAAAAGAAGAGTGACAAACAATAGAGAGAAGTAAAAGAGGTAAAATTAGGCAAATAGAAGTCAACCACCATCATAATCAAATATTCCATGAAATAAATATTCAACATAAGATTACCCACTCTTCAACTCCGAGGGTCAAAAGGTAGAGTGCAATATCCATATATGACAAGGCAAATAGGAAATGCTGCATTTTCATGGAGCTTTCATGTGATTGATGAGGCGAATAAGATCTCCATTGTATGGAAGTCGAATTTTACATCCATATTCAGAAGAAATGCACCATTTTCTTGGAGCTAAATAATTGTAACTTGACTATGAGTATGAGGATGACAGTATCACTGACCTCTTGCATCTGTACGTTAGGAGCATGTTGGATACGCCGCAGATTTTCCATAACTTGCATTTTTATTGTTGTCAGGTATGATTTACTGTTCAGGTTCTCCTGCTCACAGAAACCAAACGAAATTATCCAATTTACTCAAACATAACCAAACAAATCAAAGCCTAAACATCCGGATCGTCGCCAAATAAATCAAAGTCTACCAATTTAAAGCCTTAAAGTCATTCAGAAGGAACGACACAGAAGCAGAAACGTACAATGTATCCACTGGGTATCCTCAAAGAATAATCAGGTCCAAAATATTCAAAGTATTCATTATCAGGAATTTCTGCAGAAAAAAAAAAAACATTCCAACTTTTGATCAGAGAATTATGTCATAAAAACCATAAAAGAAATCAGAATTTAAGAAGCAAAAATACAACCATGAGATGGTACAGGAAGTAGGAGGCATACCATTTGGCAGATCAGTATCTAAAAGAACTCCTGTTTCTACTGCCCAACACCGAGCAACATTCTCCTTTGTGTATCCCCCTCCCCCAGTGACCTAATAAAAAGATCCCCCACGTTAGTGTACATAAATTAAAACAATAAAGGCATAATCCACCATGCGGACCATTCCCACAAACCTACCAGCAAAGGCAAGTTACATTTCTTCACAAACCTCACACACTCTGCGTGTCCTGTTAATAGTCACAACACAATGAAGATCATTATCTGTTTAGCTTGAAGATCATTATCTGTTTTGCGGGCAGAAAGACTGCAACTTGTTTCAACAGGATTAACAGCTAATGAAGTTTAATTACAAAAAAATGGCACCATCAATGGAGAGGTTGAAGCAGCCTAATCTGTCACCAGCAAGCGAATCAGCTCCACATTGCAGAACAATAACTCCTGGCTGATAAATCTCAACAACCTTCGAAATAATCTGCAGAAAAGTACTCGATTTTCGTCACCTCCCCATACAAATGTTTAAATATTTATATTAGACCTCGTGGCCACGGATATTGGATCCTACCGTCTTGAACAATCTAGTGAAGCTGTTGTCATCAATCCCATCCTTGAGTGGGACATTTATGGCATAGTATTTCCCTTCTCTCTCCCCGATTTCCTTCAACATGACAAAAAAAGAATCAATTACCCAAACATATCTAAAGAGAAAAAGCAAGCAAACACAGCAAAACCTCTTTCTAAGATCAGCTAGCTGCTTTTTATCACAGGTCAAATTACAGCAATGGCTTTTAAAAGACAGAACCATAGAAGAACCAACTCCATTTAAAGTCCTACCTTGACATCTCCTGTCCCAGGAAAGAACCTGTCTCCAAACTTATGGAAACTGACCGTCATCACTCTGAAATAGAAAAACAGGGGAAGAATAAACCATAAGGACACTATGCAACTATGTAAGCACTTCTATTTGGAAACTGAAAAGGATTAAGATACAGATTAAAGACATCATCCATGACAATATAAGGCTAATACAAAATGCAATTTAAGTTTCATGACAATATAAGGCATTTACTCGTACTCAGATACTCTAAAAATTAGACTTACCTATCCGTAAAGTAGAATGCCTCTTCGACACCGTCCCCATGATGCACGTCTATATCGATGTAAAGAACACGAGCATGATACTTCAAAAGCTCCAAAATCCCCAGAACCAAGTCATTTATGTAACAAAAACCAGATGCTCCACATTTCTTTGCGTGATGCAATCCACCAGCCCAGTTTATAGCAATGTCACAAAGTTTATGGTTCAGCCTACGGGCAGCATCTGTCGTAAATTAACTCAATCTATAACGAACAACATTGCGAATACATTAAACATTCAAGTATAGCGTCTGAGATTAGACTTACCAATTGTTCCACCAGCATATATTTGGCAAAATTCAAATAAGTTATCAAAGATTGGGCAATCTTCTCCAAGATTAACTGAAAAGAAGTATAACCATTTCATTAGCCAACATTTGATTAGAAAAGTAGACCACCCTATGTCGCGAAAATGAATTATAAATTAAGAAATCAAACAATTTCTCGGCAGTAGTAGTATACTACTGATGAAAAGGTCAGCATAGATATTGCAACTACTTGATTCATATAGAAGAAGATATTTCACCATCCTATGTACTAACATCCTAAAAAATATTAAAGGGTGTCAACAATCATATTAGCTGGCTAATGTTCAGACCAACGAGTGAAGGAATGACAGGACTCCTCTTTCCCGGGGACTTTTTTCCCTATTTCTCTATCCAAATAATCAAAATTAACGTAATCGTAATAAGAAGAGTTGCTTTCTCCTATTTTATATAGTCAAGTTTAGTCAAATCCGAAGCTGCTACGCCTATTGAAAGAAGAAATCTTCAATCATTCTTTAACCTCCTTTCGCCCAAACAACCCATTACAACAACATTACCCAGTGCGTCAATGGCTCTCGCAAATTACGGGGTAAGGGGGATCGGATGTACGCAGCCTTACCCTTGTGCTAGCAACACAAAGAGGGTGTTTCCAAATGACCGAAGATGAAACAACCCTTTCCTATAGCCACACATAATGGAGCAGCCCTACAAATATACCAAAGAAAAACTAATATGACCGTTGTACGCCATAACGGCCTCATTCCATGCTATCACCTCGTAGAAAACTAACCATACCGAAATTTCCATGTCTAACTATTTACTTTCACGCAGTTTGTTAGATGATATTTTGTTCACAATTTTCTAAAAATTATTCCTCGACGTTATGATTTCACGAGAGTTCTTTACCATAGCAAAGGTAAATACTTTAACATCATATCATAATCGTTTACATTTTTATAAACATATTTATGATCAAAGTTCTGAACTTTGACCACAACAATGAAGTAGGACGATCATTGTAAGGAGGCAGGAGCAGTACAGATAGCGCGCACAACCAAATTATACCATATACAAAAATATTGTTAAAAATAGCAGACAAAAAAATGACAGTAAAGCAGAAAGACATACATTTAGCCATCTCAGACATGAATTCATATTGCTTGTCAGGCGTAATACGATTCAAGAACTCCACATAATCTGCTGAATGAAACTGCGCTAGCTCTGTCGGATACGCTTTGTGTGGTCTCTACACGTATTATCACCAAAATCAATAAGTCTCTTGAAAGACCGCACACAGGACAATGTGATATGAAACACACTGAGAGACAGTCAAGATATAACATATAATGAACTACCTGACTATAAACCGAAAAAAATGGAACAAAAAAGAAACTACCTCTTATGTGAGAGGTCTTATGACAAGCTTATCAAAAAACCGTCTCATATAAAAATTTATAACACTCTAAAACCTAACAAAGTAACAAAACAAGTTAAAATAAAACTTAACAGCCTATTAAGCGAGCAGGGTTACCTAATTCGCTCGCCCCCCTCCGAATTGCGAATTAATTCGAACGAATTAATTCGCAATTCATTTTCATCTTAATTCGTCCCAATTCGCGAATTATTCGCTGAGATGAGCGAATTATATGATTATGCTAAAAACCAAAAAAAATCAGGAAAAATTGAAGTATAGACAAGATACCTGGTTATTTTGAAGTTTGAACTTTGAAGCCAAGCACAATGATTTGGTTCACTATTGTAGATTTGTAGATTTAGCTTTAATTTGATTTTGATTTAAATGGAAGATGATTTTTTTTAGCTTTGTTGATATAAAGGATAATCCTTTTGCGGGTGGATTGACGAATTACCGAATTTTAAAATAATGTAATTCGCCAGCGAATTGAATTCGCTAAATTGAGCGAATCGCGAATTAGAATTAAGAAAGCGAATTGAACGAATTGCGAATCCGGTAACCCTGAGCGAGAGGTATTGCAATAATATTATCATAACATATAATGAACAACATGATTAAAGAACAAAAAAGTGAAAAAACAATGGAACAAAAAGTAACTAACTCTTATGCAAGAGGACTCACGACAAACTTACCATAAAACCGTCTCTTGCAAAAAATTTAAAAACACTAATTAGGGGTGTTTTGTTCATTCACAAAAGGTATGAGGTATGAGTTTGGAATGAGTCAAACCCATACCATGTGTTTGTTTGGCAAATTTGGGGATTTCATACTCATACCTCAAACCCATGAGGTCTGAGTTTCTCATACCCCAAGGAGGGGGTGGGTATGAGATTGATAAACATGGGTATCAAATTATAGTAAACAAAAATGTGAAAATAAATATTATGACATATAGTAAATGAAATATTTTATATAATTATTTGATTAAATCTTTATTTTCATGAATTTATATGTTAAAGTATTGGATTTTATATGTTGGAAGTTCCAACCCATACCATAATTACTAATTCCAAACCCATACCCATGCGCGAAACAAACGCTCCATAAAAGCTAACAAAATAAATTAATAAAAAGGAACAGCCTATTATTCTAGAGGTATTACAATAAGATTATCGTGAAACCGTCTCCTACCAAAAAAAATGAACAAAATAGAGTAGTCTCTTGAAAAACCGTGTCGCATAGGACAATGCGAAACGAAACACTAAAAACTAGAAAAACGTCTATCATGCCATCACGGATTCATGGGAGAGGTCTTACACTGTTACTATAAGATTATCGTGAAACCGTCTCATATCATTAAAATAAGCACAAACGAGTAGGAAATAGGAATACTAAAAAAAAATCAACAAAATAGAAATGAAAAATTATAGAAAAACGTACATAAATTTCCATTTTTTGATGAAGATCGTAAGAAAGAACAAGATGATGAGTCATACAAAGACGGTGAGGTTTCATCGGATGATTTGGACCGAAATATACGTTTCCGACATCTCCTGTAACGGATTAATCATGAAAATTGCAGTAATTGTATGAAGTAATTAAGAAATTAGGGTTTAGAAGAGAGAGAGAAGAAGATGATACCGTCGTAGAAGTAGGAGATTTTGTCTTTCGAGCGCATTTTCGAAGCTGAGTGTGGAGATGTGAGTTGAAAGTACAGTACTTATGTGCCAACTGCGAACCTTTGTGTTTTGTTTTAGTTTTCGTGATTCAATTTAGGAAAAACGAAACGATTCGATGATTAAGACGGTAATGAGGTGATTCATTTGATATGAAGAATCTACTTGAAAAAAATAAGACGGTAATATTCGTAACTCAAAACGGGTCGTAAATGTGACAAAAGAAGGATTATCTGGACCAACAAAAGGTTTATCTGTCTTTATATAGGTAAGTAGGGGTATAATGGTATATTTGACCTGTTTTCATCTGAAGCGGGATACTGCCATTTTAAAATAGACTTGTTGGTTCAATCTCAAAATCTTAACAATTCTATCATGCAAATCTTTAAAATGGAAATGGAGTTTTGAAATGAATTGACGGATATATTATGAATAGAATACATATTATATCAAATCGTAATTTATTTTCGCAGTACATATTTTACTCATCTCAGTACTATTTGCACGATAATTTCCATTTGGTACCCTTAAGCTTAACAAACAACAATCCTAATTCTCTCAAATCCTAACCTCGGAACCTCTCACATCTAGCAAATTACATCAAAATTTTCTGATTACTTATCATAATTTGATCAAAAAATAGGTATTTAATTTCTAAAATGTAATTAACGAATCAAATGAATATATTTTTATGCTTTTTTTTGGTACTTTGATTTTTCAATTAGGGTTTGGGATTTTATTTATGGTGAAAATTGGTTGTTCATTGATAATCAAGTGGTGGTGCGTCGGGAGGGACGTCGTGGATGGTGGGCTGCGTAAGGCTGGTGTGCTGGGCATTAGGGCGGCGCGGTTGGCCTAAGAGCAGCGTGGAGCGAGGGTTTTAGGAGTCGCGGGGGTGGTGGGGAGGGAGGGGCGCCGGTACTTAATCCATTACAACTGTTAGGGCGGTTATGGAGGTGGCGTGATGGGTGGCGGGGAAGGTGCTCGTATTGGGAGGTGGCGAATTAGTGCTCAACTGGTCCAAGTTTCCGGTGGTTAGGGCGGTGGAATTCAAGATTGATTGGGAAAGTGGTGGTAGCCTGCCACTTTGCTGAATTGTACAGTACATTTCATTTTTTTCTTTTTTTTTCCATAATGTAGTACACATTACTCGGAGAGAAAATTCGACTGAATTTGGGAGTTGTAAAATGAGAAGGGTAATTTGGGTAAAAGCGTACTGCGATGAGTAAAATGTGTATTGCGAAAATAAACACCCATATCAAATTTATTGCTTTTATTGCACCAAGTTTAATTTAGAGAGCTCATTTTCCATTAACTTTTTCATTTACTCTCCCTATTTTATAACTACATCCTTGCCATAATAAGGTTCCCTAACAATATTAATTTACATACAAAATATGGGAACCTCCCCAAAAGGCACACCAATTTACCTTTACCTTTTCTGTTGGGAACCTCCTCCAAAAATAGAGGAACCCCAACATTTGGGAAGCTTGGTGTAACAATAAGAAGGCCCATTTGAAAAAAGAGAAAACACAAATGAAGAGGTAAAATCACACTTTGCGGATGCTCTAACTCCTCTAAGACTTATCATAGTTATCAATAACCTTCTTTACCCTAGGTCACCAATGAAATTACAATCCAACTTATTGTAGACGGATAGTGATCCTCTCACAAAATGCAAATGGAGTATCTATTTTCCACCCACATGCACTATCCACCCTCATTTGTAGAGTGTTACTATTCTTTTACGGCTATTGAGCTTTTCTATTTGATTTTTTATTAAATTGAAAATGTCAACCAATCATCACATGCCACATACTGTTTTAGCCAACCGGTCATGCATTTCTTTATATTTTCCTTTTTTCTTTCTCCAGTTTTTGGTACTTGACCGGTCATGACTACTTTGATGAATAATGAGGAACATTTCAAATACGGTGCCTAAAGTGGAAAGCCAAGCCTCAACAAACTAAATCGAAATTAGACAAACTTAAAACAACCAAATAGAAAATTTTCTTATTCAGAATTGTACTATCGTGCTAAAAAAGGATATACAAAGAAGTCATTCCCACCATTTGGGCGACCTATAAAACAGGTCCGAGTAAAAGAAAACTATAAACTGCTAAGAAATGTCATCTGACAATAATGCATCATAGTCCAGGCTTCTGTATGCTATTTCAATAGCATTTGACTGATGGCTACCATTACCAAGAGCTCGTGAACCAAAAACAGTGCATTAAAAATCCAAAGAGGTTCGGGAAGGGGAGGGGGAGGGGAAGGGGAAAGGGGAGTGGCTAAAGAGTAGCAGACTTGTTGAGTTGTCGAGGTTCATGAGACAAAAACCCGATGTGCGCCGCATTTCTTGGTCACCAGAGGAAGCGAGTCGTTCAGGAGACTTCACAGATTACACACTGCAGACCTGCTTTGTCAGATGCAATTTTCCCAAAAAAAGGTTACCATCTGCTAAGCCAATGTGCTAAGCTTGCCAAAAAAAGAACCGTGGGCTAGTCCAACTTGGTGGGATGACTTCTTGTTATAACTAGATAAGTGCATTATAGGAGGCAAAAATCTCCTTCTTACTCCTTGCAATATGATGATGCTTCATCTCATTAGGAAGTCTGTGCAAGTCTTCTATGATCCCAAGGTAGCCATATAGTGTATTGTATTTCTTGCCCACTGGCTCTTGATCATCCCCTTTCTGCCCAGCAGGCTCTTGATCATATGTCGTCTTATCAAAAAGCTCTTGGTTATCTTTTCTATTGTCAGCCAGCTCAACAGGCTCTTGATCATATCCGGTCTTGTCAAATGGCCCTTGATCATCTTTTCTATTGTCTGTCAGCCCTTGAGTATCACTTGTCTTGTTTGCTTGCTCTTGATCACCTTTTGACTTGTCTACATGAATTTGTTCACCTTGAGCCTCTTCTACGAGCTCTTGATCATCTTTGCTATTGTCAGCCAGACCAACAGGCTCTTGATCATATCCCGTCTTGTCTAATGGCTCTTGATCATCTTTTCTATTGTCTGTCAGCCCTCGAGTATCACTTGTCTTGTTCGCTTGCTCTTGATCACCTTTTGACTTGTCTACA
The DNA here is from genome assembly GCF_048544455.1 of Silene latifolia. Taxonomy (NCBI): domain Eukaryota; kingdom Viridiplantae; phylum Streptophyta; class Magnoliopsida; order Caryophyllales; family Caryophyllaceae; genus Silene; species Silene latifolia. The sequence continues at coordinate 10,182,996 of NC_133537.1, read as the reverse complement.
GGAATTTGTTCACCTTGAGCCTCTTTTACGAGCTCTTGATCACCTAGTGAGTTGTTTACAGCCTTTTGTTCACCTTGAGTCTCTTTTAAGAGCTCTTGATCACCTAGTGAGTTGTCTACAGGCTTTTGTTCACCTTGAGCCTCATCTACGAGCACTTGATCATTTCGGGCCTTATCTACGGAACTTAAATCATCTCGGTCCTTGTCTATGGGCTCTTGATCATCATCTGCCTTGTCTACTAGTTGTGGATCAATTTTCATGTGCTCATTTTCATCTTCCCTCTTGTCTATTGGCATTTGATAATCGTCTGTCTTGACTACAGACTGTTCATCTTTTATCCTGTCTAATAACTCTTGATCATCCTCTTTCTTGTCTACTGAGTATTGATAATCTTCACTCTTGTCTACTAGCTTTCGGGTATCTTCAGGCTTTTTATCAGCTACTTTACAGTAGACAACTTCAGCATCAAGCTGTGCAAGCTCGGCCCTTCCATAATTATTCTCAGCAAATGAGTTATGAAGTCTTTCAGCTTCTTTCAGGCCAGGCGCAGTGCCTATAAACTCCACAACCATAAAATTCGGGTTACCAGGTTTTTCATGGACTGCTTTGATCTCCTTATCAAAGCCCTTATCTGCAAAAGAGGTTCATGTACAAGGAAATGCCAAGGCAAAAGATCAAGCAATATTCAGAATGAAATAAAGATCAAGCAAAACACACATCATGGACATTCTTTCTTTTTAAGAAAAACAGAATAGAGAACGCACATCGTGTTGTACGTACTCCCTCCCACCCAAATTATTGTCCCCATTTGACTGTGATATACCGCTGTTCAACTGATATCAAATGATCAAGATACAAGATAAAAACCGTCATGTTTGATTTATCAAAATCACTATTTTCGTATTATTGGTCAATTGTATCGTTGACCACTAAAATCAAATGAAGACCATACATGGTAAGGAGTGAGAACAAGATATTATCACTCATCAGTCATCTCAATGAAGCAAAGTGATTAAATGCGAACTCACCATTCAAAATATTCTTCAGTTCGATGGAAAGCTTCCCAATTTCATTGAGTTGACAGTTTCTAGCTTGAAAGTTCTGAATGATGACAACAGGTGGCCAGATGATAACATCTTCCCTCAAAGTCCAAGCCACAGGTTCAGGCAAAGATCGACAAACCCAACGATCATTAGCGGCCACTGCAGTATCCCATCCCATTAAGACACATAAAGCTCGATGGAATCCTAAATGTTGTGCTTTGTACCCAATCTTGAGAGATGAGAAAGCATGTGCTGCAACATCTTTAGTTGCACAGAACTCCTTCAAGCTGTTAACATTAGTTCCATAAAACAACCAATTGATTGAGGAAACAGGAGATGTAGGAAGATATGTACAGTCATGGTTCATAAAAGAGCTGAAGCAAGACTGGCTAGACAAGAGGTAACATTTATCCTTGAAAAGCCATACGAAAATTGGGGGCAGGCGGAATCTTAAATGTCCGATATTTAATTATTATAACCTTGAAGCATTAGAACATTGAGGTCAAGCATGAAAAAAAAATGAGACGTGAAATAAAGATTTCATTCTACAACAACATTCCAGTGTCTCAAGGGCTCCCGCAAATAGTGGGGTAAGAGGGGCCAATGTACACAACTTTACCACTCTCTTAAGCGTGTTAACACATATAAGATGTTACAAGATGGCTCATAATGAAAATAGCATAGAAAATTGCATCAACTGACTCCTAATTCACATAAGTGCATCTTTTAATGCGTTAAAAACAGCCAATCACGTAAAAATGACTGCATTCAAAAAATTGCGTCAAAGACAGCCAGTCTAACTGAATTCACAATTAGTAGCGTGCAATAAATTGAATCCACGAGGGACCACAACCTGACCTGATAACATATTACTGAATCTAATGACCGTTTTTGCAAATTAAAACTAAGAAATTGACTCCAGCGTCTAGCTATGACATCAGTCATCGTTGAAGCTTCCTACAAAAACCATTACTCGACTCTGTGATCGCTACACATATCCGTCTACCCATACACCTCACACATCAGGTTCAAGAGTTTTAGGTCAGGTAATTTTGAAAACGATTAGATGCTTCCTACAAAAAAAAACATTAGTTCCCACAACGAAAGCACGTAGAAGCAGAACAATATTAATCATGCACCAAAAACAAACGCCTAAAGTAAAGCCAAAGAGTTAATTGGGATAGAAGTCATAGAACAGATAAATTATAAGAAATCCATTGGACAGACCTGGAACATATGACGCATTTCAAACGACAACCAATTCCTTGCCCCTTGAACTTTTTCTGGTAATTGATATTCTTATATAAGTGCACCATGCACTTGAAAAACCATTCATCTACATTTTGTTTAAATTTTACAGGGTCTTCGTCATTCAATGGTTTCACCTTAAGTACTGGCTGGTCTGCATCAACAACTTGTGAACGAAGGTCATCATCGTTCATACTTCCCGAGTCCTTAATGGCACGCTTCTGCTGCTTATTTATGTTAGGCTCAGAATTCAAAACAACAGGATCCGGTGCAGTAGAGGGGTATGCAACTGGATTAGGCACCGACTTGAGCTTCTTTTTAAAGTCAGTACCCTTAGCTTTGCCAAGACGCTTCATTACATCGCCTCTACTACATTCATCAGATTTGCTTAAAGGTTTTGGACGAGACTTAGCTTTGCCAAGACGCTTCATTACATCGCCTCTACTACATTCATCAGATTTGCTTAAAGGTTTTGGACAAGACTTGCGTAATCCACTAGATGGTTGTCTAGCTTCAGCAATAGAGACTCCTGTATGAGCCCTTGAATGAGATTCACCATGACGGTGACTGACCCTATTTGAAAGTCGTAATCCATCCTCATCTTCCGCACTAAGATGCCTCTCATCATAGCTCGAAGCACCTCTATCGGCATAAGCAAGACGCTTAGCACCACTCGTCTCACTCGTCTCATTAGCAGATACAAGCCTTCTTTTAAGTGTATTAGGTTGTTCAAGTGAAGAAAAATCTCCAACATCCATTATACGCTGTGAGTTTTCAAGCATCGTGGGAATTTCTTCATTTCGTCTTACACCATAGCCATGTTGTTCATATGACATATCACGAGTATGTCTTTCATAAGTAAACTGTTCTTCACGAGACAGACTTTGACGGATTTCCTCAGTCCTGTGATCCGGATAAGAGTTCCTTGGACCAACATCATAGTTATCAAAAGCAGGTGCCTCTTGAAGTGGATGATTGATATCATGCAGTCCAGAATACCCTTCCTCCATTACAGCATCTCTACGAGAGTTTCCAACATAGTGGTCCCTAGGTAACGTAGCATCCACAACATCAATTCCATAAGACCCTCGATCATTGTATCCTTGCACAAGGTGACCAGCATCATACTGATCTTTGGATACTGCTGCTAGAGAATAATCCCTAGGCCTGTGACTCTCAGGATGTACATAAACATCAGAACTATGCACATTTGGAGCATACTCACCTCTGGGTCTCGGACTAACACCTTCAGCTGATCGGATACGGTAGTAACTACTAAGCCTAGTTGGTTGTATCCTACTACTACTTCCTATCCCATCAACAGAATGATATTGTCCTTCCTGAGGCAAACTTTCCCTTGAAATACCTCGAGACGGGGTACGCTGACCACTAGACTGTGAGCGAGGTGTCAAACTATGAGAGCCATCCTCAGATCTAAACAGAAGACCATTCTCTTCATCATAAGATTGCCTTTGTGGGTACTCCTTTTCCCTAACCAAGTAATTCCTACCATCTTCAACTGGAAGCCTAATAACGTTCCTAGTCCGTCCAATATGACCATTCACTTCATCAACAGACTGTCTCTGTGGGTACTCCCTTTCCCTAACCGAGTAATTCCCATCATCTTCAACCGGAACCCTAGCAACATTCCTAGTCCGTCCAATATGACCATTCACATCATCAACAGATTGCCTTTGTGGGTACTCCCTTTCCCTAACCGAGTAATTCCCATCATCTTCAACCGGAACCCTAGCAACATTCCTAGTCCGTCCAATATGACCATTCACTTCATCAACAGACTGTCTCTGTGGGTACTCCCTTTCCCTAACCGAGTAATTCCCATCATCTTCAACCGGAACCCTAGCAACATTCCTAGTCAGTGCAATATGACCATTCACTTCATCAACAGACTGTCTCTGTGGGTACTCCCTTTCCCTAACCGAGTAATTCCCATCATCTTCAACCGGAACCCTAGCAACATTCCTAGTTCGTGCAATATGACCCTTCACTTCATCAACAGACTGTCTCTGTGGGTACTCCCTTTCCCTAACCGAGTAATTCCCATCATCTTCAATCGGAACCCTAGCAACATTCCTAGTCCGTCCAATATGACCATTCACTTCATCAACATACTGTCTCTGTGAGTACTCCCTTTCCCTAACCGAGTAATTCCTATCATCTTCAACCAGAACCCTAGCAACATTCCTAATCCGTCCAATATACCTAGAACCATCAACATTGGGGTCATAAGCAGTCACATTCCTAATACCCTCACTAACAATAGGCACTGATCTTTCCACTGCCCTATCATAATTCCGACTACGACTAGCAAACTCATTAGACTGAATATCCTCATTAACACTATTAGACCCCGAACCTCCCCGTGATCCATCAAACAAATAATCCCACTGAAACCTCGACAAAGTACCCAAATCCCTTTCTACTAAACCATGATCATCGCTCCGGGAAAGGGTCTGAAATTCCTCAGCATTAACATATAAATGTTCATCGTCTCTAATGCGCTCATCAAGCAAACCCATTTCCCTCCTACTGTAATATTCCGCCATTTCTATTCTCTCGCTTATCAATTAACCCAGAATCAAACCCACAATCCAACTAATACAAACGTAAATTTCACAATTTTCAGCGAAAAATGAATTATTTCACCTTTCTTCGCAGCAAAAAACAGAGACTTTAGATAAAACCAGCACTTAGCCGAAACTGAAAACCTAATAAAACCCTAAATCAAAATTCGGATACGATAAACTACGAACCGCAGAAATCATCATACTGATTACGAAATTAGGGCGAAAATAACGGAAATTTCAGAAAAACAGTAAAAACAATCGAATAAAATCGACGAAACGAAGAAAAAGCGAAATAAAACAGATCGAAAAGACGAGGAATTACAGTAATTATGCTGTGAAAGTGGGGTTGAATTTAGGGGAAATTGAGAAACCCTAGAGAAATTGATTTGGGCGGGAAAAAGAGGGAAACGGAGAAATTAGTAATAGAATATAAAATATTCCTTAGAATTATTTTATTAGCCACCTATATTTGTCGGTATTCTTAGTCCTTAATTTAGGAACTCCAATCCCCTAATTTAGGTAAGTAATGTTTTAGTCTTCTTGAAATACTGGAAGTGCATTGCTATATATTGGTACATAATGTAAATGTTAATCTCAAGGGAATATCATTTCTTATATGGTATCAAATACACTCCCGATCCTCTAATTCTCTTCCGCTAATCTCCCTTCCCTCCTCTGTCTCGGCTGTCCCACCATGACTCCCGACCCAACCCCAAATCCACTTTTCATCCCGCTTACTCTGTCTCGAACATCAAAAACTACGTCCCTATCATCCTCGAGGCCGAGAACGTTCATTATGCGTCATGGGCAGAGCTTTTTCTCAACACCGCTCGCGCCTTTGATGTCCTTAACCATGTCGCTCCTCCTAAGGATGCCGTGATTGAAAACGATGGGCAATGGGATCGTCTTGACGCAGTCGTGAAACAATGGATTTTCAGCACGATTTCGCTTGACCTTCTCCACACCATCCTTGAACCCGGCCTCACTGCCCAAGCTGCGTGGGATCGTCTTAAGGACATCTTTAATGACAACAAAAATTCTCGTGCTGTGTACTTGGAGCAACAGTTCACCAGCACACACATGGATGCTTTCCCGAATGTGTCCGCCTATTGCCAGAAGCTCAAAATGATAGCTGATCAATTGGAAAATGTTGATTCACCTGTGTCGGAGACTCGCTTGGTTCTTCAACTTGTCACACACCTCTCTGTTGGTTATCACAGTGTGGCAACGTTGATTCAACAAAGCGATCCCTTACCTTCGTTTTACAAGGCTCGGTCCATGCTCACTCTTGAGGAAAGTCGCTTGACGAAGGAGTCTCCTGATACTGCTCTCCTTTCGTCTCAAACTCCCTCTGCTGATTCATCTTCTCGGTCCAGCAACACGAATGGTGGTAATAACCGCCATTTTAAGGGCAAAGGAAATCGACACAACAACCGTGGTAATTATCGAGGTAAAAATAACAATGGTGGTTTCCATAATAATGGTGGGTCAAATTCTACTGGTGGTAATTCCACTTTTCATGGTGGTGGCCATTCAAATTTCAATAATAATAACAATAGGCATAACCATCGCGGCCAACAATTTGGTGCTTCTCCGTCCTGGCCTTTCGTCTCCTTCCCTGGTTGGCCGCCGCAATACCCACCCTGTCCCTACCCTACCACTGGCTGGTCGGCTCCTCCCTCTAACCCCTCTGCAGGTATCCTCGGCCGTAGGCCACAGCAAGCATTTATGGAGCAACCGTCGCCAACACCGGGCACGTTTGTACCCACTGACATCGCTGCTGCAATGCAGTCCTTGACCTTCCAAGGACCTGATGATAATTACTACATGGATACCGGGGCCTCGTCTCATATGCAGTCCACTAATGGTACGCTCTCTTCTTATTCTCCTTTGAGTGATAATCGTCACATTGTTGTTGGTAATGGCAGTATGATTCCAATAGCCGGTCATGGTAATACCACTCTACCCTCCCCTCATCACCATTTACTCCTTAAAAACGTTTTACATGTCCCTAACTTAATTAAGAACCTTGTTTCAGTTCGTAAATTCACAATTGATAATAATGTTCCAGTCTCTTTTGACCCATTTGGTTTCACTGTGAAGGATCTCAAGACGGGGAAGCCGATAATATGAAGTAATAGCACGGGCGACCTCTACCCTCTCCTCCCCTCCAACCATCACGTCACTACCAATCCCACTGTTTTGCTAGCCGCGTCCAATTCAACGTGGCATGATCGTCTAGGCCATCCCGGTCCCGTGATTTTTAATTCCATTTGTCATACTAAAACAATTGCTTGTCGTCCGATTAAGTTGTCAACTATTTGTCATTCGTGTCAACTAGGGAAGCATGTTAAACTCCCATTTTCTGAGTCTATGTCAAACACTATTAGTCCCTTTGATATTTTACATACCGATATATGGACATCTCCCGTACTTAGCACTATGGGTCATCGGTATTATGTGTTATTTCTTGACGATTTTACCAATTTTCTTTGGACTTTCCCACTCAAACATAAATCCCAGGTGCACTCCATTTTTTCCGCTCTTTATAACATGATAAAAACACAATTTACTCACTCAATGAAAACTATTCAATGCGATAATGGTCGCGAATTTGATAATAATTCATTTCACCAATTTTTTGCCAAATTCGGTCTCTTATTTCGCTTCTCATGCCCTCACACCTCCCCACAAAACGGTAAAGCAGAACGAAAAATTCGCACCATTAATAATATAATGCGTACACTTCTCCTTCACTCTCACATGCCCCCCTCCCCTCGCCATGACAACCTACCTACACAATATTCTCCCAAGCAAAGCCAATAATCACACTTCCCCCACCTCCAGTATCTACTCCAGGGAACCGTCTTATGCTCATCTACGGACTTTTGGATGTCTATGTTATCCCCACATACCTCCCTCCACTATCCACAAACTCGCCCCTCGTGCTATTCCTTGCGTATTTCTCAGCTATCCCGACAACCACAGGGGTTACAAATGTTTAGATTTAAAGACCCGGAAAATTATTATTGCTCGTCATGTCACCTTTGATGAAACAGTCTACCCCTTTGCTACTCCCACCATCGCCACGGCCCCAACCACAACAGCAGACCCGCCGCCCTATATCCTCCACCAACTTCAGCACTCTTCCCTGGCCACACCTACCTCTACGCCCGTGCAGCCTGACCTACCCGCTACTCCGCCTCGCTCCCATGTTCAGCCTGCCCAACCCGTCCCCCCACTGCCCTCCCCTGTTCAGCCTACTTCACCCTCTGTCCCTACACAACAAACACCATCAGTACCCGACCTTTCCCCTCAAATGGCCACCCGTGCCAAACATGGTATCTTCAAACCCAAACACCAATTTGACCTATGCACCACATCACTTTCACCCGTTCCAAAATGCCCCATCACTGCCCTCCGTGACCCAAATTGGAATCGGGCCATGACCGACGAATATGATCCACTCATTACGAATAGGACTTGGGTTCTTGTACCTCGGCCGGACAATGTTAATATTACTCGCTGCATATGGTTATTTAAACATAAATTTAAGGCTAATGGTGAATTGGAGCGGTACAAAGCTCGTCTTGTTGTTAATGGCAGGTCCCAACAGGTTGGCATTGATTGTGACGAAACCTTCAGTCCAGTGGTCAAACCCACTACGATCCGTGTTGTTCTTAGCCTTGCGGTTTCAAAGAATTGGCATATTCACCAACTTGATGTAAAAATGCTTTTCTACATGGTCACCTTGCTGAAACGGTCTTTATGCACCAACCACCCGGTTTTCACGACAAAGACCGTCCTCATCATGTGTATCTTCTCCAGAAATCTCTTTACGGTCTCAAACAAGCTCCCCGGGTCTGGTACCATTGTTTTGCTACCTTTGTGTCTACAATTGGCTTCACCCAAAGTCGGTCCGATAACTCCCTCTTCATTTACCGGAACGGTACTGACATTGCCTATCTTTTATTATATGTGGATGACATAATTTTCGTAACATTCCGTGATCAGCTTCGCCTTCATCTCATGGGCCATCTGAAATCCGAGTTTGCTATGACCGATCTTGGACCATTGAATTTCTTTCTTGGAGTAGCTGCTATACGCCACAAGCATGGCTTATTTTTACATCAACAGCGGTACGCCGACGACATCATTAACAGGGCAAATATGGGCTCCTATAAACCAGCCAACACACCCGTGGACACGAACTCTAAGTTAAGTGCCACGGCTGGTGCACTTGTAGCTGATCCTTCCCTGTTTCGTAGTCTCGCGGGTGCTCTTCAATACCTCACATTTACGAGACCCGACATTGCCTACGCAGTGCAACAAATCTGTTTACATATGCATGATCCCAGGGAAGCTCATTATGGTGCCTTAAAACGGATAATAAGGTATATCAAAGGCACTTCTCATTTTGGTTTACATCTTACTGAGTCCTCTGCTGCTAATCTTGTCACTTATACGGACGCCGATTGGGCTGGATGTCCGGACACTCGGAGGTCCACTTCCGGGTATTGTGTATACTTGGGAGACAATTTGGTCTCATGGTCCTCCAAGAGGCAGGCCACGGTGTCCCGTTCCAGTGCAGAGGCTGAATACCGCGGCGTCGCCAACGTCGTCGCTGAATCTTGCTGGGTTCGAAACTTACTGTTGGAATTACATTGCCCTATTTGGAAGGCAACATTTGTTTATTGTGATAATGTCTCTGCTATATATCTTTCCGGCAACCCGATTAATCATCAACGCACCAAGCATATAGAACTTGATATCCACTTTGTGCGCGAAAAAGTTTCTCTAGGTCAAGTTATGGTCCGACATGTTCCCTCTCGCTATCAATTCGCGGATATATTCACTAAGGGCTTACCAAGACTTCTTTTCGATGATTTTCGCTCTAGTCTCAGCATCCGTCCTCCTCCCGCTTCGACTGCGGGGGTGTAATGAAATATAAAATATTCCTTAGAATTATTTTATTAGTCACCTATATTTGTCAGTATTCTTAGTCCTTAATTTAGGAACTCCAATCCTCTAATTTAGGTTAGTATTGTTCCCCTAATTTAGGTTAGTATGTTTCCCTAATTTAGGTAAGAAATGTTTTAGTCTTCCTGAAATACTGGAAGTGCATTGCTATATATTGGTACATAATGTAAATGTTAATCTCAAGGGAATATCATTTCTTATAATTAGTGATTGAAAGATTACCGAGAAAGCGACGGTAAGTAGGTAATTATATGCTGTTAAAAATTAAGAGTAGTTACTGAGAAGAAGAATAATCGTCATCGTTGTGGTGAATGAATGGATTTTTTAATGGGAAGATGGAAGAAGAAAGAGAGATGAAAGGGATGCGATTGCGTGATGTGTTTTTTTTTTACGGCGTTCTATGTGATTGTCAATGTTCGTGTGGATTTTTGACGGTTTTAGTTACCCTTTTATTGATGAGGCCTGAGGGGCTGTTAAATGAGTAGATCTAATAAGCGGGTTAATTGAGTCGGATTTGGATCAAGTTATTCTAAACTTGCAAGCATTTGTATTGGATTGAGTTTGAGCAAGTTAACCGTAAATAGATTATACAACCAGTTGTATTGATTGTATAGGAAAGAACCCGAGCTTTAGAATTATTTAGTCGAGCTTAGACCTATAAAGTATAAATTATGAGCTTTGTTTAAAAGAAGCTGAGTTCCATTATAAAAATATTGAACTTAAAAAACTATAATGAAACTCAAAAATAATATAGAGGACCTCAATTAAATTTTAATTTTTGACATCAAAAAATTAAAATATAAATAAAAACATATAAGAGCTTGAAAAAATACACATAAGCTTAGCAAGATTAATTATGATTGTACACTGCTCTTGTACAACCACTTGTATAATACTCCGTAATATTTGTGAGTTAATTTTGGTCTCTTATTTTTAAGTTATATCAAAATAATACTCATTGTCCATAATAAATATTCGAATAGGTCAAAAGGGATTGGGTTATTGATACGTGCATTTCATATAGTCTTTTTAGGCCTTTTTATACACGTATTTCTATGCTATTATCGTAGTTTATGCTACGAAATGCCCCGAATATGCTCCTTTGGTTTGTTTTATCTTAATTGCAGGAATGAACCAGAAAGTAGTGAAATCAAGCCTTTTACCGTCCGTTTAGCATGCATTTGGAGGAAGAGTGAATTTGGAGCGGGAATGTAGCTATTTTGAGATGCGCAAAGAAGAAAGATAGCTAGGCGAGCAAAGGAAGAACTTCAAATTGCTAGTGCCTGCTTTGGAGAGCCATATCTCGAGTTCTACAACAGATATTCAGGTTATTCCAATTGGAGATGAAAGTTTGTCCTCTTATCTTTCCAATGCCACCGGAATCGCCCTGTTTGACCAAGTAACGAAGAAATGGAAGCCGTTTGAAGTTCAGTGCGCAAAGCAGGAAAATAAACAGAAGTACTCGATCGAGTAGATTTATGTTCGATCGAGTACTAGCTACAGCGAGGATGATAGTGTCAAGTATAATTAGATTATATCTTATGCTTATCTTATATTTAGTTAATTATAATGATACTACTTAGTATAAATAAGAGTTTTTTAGACCTAAGAGGATATCAATTCATTCCCTGGAGTCAGTTGAGGGAACGGACGACTGCTTATTCTTCATTTTCTCTATTTTCGGATCAATTGTAATTTCTCTTCCCTTATTCTTATTCATAATTAGTTTGTTCCTAATCTCTATTACTCTCGTATTTAATTTATGCAATTCAATTCTTGTTACTCCTTCTCTATTATGCCTCTTTTAATTAATTGCTTGTTTATTCTTGTTATTTGTTTCATCAATATGCGTAGCTAATCCTCTTGCTAGGGTTAGGGGAGTCATGAAACGATGATTTAGATTAATTAGATCGCAGATCCGTCATATTATCATGTTTATGTTGCAATCACTACATATAACTTCAATTAGTTGATTGAGTCGACGCAATTTGACTAGTTAATCCGATAAGCCTTGACCTGGACCGAAAGGTTGGAAGGGGCGAGACCTGTAGTGAACAATATGATACTTTAGTGAGGGCGAAAGTCAAGCTAATAGTGTTTTAGAGCGAATTGAGACTGAAAGGAGATATTCGTAGCCCCTTAGACTGGTTTAGTGACCTATCTATGACCTTAGCTATCTTTATCTGGCTTACATTGATGAGCTGACACCCTAGTCTCCTCCTTTATTGTTTAGAACTTAATTTCCTTCTTATTTCCTCTCTTTTAATCTCCTAATAGTTTTTAGTAAAACAATTTAAACCCCATTTTTGTGACATTCCGACAGACCGTGTTAAACAGATAGATAGCAACTTAGCCTCCCTGCGGAGATCGACCCTACTTCCACTAGCTTCTGTTAGTTGAGTTAGGTATTTATTTTTGGTACAGAACGACCGTATCTAATTTTGGCGCCGTTGCCGGGGAGGTGACGCCTTTATCTGTTTTAATTTTGTCTGTTTTTCGCCTCAAGGGAAGACTGAGTACCTTGAGGCCGTTCTAATTTTTTTCTTCAGCGCTGTTTTGATAGGTCTACAGGTCTATTAGTCAGTTTTTAGAAGAAGATTGTCGAAGGGAAGGCTTGAGTACCTTCGACTCTTTTGCCAAGATGACGTCCGTCTCTCGACTTATTGCTCAGTTCGAGCTTCAAACTGAAAGATCTACTAATTGGGAAAGGAAAGAATCTTGGGGTTGTGGTAATCACTATATCAACACTGACACCATTCCGTCTCATGAAGAACCCGTGTCACCCAGTGTTGAGAATGATTTCTATGACTCGGATGACGAATTCCTATCGTACTTCAAGAGTTTATGCGCAGATTTAAGCCCTGTACAGGAGGAATCACTCGATCGAGTGACTAACATTGGTCGATCGAGTGATTTTCCAGGAGAAAGTGCTCGATCGATTAGTAAATCTGCTCGATCGAGTGGAATTCAGGAGGAAAGTGGTCGATCGAGCAACAATTCCGGCTCGATCGATGAAGACGAAGGGGAAACAGTTCGATCGACTAATAGACATGCTCGATCAACCCCAGAAGCTGCGGAAACTGTTAAATCGTCACCAACGCCTATTCCAAGTGACGATACAAAGGAACATACGGTCAACTCCTATTCTGTTCAAGTTCCTTATCCACAACGATTCTTTGCCACACCGTAGATTTACGGACCGCATACGAGCTTTCAATGTCGCTGCTCATTACGATGAGATGATCACTCAGGTACCTACTTATGCTAATTTTATTTCTCAAATTGATTGGTCGGAGAGGGATGCTAGTGAGACGATAATGAATGTAGCTATGATCAAGAGTGTAGCACACTTCTTCAAATGGGACCCCTAATATGTCTGACCCAAGTCGTTTTCCTATTCCGTGTTCTATAGGGACCCATTCGTTTGATAATGCTTTATGTGACCTCGATTCTAGTGTCAACATTTTACCTTTGTCGTTGGCGTTGAAATTGGGGCCCACTAAGTTTATGCACGCTAGAACGACTATCCGATTGGTGATTACTCTTATGTACGGGTCAAAGGAGCTTTACATGACGTACTGTTAGATCGGGAATTTCTATATTACCGTGATTTCATTGTCTTAAACATACCCGAAGACCGCAATGTTCCCATTATTTTGGGACGACCATTTTTGTGCATCTTTGGCGCAATTGTTGATGTCGGGGTAGGGACACTTACCTTTCGGCCGGAGGAGAGGACTTGGTTTTTACTAAGTCCGATGACCCTAGGGAGTCCATACCTATCATACCTTGCATTGATATTCCCCTTGTAGACTCCGTTGACATTCCGTCCGAGCCGTCTTTTGAGTCACATATTGTCGTTCTTTGTTGTAACACCTCCGCCCCATTCGGGAGCGGGTGGAGGGACATTGTTTTATTTCTCTTCTTACAGGTCTTGACAAGTTCACAGACCCGAGAGGCGAGATGGGTGCTCTGAGTCTGGAATCCGGAACTGCCTGGATAGACGACCCATGAGGAGGTGTTGATAAAGCTACACCGTCTAGGAAGAAGCTGCGTGATGAGACAATAGTTTGGGACCCGGATGCTGTGGGAAGCTGCTGTTCTTACATTGCCAAGCTGTGGAGGCCGGATGTCCGCTTGACGATTGCTGAGGTAACCGCGTCCAGTTAGAGGCCTAGTAGTGGGCCAATGATTTGTGTTGTTGGATGATATGGGAAGAAGGTCGAGCTGGGACCTGACTGAAGCTAGCGCTACCCGGGAGGCAACCCGAAGATTTGTTTTAAATTTCTTATTTTATTTCAGTTGTAATAAATGGTCCTCGTACCATAAACCTATATCAGTATGCTTGCTTAGTTAGTTTGCGGGCTGTTTTTCATTGCATCTTTGCAGGAATTCTACTCGATCCTTAAGCTGCAGAAAGACGAGTTACTCGATCGAGTAACTTTCTACTCGATCGAGTAAAAAAAAAAAAAAAAAAAAACCCTCGATCGACCACTATTCCTCTCGATCGAGCTGTTTTGGACGCCCATTGCTTGGATAGCTTCTTGTGACGATGTTTCGGAGCTATTAGTGACCTCCCACGTTGCTGGCTGGTTTGGGGAGGTCCCTTTTTCGCGTATCTTGTGAGTTTTCCGCATTTACTCTCTTTCTCTCATAGTTTGCATTTCCTTTCCATGTTTTGGTACAATGAGGGCATTGTACGGTTTGGTTTGGGGAGATTATGCATCCATATCTGTGTCTGCATGTTGTTTTTATTGCATTTCTGTTATCACGTCTAATTTCGGTATGCATTGTTGTTTATTTTTATAAAAAATTAAAAATCTCATAAAAATTAAAAAAAATGTTAAATCCAAAAATAATCACGTTTATTTTTGCATATAGGTTGAGTCGGAACGGTAGATTTCCGTGATGACAATGCACTATAACTTGTCATTTTTACTTGAGCCTTGCACTTCTTTTGATAGTTATTAGCTTTGTCATACGCATAGTCTACGAGTTTCTGTTCAAATATAGCCGGCTGTTTAGACTTGACCTATAAATTGGCAAACTACTTCATTAATTTCTGAGATATTAGAGCCCATAACTGGTGACATTCATGACCAGTTCATTAGGAATTGAGAGTAGCACTCCTTGCATAGCATGTTCATCATTTTTGCACTTTTATGACATTCAATTTATTGTCAAATGCACATATTTGGGTTTGTGGTCGGTGTCACATGCAGGGAGGTGCTTGCAAATTTCCTTTTCTTACATTTTTCACCCATCTAGCTCCACTTAAGCCAAATTTAGCCTTTTGACCCATTAGCTACATCCATAATTAGCCTGCCTTGTCAAGCTAGTTTAGTGTGACTGTTGTGGTATTTAGATCCATGTTGCGAGTTTGGCTCATTTTTATTGTTTGGAGTTGGTAGGAAAATGAGAAAGGAAGGAGAAAAAAAAGAAAAAAAAGAAAGACGTGAAAGAAAAAAAAAACGAAAAAAAAAAATGAAAATGAAGAAAGCTGGAACGTGAGAAAAGAAAAAGAAAGTTTGAAAAAAAAAATTGATTTGTTTTAGTTAGTTCATTCAGACGGTATTAAAAAAGGGTAGTTTGTGACCGTCTGACTCCTCCATTCTTATTCTATATTTTTTTGAGGAGATTGTGTCTGAGTTTAGTGAGCTTTGTGCCAAATGAAGGGCACTTGTACTTAGTTTTTCAGTCAGTTGAGATTCGGATGGTTTCATTATGGTCCTGTTAGGAACTAGCTTGACGCTTTTACCTCCACATTTCTATAACATGTTTTGCCTTTCTCAACTGAAACTCACTATTCCCAAATTATTTGTAAGCCCTCGGCTGTGACGGACATTATTGGTTGGAGTGTGTGCATTAGTACTTGAATTGTCTTTCATTTTAGTTGCATGCATGCTATGTAGGTCGCAGTTAGGTGAGTGATTGTCTTCCCTTCTCTCTTTTACATATAACATTCACCATTTGCTTCATGAGAGAAGAGTGACCACGAGAGAGTCCGATTTTGTTGGTCTTGCAAGGTCGATAGGTTGGCTATATTTCTGAACAGCTTATAACTCGTTTGCGTTTTGACTGCTTAACTTTAACTGTTAGTTTTTGTTGCATTAAATCGGTTCAAGTAGACAAGTTAAGCTAACTCTGAGTTATCATTTCCGTTCCAATAGTTTGCATTTAGTTTACTCGAGGACGAGTAAAGGTTTGGTTTGGGGAGATTTGATACGTGCATTTCATATTGTCTTTTTAGGCCTTTTTATGCACGTATTTCTATGCTATTATCGTAGTTTATGCTACGAAATGCCCCGAATATGTTACTTTCGTTTGTTTTATCTTAATTGCAGGAATGGACCAGAAAGTAGTGAAATCAAGCCTTTTACCGTCCGTTTAGCATGCATTTGGAGGAAGAGTGAATTTGGAGCGGGAATGTAGCTATTTTGAGATGCGCAAAGAAGAAAGATAGCTA